>NC_086449.1:68494025-68841525 GCF_028390025.1 Pseudophryne corroboree | reverse complement strand
AGGATGAGCCCACCTTCCTTGTGGAATGGGCCTTGACAGATTTAGGCTGTGGCAGGCCTGCCACAGAATGTGCAAGTTGAATTGTGCTACAAATCCAACGAGCAATCATCTGCTTAGAAGCAGGAGCACCCAGCTTGTTGGGTGCATACAGTATAAACAGCGAGTCAGATTTTCTGACTCCAGCCGTCCTTGAAATATATATTCTCAATGCCCGGACAACGTCCAGCAACTTGGAAACCTCCAAATCGCTAGTAGCCGCAGGCACCACAATAGGCTGGTTCAGGTGAAACGCTGACACCACCTTAGGTAGAAACTGAGGACGCGTCCGCAGTTCTGCCCTGTCCGAATGGAAAATCAGATATGGGCTTTTATACGATAAAGCCGCCAATTCTGATACTCTCCTGGCTGAAGGCAGGGCCAGTAGCATGGTTACTTTCCACGTAAGATATTTCAAATCCACCGATTTGAGTGGCTCAAACCAATGGGATTTGAGAAAATCCAAAACTACATTAAGGTCCCACGGAGCCACTGGGGGCACAACCGGGGGCTGTATATGTAGTACTCCTTTTACAAAGGTCTGGACTTCAGGAACTGAAGCCAATTCTTTCTGGAAGAAAATCGACAGGGCCGAAATTTGAACCTTAATGGACCCCAATTTGAGGCCCATAGACAATCCTGTTTGCAGGAAATGTAGGAATCGACCCAGTTGAAATTCCTCCGTGGGGGCCTTCCTGGCCTCACACCACGCAACATATTTTCTCCAAATGCGGTGATAATGTTGTGCAGTCACCTCCTTCCTGGCTTTAACCAGTGTAGGAATGACCTCTTCTGGAATGCCTTTTTCCTTTAGAATTCGGCGTTCAACCGCCATGCCGTCAAACGCAGCCGCGGTAAGTCTTGGAATAGACACGGTCCCTGCTGAATCAGGTCCCGTCTTAGAGGTAGAGGCCACGGATTTTCCGTGAGCATCTCCTGAAGTTCCGGGTACCAAGTTCTTCTTGGCCAATCCGGAGCCACGAGTATCGTTCTTACTCCCCTTTGCCGTATAATTCTCAGTACTTTGGGTATGAGAGGCAGAGGAGGAAACACATACACTGACTGGAACACCCACGGTGTTACCAGAGCGTCCACAGCTATTGCCTGAGGGTCTCTTGACCTGGCGCAATACCTGTCCAGTTTTTTGTTGAGGCGAGACGCCATCATATCCACCTTTGGTTTTTCCCAACGGTTCACAATCATGTGGAAGACTTCTGGATGAAGTCCCCACTCTCCCGGGTGTAGATCGTGTCTGCTGAGGAAGTCTGCTTCCCAGTTGTCTACTCCCGGAATGAACACTGCTGACAGTGCCATCACATGATCTTCCGCCCAGCGAAGAATCCTTGTATCTTCTGCCATTGCTCTCCTGCTTCTTGTGCCGCCCTGTCTGTTTACGTGGGCGACTGCCGTGATGTTGTCCGACTGGATCAACACCGGCTGACCCTGAAGCAGGGGTTTTGCCAGACTTAGAGCATTGTAAATCGCTCTTAGCTCCAGTATATTTATGTGAAGAGACATCTCCAGGCTTGACCATACTCCCTGGAAGTTTCTTCCCTGTGTGACCGCTCCCCAGCCTCTCAGACTGGCATCCGTGGTCACCAGGACCCAGTCCTGTATGCCGAATCTGCGGCCCTCTAACAGATGAGCACTCTGCAACCACCACAGAAGAGACACCCTTGTCCGTGGCGATAAGGTTATCCGCTGATGCATCTGCAGATGCGATCCGGACCATTTGTCCAGCAGATCCCACTGAAAAGTTCGAGCGTGGAATCTGCCGAATGGAATTGCTTCGTAAGAAGCCACCATCTTTCCCAGGACTCTTGTGCATTGATGCACAGACACTTTTCCTGGTTTTAGGAGGTTCCTGACAAGTTCGGATAACTCCTTGGCTTTCTCCTCCGGAAGAAACACCTTTTTCTGAACCGTGTCCAGAATCATTCCCAGGAACAGCAGACGTGTTGTCGGGGTCAACTGAGATTTTGGAAAATTCAGAATCCACCCGTGTTGTTGCAGCACTACTTGGGTTAGTGCTACTCCGTCCTCCAGCTGTTCTCTGGACCTTGCCCTTATCAGGAGATCGTCCAAGTAAGGGATAATTAATACGCCTCTTCTTCGCAGAAGAATCATCATTTCGGCCATTACCTTGGTAAAGACCCGAGGTGCCGTGGACAATCCAAACGGCAGCGTCTGAAACTGATAATGACAGTTTTGCACCACGAACCTGAGGTACCCTTGATGTGAAGGGCAAATTGGGACATGCAGGTAAGCATCCTTTATGTCCAGGGACACCATAAAGTCCCCTTCTTCCAGATTCGCTATCACTGCTCTGAGTGATTCCATCTTGAACTTTAATTTTTGTATGTACAGGTTCAAAGATTTCAGATTTAGAATAGGTCTTACCGAGCCGTCCGGCTTCGGTACCACAAATAGCGTGGAGTAATACCCCTTTCCCTGTTGTAGGAGGGGTACCTTGACTATCACCTGCTGAGAAAACAGCTTGTGAATGGCTTCCAATACCGTCGCCCTGTCTGAGGGAGACGTTGGCAAAGCAGACTTTAGGAACCGGCGAGGGGGAGACTTCTCGAATTCCAACCTGTAACCCTGAGATACTACCTGCAGGATCCAGGGGTCCACCTGTGAGCAAGCCCACTGCGCGCTGAAATTCTTGAGTCGACCCCCCACCGCTCCTGAGTCCGCTTGTAAAGCCCCAGCGTCATGCTGAGGGCTTTGCAGAACCCGGGGAGGGCTTCTGTTCCTGGGAAGGAGCTGCTTGCTGCCCTCTCTTACCCTTTCCTCTGCCTCGGGGCAGATATGACTGTCCTTTTGCCCGCTTGTTCTTATAGGACCGAAAGGACTGCGGATGAAAAGACTGTCTTTTTCTGTTGGGAGGGGGTCTGAGGTAAAAAGGTGGATTTCCCGGCAGTTGCCGTGGCCACCAGATCCGATAGACCGACGCCAAACAATTCCTCCCCTTTATACGGCAATACTTCCATATGCCGTTTGGAATCCGCATCACCTGACCACTGTCGCGTCCATAAACTTCTTCTGGCAGATATGGACATCGCACTTACTCTCGATGCCAGAGTGCAAATATCCCTCTGAGCATCTCGCATATAAAGAAAAGCATCCTTTAATTGCTCTAAAGTCAATAAAATACTGTCCCTATCCAGGGTATCAATATTTTCAGTCAGGGAATCCGACCAGACCACCCCAGCACTGCACATCCAGGCTGAGGCGATGGCTGGTCGCAGTATAACACCAGTATGTGTGTATATACTTTTTAGGGTAGTTTCCAGCCTCCTATCAGCTGGATCCTTGAGGGCGGCCGTATCAGGAGACGGTAACGCCACTTGTTTTGATAAGCGTGTGAGCGCCTTATCCACCCTAGGGGGTGTTTCCCAGCGCGCCCTAACCTCTGGCGGGAAAGGGTATAATGCCAATAACTTTTTTGAAATTAGCACTTTTCTATCTGGGTTAACCCACGCTTCATCACATACATCATTCAATTCCTCTGATTCAGGAAAAACTACAGGTAGTTTTTTCACCCCCCACATAATACCCCTTTTTGTGGTACTTGTAGTATCAGAGAGATGCAAAGCCTCCTTCATTGCCGTGATCATATAACGTGTGGCCCTACTGGAAAATACGTTTGTTTCTTCACCGTCGACAATAGATTCAATGTCCTTGTCTGTGTCGACCGACTGAGGTAAAGGGCGTTTTACAGCCCCTGACGGTGTCTGAGACGCCTGGGCAGGTACTAACTGGTTTGCCGGCCGTCGTCCACTGATTTTTGTAAAGTGCTGACATTATCACGTAATTCCATAAACAAAGCCATCCATTCCGGTGTCGACTCCCTGGGGGGTGACATCACCATTACCGGCAATTGCTCTGCCTCCACACCAACATCGTCCTCATACATGTCGACACACACGTACCGACACACAGCAGACACACAGGGAATGCTCTATTGAAGACAGGACCCCACTAGCCCTTTGGGGAGACAGAGGGAGAGTTTGCCAGCACACACCCAAGCGCTATAATATATATGGGAACAACCCTATATAAGTGTTGTATCCTTATAGCCACTTAAATATAGTAATATCGCCAAAAAAGGTGCCCCCCCTCTCTGTTTTACTCTGTTTCTGTAGTGCAGTGCAGGGGAGAGTCCTGGGAGCCTTCCTCACAGCGGAGCTGAGCAGGAAAATGGCGCTGTGTGCTGAGGAGAATAAGCCCCGCCCCCTATTTCGGCGGGCTCTTCTCCGGAGTTTGTGATATCTGGCAGGGGTTAAATACATCCATATAGCCTCAAGGGCTATATGTGATGTATTTTTAGCCATAAAAGGTATTATACATTGCTGCCCAGGGCGCCCCCCCCCAGCGCCCTGCACCCTCAGTGACACGCTGTGTGAAGTGTGCTGACAACAATGGCGCACAGCTGCAGTGCTGTGCGCTACCTCAGGAAGACTGAAAAGTCTTCTGCCGCCTGTCTCTGGACCTCTTCAATCTTCAGCATCTGCAAGGGGGGTCGGCGGCGCGGCTCCGGGACCGGACTCCATGGCTGGGCCTGTGTTCGATCCCTCTGGAGCTAATGGTGTCCAGTAGCCTAAGAAGCCAATCCATCCTGCACGCAGGTGAGTTGACTTCTCTCCCCTAAGTCCCTCGATGCAGTGAGCCTGTTGCCAGCAGGACTCACTGAAAATAAAAACCTAAAAAACTTTTTCTAAGCAGCTCTTTAGGAGAGCCACCTAGATTGCACCCTGCTCGGACGGGCACAAAAACCTAACTGAGGCTTGGAGGAGGGTCATAGGGGGAGGAGCCAGTGCACACCACCTGATCCTAAAGCTTTATTTTTGTGCCCTGTCTCCTGCGGAGCCGCTAATCCCCATGGTCCTGACGGAGTCCCAGCATCCACTAGGACGTCAGAGAAATTCTATTTCTCGTAGTCCGTAGTGGATGCTGGGGACTCCGTCAGGACCATGGGGATAAGCGGCTCCGCAGGAGACAGGGCACAAAAGTAAAAGCTTTAGGATCAGGTGGTGTGCACTGGCTCCTCCCCCTATGACCCTCCTCCAAGCCTCAGTTAGGATACTGTGCCCGGACGAGCGTACACAATAAGGAAGGATTTTGAATCCCGGGTAAGACTCATACCAGCCACACCAATCACACTGTACAACCTGTGAACTGAACCCAGTTAACAGCATGATAACAGCGGAGCCTCTGCAAAGATGGCTCACAACAATAATAACACGATTTTTGTAACAATAACTATGTACAAGTATTGCAGACAATCCGCACTTTGGATGGGCGCCCAGCATCCACTACGGACTACGAGAAATAGAATTATCGGTAAGTAAATTCTTATTTTCTCTGACGTCCTAAGTGGATGCTGGGGACTCCGTCAGGACCATGGGGATTATACCAAATCTCCCAAACGGGCGGGAGAGTGCGGATGACTCTGCAGCACCGAATGAGAGAACTCCAGGTCCTCCTCAGTCAGGGTGTGCCCCTGACCAAGTAGCAGCTCGGCAAAGTTGTAAAGCCGAGACCCCTCGGGCAGCCGCCCAAGATGAGCCCACCTTCCTTGTGGAATGGGCATTTACATATTTTGGCTGTGGCAGGCCTGCCCAGAATGTGCAAGCTGAATTGTACTACACATCCAACTAGCAATCGTCTGCTTAGAAGCAAGAGCACCCAGTATTTTGTTGGGTGCATACAGGATAACAGCAAGTCAGTTTCACTGACTCCAGCCGTCCTGGAAACCTATATTTTCAGGGCCCTGACAACATCTAGCAACTTGGAGTCCTCCAAGTCCCTAGTAGCCGCAGGTACCACCATAAGCTGGTTCAGGTGAAACACTGACACCACCTTAGGGAGAAACTGGGGACGAGTCCGCAGCTCTGCCCTGTCCGAATGGACAATCAGATATGGGCTTTTGTGAGACAAAGCCGCCAATTCTGACACTCTCCTGGCCGAGGCCAGGGCCAACAGCATGGTCACTTTCCATGTGAGATATTTCAAATCCACAGATTTGAGCGGTTTAAACCAATGTGATTTGAGGAATCCCAGAACTACGTTGAGATTCCACAGTGCCACTGGAGGCAAAAAAGGGGGTTGTATATGCAGTACTCCCTTGACAAACTTCTGGACTTCAGGAACTGAAGCCAATTCTTTCTGGAAGAAAATCGACAGGGCCGAAATTTGAACCTTAATGGACCCCAATTTGAGGCCCATAGACACTCCTGTTTGCAGGAAATGCAGGAATCGACCGAGTTGAAATTTCTTCGTGGGGCCTTCCTGGCCTCACACCACGCAACATATTTTCGCCACATGTGGTGATAATGTTGTGCGGTCACCTCCTTCCTGGCTTTTACCAGGGTAGGAATGACCTCTTCCGGAATGCCTTTTTCCCTTAGGATCCGGCGTTCAACCGCCATGCCGTCTAACGCAGCCGCGGTAAGTCTTGGAACAGACATGGTACTTGCTGAAGCAAGTCCCTTCTTAGCGGCAGAGGCCATGAGTCCTCTGTGAGCATCTCTTGAAGTTCCGGGTACCAAGTCCTTCTTGGCCAATCCGGACCACGAGTATAGTTCTCATTCCTCTATGTCTTATAATTCTCAATACCTTGGGTATGAGAAGCAGAGGAGGGAACACATACACCGACTGGTACCCCCACGGTGTTACCAGAACGTCCACAGCTATTGCCTGAGGGTCTCTTGACCTGGCGCAATACCTGTCCAGTTTTTTGTTCAGGCGGGACGCCATCATGTCCACCTTTGGTCTTTCCCAATGGTTCACAATCATGTGGAAGACTTCCCGATGAAGTTCCCACTCTCCCGGGCGTCGGAATGAACACTGCTGACAGTGCTATCACCTGATTTTCCGCCCAGCGAAGAATCCTTGCAGTTTCTGCTATTGCCCTTCTGCTTCTTGTGCCGCCCCGTCTGTTTACGTGGGCGACTGCCGTGATGTTGTCCCACTGGATCAATACCGGCTGACCTTGAAGCAGAGGTCTTGCTAAGCTTAGAGCATTGTAACTTGCCCTTAGCTCCAGTATATTTATGTGGAGAGAATTCTCCAAACTTGATCACACTCCCTGGAAATTTTTTCCCTGTGTGACTGCTCCCCAGCCTCTCAGGCTGGCATCCGTGGTCACCAGGACCCTGTCCTGAATGCCGAATCTGCGGCCCATTAGTAGATGAGTACTTTGCAGCCACCGCAGAAGAAACACCCTTGTCCTTGTAGACAGGGTTATCCGCTGATGCATCTGAAGATGCGATCCGGACCATTTTTCCAGCAGATCCCACTGAAAAAGTTCTTGCGTGAAATCTGCCGAATGGAATCGCTTCGTAAGAAGCCACCATTTTTCCCAGGACCCTTGTGCAATGATGCACTGACACTTTTCCTGGTTTTAGGAGATTCCTGACTAGCTCGGATAACTCCCTGGCTTTCTTCTCCGGGAGAAACACCCTTTTCTGGACTGTGTCCAGAATCATCCCTAGGAACAGCCGATGTGTCGTCGGAAACAACTGCGGTTTTGGAATATTTAGAATCCACCCGTGCTGTCGTAGAACTACTTGAGATAGTGCTACTCCGACCTCCAACTGTTCTCTGGACCTTGCCCTTATCAGGAGGTCGTCCATTTTCTTTGAAGAAGAATCATCATTTCGGCCATTACCTTGGTAAAGACCCGGGGTGCCGTGGAAAATCCAAACGGCAGCGTCTGAAACTGATAGTGACAGTTCTGTACCACGAACCTGAGGTACCCTTGGTGAGAAGGGCAAATTGGGGCATGGAGGTAAGCATCCCTGATGTCCAGGTACACCATATAGTCCCCTTCTTCCTGGTTCGCTATCACTGCTCTGAGTGACTCCATCTTGATTTGAACCTTTGTAAGTGTTCAAATATTTCAGATTTAGAATAGGTCTCACCGAGCCTTCTGGCTTCAGTACCACAATATAGTGTGGAATAATACCCCTTTCCTTGTTGTAGGAGGGGTACTTTGATTATCACCTGCTGGGAATACAGCTTGTGAATTGTTTCCAATACTGCCTCCCTGTCGGAGGGAGACCTTGGTAAAGCAGACTTCAGGAACCTGCGAGGGGGAAACGTCTCGACTTTCCAATCTGTACCCCTGGGATACTACTTGTAGGATCCAGGGGTCCTGTACGGCCCCAGCGTCATTGCTGAGAACTTGGCAGAAGCGGTGGAGGGCTTCTGTTCCTGGGAATGGGCTGCCTGCTGCAGTCTTCTTCCCTTTCCTCTATCCCTGGGCAGATATGACTCTTATGGGGACGAAAGGACTGAGGCTGAAAAGACGGTGTCTTTTTCTGCAGAGATGTGACTTAGGGTAAAAACGGTGGATTTTCCAGCAGTTGCCGTGGCCACCAGGTCCGATGGACCGACCCCAAATAACTCCTCCCCTTTATACGGCAATACTTCTTTGTGCCGTTTGGAATCTGCATCACCTGACCACTGTCGTGTCCATAAACATCTTCTGGCAGATATGGACATCGCACTTACTCTTGATGCCTGAGTGCAAATATCCCTCTGTGCATCTCGCATATATAGAAATGCATCCTTTAAATGCTCTATAGTCAATAAAATACTGTCCCTGTCAAGGGTATCAATATTTTCAGTCAGGGAATCCGACCAAGCCACCCCAGCGCTGCACATCCAGGCTGAGGCGATCGCTGGTCGCAGTATAACACCAGTATGTGTGTATATACCTTTTTAGGATATTTTCCAGCCTCCTATCAGCTGGCTCCTTGAGGGCGGCCCTATCTGGAGACGGTACCGCCACTTGTTTTGATAAGCGTGTGAGCGCCTTATCCACCCTAAGGGGTGTTTCCCAACGCGCCCTAACTTCTGGCGGGAAAGGGTATACCGCCAATAATTTTCTATCGGGGGAAACCCACGCATCATCACACACTTCATTTAATTTATCTGATTCAGGAAAAACTACAGGTAGTTTTTTCACACCCCACATAATACCCTTTTTTGTGGTACTTGTAGTATCAGAAATATGTAACACCTCCTTCATTGCCCTTAACAAGTAACGTGTGGCCCTAAAGGAAAATACGTTTGTTTCTTCACCGTCGACACTGAAATCAGTGTCCGTGTCTGTGTCGACCGACTGAGGTAAATGGGCGTTTTAAAGCCCCTGACGGTGTTTGAGACGCCTGGACAGGTACTATTTTGTTTGCCGGCCGTCTCATGTCGTCAACCAACCTTGCAGCGTGTTGACATTATCACGTAATTCCTTAAATAAGCCATCCATTCCGGTGTCGACTCCCTAGAGAGTGACATCACCATTACAGGCAATTGCTCCGCCTCCTCACCAACATCGTCCTCATACATGTCGACACACACGTACCGACACACAGCACACACACAGGGAATGCTCTGATAGAGGACAGGACCCCACTAGCCCTTTGGGGAGACAGAGGGAGAGTTTGCCAGCACACACCAAAAACGCTATAATTATACAGGGACAACCTTTATATAAATGTTTTTCCCTTATAGCATTTTAATATATATAGTCATATCGCCAAATAAGTGCCCCCCCCTCTCTGTTTTAACCCTGTTTCTGTAGTGCAGTGCAGGGGAGAGCCTGGGAGCCTTCCCACCAGCATTTCTGTGAGGGAAAATGGCGCTGTGTGCTGAGGAGAATAGGCCCCGCCCCCTTTTCGGCGGGCTTCTTCTCCCGTTTTTCTGAGACCTGGCAGGGGTTAAATACATCCATATAGCCCCCAGGGGCTATATGTGATGTATTTTTAGCCAGAATAAGGTACTATCATTGCTGCCCAGGGCGCCCCCCCCCAGCGCCCTGCACCCTCAGTGACCGCTGCTATGAAGTGTGCTGACAACAATGGCGCACAGCTGCAGTGCTGTGCGCTACCTTATGAAGACTGAAAAGTCTTCTGCCGCCGGCTTCTGGACCTCTTCAATTTTCGGCATCTGCAAGGGGGTCGGCGGCGCGGCTCCGGGACGAACCCCAGGGTGAGACCTGTGTTCCGACTCCCTCTGGAGCTAATGGTGTCCAGTAGCCTAAGAAGCCAATCCATCCTGCACGCAGGTGAGTTCACTTCTTCTCCCCTAAGTCCCTCGTAGCAGTGAGCCTGTTGCCAGCAGGACTCACTGAAAATAAGAAACCTAACAAAACTTTTACTCTAAGCAGCTCCTTAGGAGAGCCACCTAGATTGCACCCTTCTCGGCCGGGCACAAAAATCTAACTGAGGCTTGGAGGAGGGTCATAGGGGGAGGAGCCAGTGCACACCACCTGATCCTAAAGCTTTTACTTTTGTGCCCTGTCTCCTGCGGAGCCGCTTATCCCCATGGTCCTGACGGAGTCCCCAGCATCCACTTAGGACGTCAGAGAAATAAGGATGCACTCACCAGACTTCTCCAGGGTGAAATTGATAGATTTTAATCCAGACAGCACATAATCACAAACAGAAGGTCTATCACATTAAGATGGCAAGCAATTCCACAGATTGACCATTGACAAGGCACACCTCTTAATTAAAAACTATTCCAAAAGACTACCTCATGAAGCTGATTGAGAGAATGCCAAGAGTGTGCAAAGCTGTCATCAAAGCAAAAGAGGGCTACTTTGAAGATTCTAAAATATAAAACATATTTTGGATTTAACACTTTTTTGTTTACAACATAATTCCATGTGTGTTCTTTCATAGTTTTGATGTCTTTAGTATTAATCTACAATGTAGAAAATAATTGAAATACACAAAAACCAATGAATGAGAAGGGGTGTTCAAACTTTCGACTGATACTGTAGATTTTTTGATGTTGCTGTTACAAATTGTTTTACAGAAAAGAGGATTTGGGACTTACCAATAAATCTATTTCTCTGAATCCACTTGGGGACACTGGAACACTTGAGACATATGGGGTGTGAAGCTAGCAACCGTGGCACAATCTAAAAATGAGATTTATGGTAGGCTTACCATCGTTAAATCTTTCTGTGAGGTACACTGGGTTCCACAGGGATAAACATTGGGGTGTAGAGTGGGATCTTGATCTGAGGCACCAACAAGCTAAAGCTTTGACTGTTCCCAGGATGCATTGCACCGCCTCCTCTATAACCCCCGCCTCCAAGCACTGGAGCTCAGTTTCGTTAACCAGTCCAATGCAGTAGCAAGTAAGAGAGACGGTAGATGTTAGTCACATAGAACCACATTCTCACAACAGGAGAAGGTACCAGCGGCTAATGCCCTACAAACCCAAAGAAGCAAAGTGCGTCAGGGTGGGCGCCCTGTGGAACCCAGTGTAGCTTGCAGAAAGATTTAACAATATTAAGTCTACCATAAATCTCGTTTTCTGCTGTGGGGTACCACAGGGATAAACATCTGGGATGTCCTAAAGTAGTTCCTCATGGGAGGGGACGCACTGTAGCGGGTACAAGAACCCGGCATCCAAAGGAAGCATCCTGGGAGAAGGAAGTATCGAAGGCATAGAACCTTATGAACGTGTTCACTGAGGACCACGCCTTGCACAATTGTTCTGCGGATGCGCAACGGCGGGCTGCCCAAGAAGGTCCAACAGACCGAGTAGAATGGGTTTTGATAGCAGCAGGAACTGGAAGGACAGTCTGCGCGTAGGCTTGTGCAATCACCATTCTAATCCATCTGGCCAAGGTTTGCTTATTCGCAGGCCAGCCACATTTGTGAAAACCAAACAGTACAAACAAGGTATCTGACCTCCTGATAAGAGGCAGTCCTGTCCACATAGATACGGAGAGCCCGCACCTCATCCAAAGACTTTTCTTTGGATGACATTCCAGAAGAGTTGAAGGCCGGAACTACAATCTCCTGATTAAGGTGAAAAGACGAAACCACCTCATGCAAATAACCTGGGTGAATTCTGAAAACTGCCCTGTCACAATGAAATATCAGGAAGGGTGGACAACAGGATAATGCACCCAAGTCCGAAACCCTTCTAGCAGAGGCAATAGCCAACATAAACAGGACCTTAGTAGTAAGCCACTTAAGGTCCACTGACTCAAGAGGCTCAAATGGAGACTCTTGCAGGGCATTCAGAACTACAGACAAATCCCATGGAGCCACCAAGGGGACATAGGGAGGCTGAATCCTTAATAAGACCCGCGTGAATGTATGAACTCAGATAAAGATGCAATTTTTTCTCTGAAACCATACCAACAAGGCAAAAATTTGAACCTTGAGGGAAGCCAGAAGAAGGCCTAAATCCAGGCCTTGTTGCAAAAAGGCCAAAAGTCTAGACGTACTAAACTTGTGAGCATCATAATTCTTAGCAGCCCACTAGTTGTAGTAAGAATTCCAGACCCTATAATAAATCCTAGCAGAAGCTGGTTTACGGGCCTTTAGCATAGTTCAGATAACCTCCTCTGAAAATCTTTTGGCTCTTAAGACGGAAGCTTCAAGAGCCACGTCATCAAAGCCAGTCTGGCCAGATCTGGCTAGACACAAGTGCCTTGAATGAGGAGGTCTGGTCATTGAGGAAGTAGAAGAGGACGCTATCATAGACCCTTCAGGTCTGAGAACCAATGCCATCTGGGCCACGCTGGAGTGACTAGAAGTAGTATTCCTCCTTGCTTGAACTTCCGCAGTACCCTGGGCAGGAGTGACACAGGAGGAAACACATATGGCAGTCGTAAATTCCATGGAATTGCCAGGGCGTCCATGAACACTGCTTGAGGATCCATTGTCCTTGATCCGAAGACCTAAACTTTGCGATTGTGTCGAGACGCCATCAGGTCTACATCTGGTAGTCCCCACTTGTCCACTAGGAGTTGAAAAACTTCATGATGAAGGCCCCACTCTCCGGTGTGTACGTCCCGACGACTGAGGAAGTCCGCTTCCCAGTTGAGGACTCTCGGAATGAACACTATTGATATTACTGGCAGATGGCGTTTCGCCCATTGAAGTATGTTTGACACTTCTATCATTGCCATGCGGCTTCTAGTGTCGCCTTGATAATTTATGTATGCCACTGTGGTGGCGTTGTCTGATTGCACTTGAACAGGCTTGTTCTGTACTAGTGGTAGGGCCTGTGTCAAAGCCTTGAACACTGCCTGCAGTTCCAGAACGTTTATCGGGAGAAGGAACTCTTCCGTGGTCCACCGACCCTGAAGTGAGTGTTGCTCCAATACCGCTCCCCACCCTCCCAGACTGGCATCCGTTGTCAGGAGTAACCAGTTGGAGATCCAGAAGGGACGGTCCCTGTTCAACTGTTGATCCTGAAGCCACCAGCTCAGGGACAGACGAACCTCCAGAGTCAAGGAGATCATTAGAGATCTGATCCGGTGATGCAGGCCGTCCTATTTGCGGAGAATTGATCTCTGTAAAGGGCGAGAATGAAATTGAGCATACTCCACCATGTCAAAAGCAGACACCATGAGGCCTAGTACTTGCATCGCTGAGTGTACAGACACTCTTGGGCGAGAGAGGAAATATCCGATTTTATCCTGAAGCTTCAGGACGTTCTCTGGAGACAAAAAGCAATCTCTGTGTGTGTCCAGCAGTGCTCCCAGGTGCACCATGCTCCGAGCAGGGACCAGCGAGGACTTTTTCAAGTTGATGAGCCACCCGTGATCTTGCAGAAACTTGAGAGTCAGATCCAGATGGCTAAAGGAGGATGTCTTGGAAGTTCGCTAGGATCTGCAAGTCGTCCAAATACGACAGGATCCCGATTCTCTGACGTCGTAGGAGGGCAGTCGTCATGACCATCACCTTGGTGAAAATCCGAGGGGCCGTAGCCAGACCAAATGGCCGGGCCTGGAATTGATCATGTAGGTTGCCAATAGCAAACCGCAGATATTGCAGATACGAAATGGCAATAGGGATGTGCAAATAATCATCCTGCATGTCCAGGGATACCATAAAATCCTCAGGTTCCATAGCCAGTACTATGGAGCGCAGAGTTTCCATGCTGAATTTGGACACTCTCAAACTTGTTAAAAGATTTGAGGTTGAGTATAGGCTGGAAGGACCCAATGGGTTTCGGGACTATAAACAGGGTCGAATAGAATCCCCTGCCCTTCTAGTGTAGGGGTACCGGCACTACCACTCCTGTGTCCATGAGGGATTTCACAACCAAGTGTAGGCTTTGCACTTTTAATGGATCCGCAGAAATGACCATTGAACAGAACTGGTGCGGGGGACATTTCTTGAAGGAGATTGCGTACCCGTGAGAGACCACTTCCTGCACCCAGGCATCTGAAGTGGTCTTTAACCAGGCCTGGGCGAACTGTAAAGGTTAGCCTCCCACCCTGGGGTCCCCCAGGGGGAGGCCTGCCCCGTCATGCAGCTAGCTTGTCCTGTTTGGAAGCAGGCTTACGAGCGGCCCAGGACTGTTTTGGCTTATGCTTGGAGGTTTTGGCAGTATGAGCCTGTTTTGGGTACATCTGACCCTTTGCTTTTCCTGTAGGTCGAAAGGAACGAAAAGTGGTACTCTTAGCCTTTGGTGCTGAAGGGTTAGTATTTGGGAGGCACGCAGTTTTTGCTGATGCTAATTCCATCAAATCTTGTTTGAATCCTTCCCAAAAAGGATGTCTCCCTTAAAAGGGAGCACCTCCAGGGTCTTCTTAGAGTCCAGGTCCACCAACCAGGATCTTAACCACAAAATACAGTGCGCCAGTACAAACGTAGTAGACGCCTTGGCCGCCATTACCCCTGCATCAGAGACTGCCTCCTGTATATACTGTGAGGCTGCGATGACATTAAGACAGATATTGTCTGGCAGTAGCCGGAAAATTCTGAGGTAGCTCCTCCTCAATCAATTCCTTTTGCAACCCAGGAAATTGCAATAGTAGGTCTATGTACAGCACCTGCAAGGGAGTAAATAGACTTCAGGCATCCCTCCACACGCTTATCTGTCGGCTCCCTCAGTGAGGTGACAGTGGTGTTTGGCAGAGTAGAGGATACGACCAGGCGGGCAACATGACCATCCACCAGTGGTGGAGTTTCCCATTTATTAATCAACTCCACAGGGATAGGATAACAAGCTAGCATCTTTTTGGACAGGGAAAATTTCTTTCCTGGTGACCACCACGATTCCGGACGTATTTCAACTAAATGGTCAGAATCAGGGAATACTACCTTAGCAACCTTCTGACATTTGAACTTATCAGGTTTTTTAGACGTGGTAGTGGGTTCAATCTCATCATGTATTTGGAGAATTAGCTTAATAGCTTCCACTAAGTCAGGAACGTCAATTTGCTTTGTGGGTTCCACATCAGAGACTACTGTATCAGTGTCTGATGGATCAGTATAATCCCCATCTTGATCAGAAGAATCATCCAAAATATCTGTAGAATGTGAGGAAGAACGTACCCGCTTTTTTTGATGACCCCTTAGCCTTACAGGCGCGTTGGGTAGATTTCTGCTTAACCAGTGACTGATTTAGTAACTGCAACTGGGTAGATAGGTTATCCGCCCAAGGCGGATAAATTACAGGGACAATTTGTGGCTGTAATAGCACAAAAGGTCTCACAGGGGGTGTAAGATGTATAAGTGAACCTAGCATACTTGGAAACATAGCCCATGGGGGGTCTTGATTGACCACAGGAGCAGCAGATTGGCTCAGATATTAAAACGGATTTTTAGTGAATCAGACCTGTGCTCCTAGCTCTGGTGGATATAGTGAGATCCCTGCAAGGCCACAGTGTCCACACCAGCGACGAGGTCCGTCTCCTGGGACCGCGTCTGGAACGCAATTTCATCGGGTCCCTAATGGACCCTCCTTACCTCCTCCCTTTGAAGTGTGGCCACGTGATCCAGGAGCTGAGCAGCGGGGTGTGTGCATTAAGGGACCGGAGCACCGCCGCAAGTACCCGGCAACCAGGACGCGGGAGTATACAGTGCTGAGGGAGGTGATGGAGCTGCAGCACGAGATGTCAAATCACTGACGTCTAGCATATATTGCCTGTGCTGCAGCCCTAGAAATAATTTCTTTAAAAGCTGTACATAGGGTTGCCTATTGCAGCTCAACCTGGGAACAGTCAAAGCTTTAGCCTGTTGGTGCCTCGGATCAAGATACTACTCTACACCCTGTTTATCCCTGTGGAACCCCAGTGTACCCCGCAGCAGAAATCAAACATTTTATGCACAGCAGGGCTCCTCCCCCTTTACGCCTCCCCCCCCCCCCCCCCCTCCCCATCCCTCAGTTTGGAAAATTTTTACAGAGAGGAGGACATGAAAACTACAAAGCCTATGGCAAGGAACCAACCGTAACAAATCAAACAGCAAGCAAGAATACTAATAGAATAGTATACAACTGTTTGAACTATTTTATTTAATAAGAACACTGCAGGTTGACAGCACTGAGGCGGGCGTCCAGTGTCAGAGAAATGGATTTATCGGTAAGTACCAAAATCCTCTTTCACCCACTAGGGGACACTGGAACACTTGAGACATATGGGGACGTCCCAAAGATACTCCAATGGGCGGGAGTGCTGTCCACAACCTGCAAAACCAATCATTCAAACCTTGAGTCTCTGGACGCAAACGTATCAAACCTGTAGAACTTTGTGAATGTGTGTACTGATGACTTCGTAGCTGCCCTGCAGGGGTGAGTAGTGGAGGCACCTCTGGCTGCCGCCCATGAGGCTCCCACCGATCTGGTAGTATAAGCACCTACCTGAACAGGAACCAGTCTACCACAGGATATAGAAGTGTTTAATAGTAAGCCTAATCCATCTGGCCAGAGTCTGCTTAGATGCTGGCCAACCTTTCTTTGGACCATCATAGAGGACAAACAAATAGACTTCCTGATAATGACGTAGCTTGTACATAAATCCATAAAACTCTTACCACGTCCAAAGACTCGTCCCCTCCTGCCAAACCTTAAAAGGATGGGACCACAATGGGCCGATTTACATGAAAACATGAAACTACCTTAGGAAGGAATTCCGCCCTCGTACGGAATTCTGCCTTCATTTTCCCTGAAGACAGCAAAGGACTATTACATGATAGTGCTCCCAACTCTGAGTCCCTTCTTGCTGAAGCTAAGGCTAGTAACAGAGTAACCTTCCAGGATATACTTTTCAGATCAGCCTTTTCCAAAGGTTCAAAAACTGCAGATTTAAAAAAAATAAAAAAATTTTAAGTCCCACGGTGCTGTGGGCGGACAGAAAGGGGGTTGAATCCTCAGGACCCCCTGTAAAAACGTCTGAACTTCCTGTAGGGAAGCCAGATGCTTTTGAAAGAAAATGGAAAGAGCTGAAACTTGGACCCTCCAGGAGCCCAGCCAAAGTCCTCCATTTAAACCAGCTTGTAGAAAATGTAAAAGTCTATACAACCGGAATTCCCTCGAATTCCACGCCCTTTCTTGAGGTTTTTTTTTTTTGTGTTTTTTTTTTTTTGTGTTGTTTTCTTTGTAGAGTGACCAGGATCCCAAATTAGTGTACCGCGTCCCCTCACATGGCTCGCCATGCTTCGGGCATGGTGCCTTCGCTTGGCACACTTTACCGTTCCAATTGTAGTCCACGTGGATCGTTAAGTATGAAAAAATTCAAAAAAAGAAAAAAAATGTGAACTCATGTCGACCTAGCACGTCGACCTAGAAACCCTGTTGACCTTCCATCCATGTCGACCTAGTGACTGTCGACCTATAGTGGTCGACCTAGATACTGTCGATCTTCAGACCGGATCCTAAAGTAACATAGTCACCTCCCTGTCCCCCCATTGCTTCAGTATCAATAATACAAGGTATCCAAATGTATTCACGTCAAGGAGGGATTTCCCTCACACAGATATGACACATTCAATAGGTGTGGATATTCTTCTTCATTATGCTAATTGGCTACAACAAGCTATTTGCTTGTGCCCAGAGGGATTTCCCTCATACGGAATTGATACATTTAGTAAATGTGGATATTTTTTTTTTCAATCAGTCCGGAGGCTGTAATGTGCATTACTGTATAGGTAGGTTCACCCTCTTATTTACCCTTGTTAATAAGCTACAATTAGCTACAGTATATGTTACACAGATTTGACACATTTAGTATGTGTAGATATTTTTCTTCATTATGCCAATAGGCTACAATTAGCTATTTGCGTGTGTCCAGAAGGATTTCCCTTATACGGAATTGATACATTTTGTAAATGTGGATATTTTTCTACATCTTTATTCTCAATCAGTCCAGAGGCTGTAACATGCATATTTGTGAATAAGGCTTCACCTTTTAATTTATCCTTGATAACAAGCTACAATTAGCTAAAGGTTTGTGAGATTATATATATTATTTTTGTTTTACTTTTTTTTTCCCCCTGTGATTTATTTTGAAGCTGGGTAGCGAGTTGAGACAGCGTAACGTTATTATTTGTTTCTGCCTGTTAATTTTTGGTTGCTTACAGATAACACCTGAACAGTTATAATTTTTTACTGTATATAACTGCAACCCAGAAATTCTAAACGATACAAGGGTACTTAGTATCCTTATTGTTCATCAGCTTGGTAATAGAATCATGTCCTTATGGCAGTGATTTTCAACCTTTCACGACTCGTGGCACACCTAACAAGACTTTAAAACTCCCAAGGCACACTATCTTTACCCATGGGGGGGAAAAAACAACATATGTCCCCACAGATATCAAATACATTTATCAAACACACTGGGCCCCACAATAATTCCACACTGCCCCCCCCCCCCCCCACAAACACAGTAATGGCACACACACTGCACCCCTCACAGCCCCCACAGTAATGGCACACATACTGCACCCACCTTCCCTGTAATCGTACACTACTCACAGCCCCCACTGTAATGTCAGCCCGAAGTCCTGTATATCATAGCTGTAGTAGGATTAGGACAGGGCAGTCCGCACGCTGCAGCATACAACAGCACAAAGCGCAGCGGTAATGTGACGTAGCATGAGTGACCTATCAGCACGTCACCATAGGTCACGGACTGGGCAGCAGGAAAGCTGACTGTGCTGGCCGTGTACGCCGGCAGGAGAAGGATCCACGTATCGCAGGCTGACGGCGGCAGAGCCGCGTGAACGGCAGGCTGCGGCACACATGACAACCGCTGGCGGCCGCGGCACAGCGGTTGAAAAACGCTGCCTTATGGGAAGGCAGAATAACCCCTTTTTAGGAAGACTCCAGATGAATGTGACATAAACGATACGTGTCGCCATTGTCCAACACCCATATTTCTGGATGTTCTAGCATTCTCTCAATTCCTACTTTTGAGTTTCTGGACTCTCATTGGTGATTCCGTGAACCCTGACGGGTCTTCACTGTCTAACGCCAACAGCAGATCCACTTAGCTATTTTTTTACTATTCTTTATCTACTACCTACTTTCTCATATTCATGAACTCTCATCAATGATTCTGATGCTAGACATTGCTGATCTACTACCAAACCACACTTAAATTGCCCAATCTTGTCCGATCTTAGAAGCGATAAAGTGTTGGGCTGGACCAGTATCTGGTGGGGGACCCCCAGAGAATATCCGGTGTAGTAGGTGTATGGGAACATGCAATTCAGTCTAACGTTGACAGCAGATTCATACATTTATCTGGCTTTTCCCACCTTATCCCATATACTTTCAACCACATTACCGAAAAGAAAAAAAAATTTGGGGTGGACCCTAACTACAAATAAGGAACACTTTTCAACAATGTTTGTGTTTATACTCTATTTTACATGATTAATGACGCTGTTGGGCGGATCATAACTGCAAACAAGAAATTATTTCCCAGTATTGATTGGGTATAAGAAATAAAATATCCTTTGAGGACACTTTTGCCCTAACTCTCTAATAGTGAGTACTAGTATCCTGCTGCACATTTGGCTTTTTTGCCTTAGTTTTTAATTTTGGAGTATTAACTCTTTATCACGTGACCTACCCTGTACAACCAATGGACCAGAGGGCATGTTACTATATATAGCACGTATAGGCAGGATCACTACAACTTGTGATAAATTATTATAGATTGATTTCAATAAAAGCTATATTTTAAGATGAATAGACAGTAATATTACTTTAGACTTTCTCTTTAATGAGTGCGCCAACAAAGGGTCTATCTTTCTCTGTGTCAGTGTTATTACACAGCAGGGACGATGCACTAGGTTATACACATGTAGTGTCCCCTAGTTATATAAAAAAAAAAAATCCCTTGTTTTTTATTTACTGTGTACATATATAGTAAGACTGGGGTAGTCTTCAGGTTGCCAGCAGCCGGGCTCCCGACAACCACCATACCGGCGCCAGCATCCTGACAGATTTTCTCCCTCTTGGGGGTACACAAGCACCCTGGAGAGAGAATAGATAGTGTGGCGCACGTAGCACACCACCGTGCCCGCAGCGGGACAAGCGCAGCAAGCCCACAAAAGTCTCATTTGCGCTCACCCAGCCGTCGGTAGGGATCCTGTCGCCGATATGCTGTCCGCCAGGAGTCGACCGCCGGCATCACATACTACACCCGTAATACTGCCACTACAGCCTATTGAAGGCTAGGGTGAACTTGGCTATGGACAATCCCAACAAGATTATTGGGCCCCTGGGCAAAAGTGACCAGTGACTGTTGCCCCAAGCCAAGCGCCAGTGACCAACAGGGCAGGAGGAGGAGAGGAGGTCCGGAGGTGATGCGGGACCCATAAAACCGGCGGTGGGGTGGAGGTGACTGAACCCCAGGAAAATGGTGTGCGGCCGGACTGCTTACCGGAGCCGAGTTCCCGTGGAGCACGTAGACGTCGCCGGGAGACCGAAGTCCGCAACGCCTGGAAGATCACTTCCCAGAGAACAGCAGAGCAGACCCGCCGTGTAGAAAATATCGGCAGTGACGTCATCGGAAAGAAGCGGAGGCCCCCTGCCTGCTGTCTCAAAGGTTGCCTGTCGAGAACGAGAGGTCCGGAAACCGTGGGGACGAGCAAACCGCTCAGGAGCCATGGCCGAGGGGTCAGAGTAGTGGAGGATCTCCCCCTTGTCCCTTTCTGCAAGCCAAAGAAGACCCGGCGTTGGGCAGTGAGTCGGCAGGCACCGCGAGGGACACCTTGCTTACCCGGATTGAGGACCCGAGAAGGACACCCTAAAACTGTAGATGCTAGATCCAAGTGGGCTAAGGGACCTTTCATACCTCCCCCTTGTGTCGTGGCTCCTCCCCCTGACGTAAAAGATCCCTTAGGCCACTTCACAAGCCCGCTTCCCCCTCACCCACAGCTTCCAACACAGATCAGACTCTAATAAATTCACTTTAAGCTGACGACTATTATTTATAGAGTATGACGGCTTATGAGATGCACGAGTGAAAATAAAGAATAATGGCCCTCATTCCGAGTCGTTCGCTCGGTAAATTTCTTCGCATCGCAGCGTTTTTCTGCTTAGTACGCATGCGCATGGTTCGCACTGCGACTGCGCCAAGTAATTTTGCTATGAAGATAGGATTTTTACTCACGGCTTTTTCATCGCTCCGGCGATCGTAGTGTGATTGACAGGAAAATAAGAATTTACTTACCGATAATTCTATTTCTCGTAGTCCGTAGTGGATGCTGGGGACTCCGTCAGGACCATGGGGAATAGCGGCTCCGCAGGAGACAGGGCACAAAAGTAAAAGCTTTAGGATCAGGTGGTGTGCACTGGCTCCTCCCCCTATGACCCTCCTCCAAGCCTCAGTTAGGATACTGTGCCCGGACGAGCGTACACAATAAGGAAGGATTTTGAATCCCGGGTAAGACTCATACCAGCCACACCAATCACACTGTACAACCTGTGATCTGAACCCAGTTAACAGCATGATAACAGCGGAGCCTCTGAAAAGATGGCTCACAACAATAATAACCCGATTTTTGTAACAATAACTATGTACAAGTATTGCAGACAATCCGCACTTGGGATGGGCGCCCAGCATCCACTACGGACTACGAGAAATAGAATTATCGGTAAGTAAATTCTTATTTTCTCTGACGTCCTAAGTGGATGCTGGGGACTCCGTCATGACCATGGGGATTATACCAAAGCACCCAAACGGGCGGGAGAGTGCGGATGACTCTGCAGCACCGAGTGAGAGAACTCCAGGTCCTCCTCAGCCAGGGTGTGCCCCTGACCAAGTAGCAGCTCGGCAAAGTTGTAAAGCCGAGACCCCTCGGGCAGCCGCCCAAGATGAGCCCACCTTCCTTGTGGAATGGGCATTTACATATTTTGGCTGTGGCAGGCCTGCCACAGAATGTGCAAGCTGAATTGTACTACACATCCAACTAGCAATCGTCTGCTTAGAAGCAAGAGCACCCAGCTTGTTGGGTGCATACAGGATAACAGCAAGTCAGTTTTCCTGACTCCAGCCGTCCTGGAAACCTATATTTTCAGGGCCCTGACAACATCTAGCAACTTGGAGTCCTCCAAGTCCCTAGTAGCCGCAAGTACCACAATAAGCTGGTTCAGGTGAAACGCTGACACCACCTTAGGGAGAAACTGGGGACGAGTCCGCAGCTCTGCCCTGTCCGAATGGACAATCAGATATGGGCTTTTGTGAGACAAAGCCGCCAATTCTGACACTCGCCTGGCCGAGGCCAGGGCCAACATCATGGTCACTTTCCATGTGAGATATTTCAAATCCACAGATTTGAGCGGTTTAAACCAATGTGATTTAAGGAATCCCAGAACTACGTTGAGATCCCACAGTGCCACTGGAGGCACAAAAGGGGGTTGTATATGCAGTACTCCCTTGACAAACTTCTGGACTTCAGGAACTGAAGCCAATTCTTTCTGGAAGAAAATCGACAGGGCCGAAATTTGAACCTTAATAGACCCCAATTTGAGGCCCATAGACACTCCTGTTTGCAGGAAATGCAGGAATCGACCGAGTTGAAATTTCTTCGTGGGGCCTTCCTGGCCTCACACCACGCAACATATTTTCGCCACATGTGGTGATAATGTTGTGCGGTCACCTCCTTCCTGGCTTTGACCAGGGTAGGAATGACCTCTTCCGGAATGCCTTTTTCCCTTAGGATCCGGCGTTCAACCGCCATGCCGTCAAACGCAGCCGTGGTAAGTCTTGGAACAGACATGGTACTTGCTGAAGCAAGTCCCTTCTTAGCGGCAGAGGCCATGAGTCCTCTGTGAGCATCTCTTGAAGTTCCGGGTACCAAGTCCTTCTTGGCCAATCCGGAGCCACGAGTATAGTTCTTACTCCTCTACGTCTTATAATTCTCAGTACCTTAGGTATGAGAAGCAGAGGAGGGAACACATACACCGACTGGTACACCCACGGTGTTACCAGAACGTCCACAGCTATTGCCTGAGGGTCTCTTGACCTGGCGCAATACCTGTCCAGTTTTTTGTTCAGGCGGGACGCCATCATGTCCACCTTTGGTCTTTCCCAATGGTTCACAATCACGGGGAAGACTTCCCGATGAAGTCCCCACTCTCCCGGGTGGAGGTCGTGCCTGCTGAGGAAGTCTGCTTCCCAGTTGTCCACTCCCGGAATGAACACTGCTGACAGTGCTATCACATGATTTTCCGCCCAGCGAAGAATCCTTGCAGTTTCTGCCATTGCCCTCCTGCTTCTTGTGCCGCCCTGTCTGTTTACGTGGGCGACTGCCGTGATGTTGTCCCACTGGATCAATACCGGCTGACCTTGAAGCAGAGGTCTTGCTAAGCTTAGAGCATTGTAAATTGCCCTTAGCTCCAGTATATTTATGTGGAGAGAAGTCTCCAGACTTGATCACACTCCCTGGAAATTTTTTTCCTTGTGTGACTGCTCCCCAGCCTTTCAGGCTGGCATCCGTGGTCACCAGGACCCAGTCCTGAATGCCGAATCTGCGGCCCTTTAGTAGAAGAGCACTCTGCAGCCACCACATAAGAGACACCCTTGTCCTTGGAGACAGGGTTATCCGCTGATGCATCTGAAGATGCGATCCGGACCATTTTTCCAGCAGATCCCACTGAAAAGTTCTTGCGTGAAATCTGCCGAATGGAATCGCTTCGTATGAAGCCACCATTTTTCCCAGGACCCTTGTGCAATGATGCACTGACACTTTTCCTGGTTTTAGGAGGTTCCTGACTAGCTCGGATAACTCCCTGGCTTTCTCCTCCGGGAGAAACACCTTTTTCTGGACTGTGTCCAGAATCATCCCTAGGAACAGCAGACGTGTCGTCGGAGACAGCTGCGATTTTGGAATATTTAGAATCCACCCGTGCTGTCGTAGAACTACTTGAGCTAGTGCTACTCCGACCTCCAACTGTTATCTGGACCTTGCCCTTATCAGGAGATCGTCCAAGTAAGGGATAATTAAGACGCCTTTTCTTTGAAGAAGAATCATCATTTCGGCCATTACCTTGGTAAAGACCCGGGGTGCCGTGGACAATCCAAACGGCAGCGTCTGAAACTGATAGTGACAGTTCTGTACCACGAACCTGAGGTACCCTTGGTGAGAAGGGCAAATTGGGACATGGAGGTAAGCATCCTTGATGTCCAGTGACACCATATAGTCCCCTTCTTCCTGGTTCGCTATCACTGCTCTGAGTGACTCCATCTTGATTTGAACCTTTGTATGTAAGTGTTCAAATATTTCAGATTTAGAATAGGTCTCACCGAGCCGTCTGGCTTCAGTACCACAATATAGTGTGGAATAATACCCCTTTCCTTGTTGTAGGAGTGGTACTTTGATTATCACCTGCTGGGAATACAGCTTGTGAATTGTTTCCAATACTGCCTCCCTGTCGGAGGGAGACGTTGGTAAAGCAGACTTCAGGAACCTGCGAGGGGGAGACGTCTCGAATTTCCAATCTGTACCCCTGGGATACTACTTGTAGGATCCAGGGGTCCACTTGCGAGTGAGCCCACTGCGCGCTGAAACTCTTGAGACGACCCCCCACCGCACCTGAGTCCGCTTGTACGGCCCCAGCGTCATGCTGAGGACTTGGCAAAAGCGGTGGAGGGCTTCTGTTCCTGGGAATGGGCTGCCTGCTGCAGTCTTCTTCCCTTTCCTCTATCCCTGGGCAGATATGACTGGCCTTTTGCCTGCTTGCCCTTATGGGGACGAAAGGACTGAGGCTGAAAAGACGGTGTCTTTTTCTGCTGAGATGTGACTTGGGGTAAAAAAGGTGGATTTTCCAACTGTTGCCGTGGCCACCAGGTCCGATGGACCGACCCCAAATAACTCCTCCCCTTTATACGGCAATACTTCCATGTGCCGTTTGGAATCTGCATCACCTGACCACTGTCGTGTCCATAAACATCTTCAGGCAGATATGGACATCGCACTTACTCTTGATGCCAGAGTGCAAATATCCCTCTGTGCATCTCGCATATATAGAAATGCATCCTTTAAATGCTCTATAGTCAATAAAATACTGTCCCTGTCAAGGGTATCAATATTTTCAGTCAGGGAATCCGACCAAGCCACCCCAGCGCTGCACATCCAGGCTGAGGCGATCGCTGGTCGCAGTATAACACCAGTATGTGTGTATATACTTTTTAGGATATTTTCCAGCCTCCTATCAGCTGGCTCCTTGAGGGCGACCGTATCTGGAGACGGTAACGCCACTTGTTTTGATAAGCGTGTGAGCGCCTTATCCACCCTAAGGGGTGTTTCCCAACGCGCCCTAACTTCTGGCGGGAAAGGGTATAACGCCAATAATTTTCTATCGGGGGAAACCCACGCATCATCACACACTTCATTTAATTTATCTGATTCAGGAAAAACTACAGGTAGTTTTTTTCACACCCCACATAATACCCTCTTTTGTGGTACTTGTAGTATCAGAAATATGTAACACCTCCTTCATTGCCCTTAACATGTAACGTGTGGCCCTAATGGAAAATACGTTTGTTTCTTCACCGTCGACACTGGAGTCAGTGTCCGTGTCTGTGTCTGTGTCGACCGACTGAGGTAAATGGGCGTTTTAAAGCCCCTGACGGTGTCTGAGACGCCTGGACAGGTACTAATTGGTTTGCCGGCCGTCTCACGTCGTCAACCGACCTTGCAGCGTGTTGACATTATCACGTAATTCCCTAAATAAGCCATCCATTCCGGTGTCGACTCCCTAGAGAGTGACATCACCATTACAGGCAATTGCTCCGCCTCCTCACCAACATCGTCCTCATACATGTCGACACACACGTACCGACACACAGCACACACACAGGGAATGCTCTGATAGAGGACAGGACCCCACTAGCCCTTTGGGGAGACAGAGGGAGAGTTTGCCAGCACACACCAAAACGCTATAATTATTCAGGGACAACCTTATATAAGTGTTTTCCCTTATAGCATCTTAATATATAATAATATCGCCAAATAAGTGCCCCCCCTCTCTGTTTTAACCCTGTTTCTGTAGTGCAGTGCAGGGGAGAGCCTGGGAGCCTTCCTAGCAGCGGAGCTGTGTAGGAAAATGGCGCTGTGTGCTGAGGAGAATAGGCCCCGCCCCCTTTTCGGCAGGCTTCTTCTCCCATTTTTCTGACAACCTGGCAGGGGTTAAATACATCCATATAGCCCCAGGGGCTATATGTGATGTATTTTTAGCCAGCATAGGTACTTTCATTGCTGCCCAGGGCGCCCCCCCCAGCGCCCTGCACCCTCAGTGACCGTTGGTGTGAAGTGTGCTGAGAGCAATGGCGCACAGCTGCAGTGCTGTGCGCTACCTCATGAAGACTGAGAAGTCTTCAGCCGCCGATTTCTGGACCTCTTCTCTCTTCAGCATCTGCAAGGGGGTCGGCGGCGCGGCTCCGGTGACCCATCCAGGCTGTACCTGTGATCGTCCCTCTGGAGCTAGTGTCCAGTAGCCTAAGAAGCCAATCCATCCTGCACGCAGGTGAGTTCACTTCTTCTCCCCTAAGTCCCTCGTAGCAGTGAGCCTGTTGCCAGCAGGACTCACTGAAAATAAGAAACCTAACAAAACTTTTACTCTAAGCAGCTCCTTAGGAGAGCCACCTAGATTGCACCATTCTCGGCCAGGCACAAAAATCTAACTGAGGCTTGGAGGAGGGTCATAGGGGGAGGAGCCAGTGCACACCACCTGATCCTAAAGCTTTTACTTTTGTGCCCTTTCTCCTGCGGAGCCGCTATTCCCCATGGTCCTGACGGAGTCCCCAGCATCCACTTAGGACGTCAGAGAAATGGGTGTTACTGGGCGGAAACACTGCGTTTTATGGGCGTGTGGATAAAAACGCTACCGTTTCCGGAAAAAACGCAGGAGTGGCTGGAGAAACGGGGGAGTGTCTGGGCGAACGCTGGGTGTGTTTGTGACGTCAAACCAGGAACGACAAGCACTGAACTGATTGCAGATGCCGAGTAAGTCTGAAGCTACTCTGAAACTGCTATTGCGAATACATCGGTCGCAATTTTAAGACTCTAAGATTCACTCCCAGTAGGCGGTGGCTTAGCGTGTGCAACTCTGCTAAAATCGCCTTGCGAGCGATCAACTCGGAATGAGGGCCAATATGAATTTCATTTCCTAATTAACAATTGTATGTTATCAGCATGTTACAGGCAATTGTGTAAGTACTTCTTAATTATTTCCAGCACTGTGAGAGTTAAGAAGTAAACTCCTCTCTCAAGCCATGGCAACCGGAACGCCCTTTCAAGCTGTGACATCACATCAAATAAGGATAAAGGAGCCACCCTTTTATCCCATAAACTTATCCCTGATGAACAGAGGCGTATCTAGGGTGGGGCACGTGCCCTGGGCGCCTTGGCAGGCCCAGGAGAGGGCGCCGCCGCCGGCCAGGGCATCATGCCCCACTCACCCCCGTCAACCCTAAATGTGAGGGGAGGAGAGCGCAGCGTCTCTCCCTCCCCTCACCGCCGCTGCCAGCACTAGCTCTGATTGGCTAGCGAACCGGCGCCAGACAGCCGCCAGAGACCTGGAGCGGTGAGGGGACGGAGAGGCGCTGCGCTGCGCTCTCCTCCCCTCATATTCACATATCAACAACAAGGCGGCCGGAGAGTGACCGGGGGGGGGGGGGGCAGCGGCACAGTGGGGCATGTATCTGGCACCAAATGGGGCATGTAACTGGCACTGAGTGGGGCCTGGCATTGTGGGGCATGTTACTGGCACTGTGGGGCATGTATCTGGCACTGTGGGGCAATGTAACTGGCACAGTGGGGCAATGTATCTGGCACTGTGGGGCAATGTAACTGGCACTGTGGGGCAATGTAACTGGCACTGTGGGGCATGTATACGGCACTGTGGGGCAATGTAACTGGGACTGTGGGGCATGTATACGGTACTGTGGGGCATTGTATGTGGCACTGTGGGGCAATGTAACTGGCACCGTGGGCCATTTTCAGTGGCCACACCCCTTCTGGAGCATGGCCACACCCCTTCTGGTGTGGCCACGCCCATTTTTCCGCCACGCACGCCTTCGGTGCGTGCACATCCTTCTTTTTGTGTTTTTTTCTTTTTTTTGGGGGGGGGTGCCATTTTCCATCTTGCCCTGGGCTCCGAAAACCCTAGCTACGCCTCTGCTGATGAAGGTCAGGATGCCGTTACGCATCAGAACATCAATTGACTACAGTAAGCTGCACTCCAATACACCTAACCTCTGGCCAGAGACACTCCACAGATGGCTATCTGAGACTACTCTCTTCATCAAAGTACTGAGAGATCCGAACCTGGGGGTGATAGAGCAGTGGTGTAGTTATTTAGTGTGGTTAGGTAGTGTAGTGATATAGTGTAGCTCCGTAGTGTGCGGAGGTAGAGCAGTTATGTAGTGTGGGGATGTAGTGTAGTGATATATTGCAGTAATGTGGGTGCTAGTGTGATGCCCAGTATCTGCTCCCCCAACCCCTGCTGAGGAAACCTGCAAGGATTAACGGGGCCGTCTGGTTGCTAGGCAACCACAGCCGGCAGGAGGACTACATGGAGGGCTCTAGGACCCCGTGCCACAGAGAACGGGTCCTGCTGTGTGGGAGGCTGGAGATGCAGGGATTGGCGGCCGAAGAGCAGGAGAAGCGAGAGGCAGGGTTGGCGCCCAGAGTCCGGTGAGAGGAGCTGGGAGCCGCGTCCGGGAGACGCTGGAGCGAGCACTGTGTAGCGCGTGTGAAGAGAGAGAGACGGAGATAACCCTGTCGCCGGGGGCTAGTGCTGCTGCTGAGGGAGAAGGAGACGAGTGTGCTCAGGGGAAGGGATGCCTGACACGCTGCCAAGGGAGGAGAGAGAGAGAGCAGGAGAGGAGAGCCAGAGTGGGAAGTGCCACTGCTGACCGCGGAGAGAAACTCCGCAAGCAACCGCCGGGAGCCGAGGCCTGCAGTGAGGGGAGAGGAGAGCAGCGGGTCACGCTGCAGTGGAAAGCAGGGAGAGCCGCGGTGAGGAGGTGGCTGGGTCCAGGAGGCGCTGTGTGCACCCAGAAGAAGGGAGGACCGCGATCATCAGCCGGCGGGTCAGCAGGAGAGTTGCCAGAGGGGACCCAGAGAGAGAGAGAGAGCAGCCTCAAGGAAGAGACTGTGGGACACTCATCACTGCTGTACAAGGGAGCTCCAGTGGAGTCGGAAAGTGCCACTGGAAAACAGGTACTCCTCACACTGACATCCCCACACACTCCTTTTACCAAGGGACACTTAGCAGGGGAACTGAGACAACCAGCCCCCTCTACTCTAACCCCGGTTAATTGCCTGCGCACCTCCGCAGCTATAGGGACTATATCCAAGGCAGCACTCTGAGACGCCACTGTGCCTCAGCCCGGGCAACCCCTAAGTCACTACCTGACTCGAAGCCTTAAAGAGACACGCTGACCTTAAAGGAGCAGCACCATTAATCTGCATCCCATTTGTTGTATGCACCCTTTCTAAGCCGTATCAAGGGAGGTGATCCCAGCAAGGCCGTCTGAACGGTTTATTGTGTGCAGGACTTACCAGCCCCGCCAGTCGGGAAGCAGCCATAACTGCCTTCAGTTACTTTTCTGTGCGGACTCATATTTGGACTTCTCCGGATTTTGTGTAGTGTCAGAGACTCCCTTTTTTAGAGCTCTTAGTCGCACCCAGTGGCTTATTGGTATACTGTTTGAATATTCACAAAATAGCTTTTATAAATGTTGAAGTTCTGAAATACACTTATGTTGATGTTGTGATATGTTTATGTTACCATGCCAATGATATGTGACCAAAAGTATTGTGCCTTATCGAATTGCACTGAGCTTTATTAATCGGTACATTAAGTCAAGTGAACCATTAACTAAACCCTGTTTGCAATAAATCCTTATCACCGTGTCCCACGTTCGTGATCCTTATGCACTTTGGGGGGTGTTGTTCGCACTGGGTTATCTCTGTCACATTGTATCACTACATTACTTCCTTACACTGCATTCCCACACAATATCTACCTCCCCACAGTACATTACTATTCTACTTACCCACACTGCATTCCGCACAACTGCATGCTGGAATGGATCCGACTTTTATTGAATATAGTGTAGAATGCAGTGTGGGTAAGTAGCATAGTAATGTACTGTGGGGAGGTAGATATTGTGTGGGAATACAGTGTAAGGAAGTAGCGTAGTGATATAATGTGAGGCAGTAGTGTAGTAGTGATATAGGGTGGAGATGCAGTGTGGGTAAGTAGCATAGGCAGGCTGAGGCAGCATACCATGAATATTGGAGTGGGAGGAGACAGAGTAGGATAGACATGGGACACAGGAGAGGAGGGACCAGTCTGGAAAGGAGCACAGCTTATTGGTGGCTGGTCCTAGGGGAGGGGCCAGAAACTGTGATAGGAAAATGGTGTTGTGCATAAACCTGAATGAAGCCAGACAGCAGCAGTACTCACAGCTATATGGCAGGAGCCCAAGCTTCATCACAGCCAGCGGCAGTAGGGGATGTAAGGGACATACAAAATTACAAATGCATTTATCCGTCTGGCTCCGCCCCCAAAACACCACCCACCCCTCCCGAAACTCCGCCCCCTCTGCTATACACTGCAGTCCACTGTGGCTCCATCTGTCTCCGCTCCGAAACACCGCCCACCCCTCCCGTAACTCCGCCCCCTCTGCCTCACACTACAGTCCACTGTGTGTTTGTTTACATGAGCGGCCGGGACTCAGGAGTACACGCTGATGCTGCATGTCTCCTTACTTCTATGTGCAACAGTGCATGTGTACAGTGTCAGGGGCACCAAACTGCTACACTGTGTTGGCCTGGCAGCAAGGGAGACCCGCGCAGCAGCGGGATGCAGAGTGGGAAGTGCGCATCTGGAGCTTGGTGCCTACCTGCTCTGCTTCCCTTTGCTGAGCGGGTAGCGCCGGGCCTGGATGCAGTGTGGGTAAGTAGCATAGTAATGTACTATGGGGAAGTAGATATTGTGTGGGAATACAGTGTAAGGAAGTAGCGTAGTGATATAATGCGAGACAGTAGTGTAGTAGTGATATAGAGGGTAATTCCAAGTTGATCCAACAGGAATTCTGTTAGCAAGTGGGAAAACCATGGCCCTCATTCCGAGTCGTTCGCTCTGTAAATTTCATCGCATCGCAGCGATTTTCCGCTTAGTGCGCATGCGCAAAGTCCGCACTGCGACTGCGCCAAGTAATTTTGCTATGAAGATAGTATTTTTACTCACGGCTTTTTCATCGCTCCGGCGATCGTAGTGTGATTGACAGGAAATGGGTGTTACTGGGCGGAAACACGGCGTTTTATGGGCGTGTGGATAAAAACGCTACCGTTTCCGGAAAAAACGCAGGAGTGGCTGGAGAAACGGGGGAGTGTCTGGGCGAACGCTGGGTGTGTTTGTGACGTCAAACCAGGAACGACAAGCACTGAACTGATCGCAGATGCCGAGTAAGTCAGAAGCTACTCTGAAATTGCTAAGTAGTTTGTAATCGCAATATTGCGAATACATCGTTCGCAATTTTAAGATGCTAAGATACACTCCCAGTAGGCGTAGGCTTAGCGTGAGCAACTCTGCTAAAATCGCCTTGCGAGCGAACAACTCGGAATGAGGGCCCATGTGCACTGCAGGGGAGGCAGATATAACATGTGCAGAGAGAGTAGAGTTGGGTGTGGTGTGTTCAATCTGCAATCTAATTTGCAGTGTAAAAATAAAGCACCCAGTATTTACCCTGCACAGAAATAAAATAACCCACCCAAATCTAACTCTCTCTGCACATGTTATATCTGCCACACCTGCAGTGCACATGGTTTTGCCCAACTGCTAAAAAATCTCCTGCTACGATCAACTTGGAATTACCCCCATAGTGTGGGAATGCAGTGTAAGGAAGTAGCATAGTAATGTACTGTGGGGAGGTAGATATTGTGTGGGAATACAGGGTAAGGAAGTAATGTAGTGATATAATGTGAGGCAGTAGTGTAGTAGTGATATAGGCAGTGGCGGATTTAGGGGGGGGGGGGCACTCGGGCCCGTGCCCCCCCTGTCATTTGTGACCCCCTCCAGTGCCGCCGCATAGGGAGATGACGGGCGCCCGCTGAGATTGTGTTACCAGTGGGCGCCCGTCTCCCTGCACAGCAGCAGCCGGAGGCAGGAGCTCAGTACTAAGCTCCGGCTTCCGGCGCTGTCACTGTGCGCTATGGGAGAGACGTCAGTCATGACGTCTCTCTCATAGTGCTGAGTGACTGAGGAGCGGACGCCCAGGGAGGAGGACTGCAGCGGCGCGGGAACGGGGCTCGGTAAGTATGTATTTTTCTTCCTTAATGCATCTACTGGGGGCTAACAATGGGGGACATTACTACTGGGGGGCATCAACAAGGGGCATTACTACTGGGGGGTCAAACTACTGGGGGCATTATAACTGGGGCATCTACTGGGGGCATCACTACTGAGGGGTCATCTATTGGGGGCAGCTACTGGGGGCCATATTTACTGGGGGCCATCTACTGGGGGCATCACTACTGAGGGGTCATCTATTGGGGGCAGCTACTGGGGGCCATATTTACTGGGGGCCATCTACTGGGGGCATTACTACAGGGGGGTCATCTATTGGGGCAAACTCGTAGGGGGGCATTATTACTGGGGGGTCATCTATTGGGGGCAGCTACTGGGGCATTATTACTGGGGGGCATCTACTGGGGGCATTACTACTGGGGGGGTCATCTATTGGGGGCAGCTACTGGGGGACATTTTTCCTGGGGGGCATCTACTGGGGGCATTATTACTGGGGGGCATCTACTGGGGGCATTACTACTGGCGGGTCGTCTATTGGGGGCAAACTCCTAAGGGGCATTATTACTGGGGGCAAACTACTGGAGGACATTATTACTAGGGGGCATCTACTGGGGGCAAACTGCTGGGGGACATTATTACTGGGGGGGCATCTACTGGGGGCAAACTACTGGGGGACTATTACTGGGGGCCAACTACAAAGGTGCTAACTACTGGCGGTGTAACTACAGGGGCATTACTACTGGCGGCTTAACTACAGGGGCATTACTACTTGGGGGCTAAACTAAAGGGGGGGGGGTAAACTACTGGGGTCATGACTGCAGGGGAATTACCACTGGGGGCATAATGACTGGGGGCATTACTACAGGCAACATTACTACTGGGGGCAATACGGGCATTGCATAAGGGACACCACTACTATGGGGTCTATATAAGGGGCACTACCAGTACAGTGGACATTGCATAATGAGCGCTACAACTGTGGGCATTGTATAAGAAGCGCCACCTCACATGCACCGAAGCCGCACGCAAATGTACTTGCCCCTTCCATGGTGCCCCCCCTATCATTTTCTTCTGGATCCACCCCTGGATATAGGAGTCTATTTACTAAGCTTAAGATGAAGATAAAGTGCGTGGAGATAAAATACCAGCCAGCCAGCTCCTAACTGTCATTTTTCAAACCTAGCCTGTAGCATGGTAGTTAGGAGCTGATTGGCTGGTACTTTATCTCCTTCCACTTTATCTCCATTCAACGCTAAGTAAATAGACCCTATAGTGTGGAATGCAGTGTGGGTAAGTAGCATAGTAATGTACTATGGAGCAGTGGCTTTAGAAGGCGGATGCGGGGGGGTGCAGCACGCACCCAGGTATCCCCCTCGGAAGGGGTGACATCAAAGTGCCAGCTCTTCTGTTGTGACAGGAGCCGAGTGCTGCAGTGAGATAAACCCCTGCAGCACTTGGCTCCTGTCACAGATAAGAGCCGGCATTGCACGCTGAGCAGTCTCCGGGGGCAACCAGCATCTTCGGGGAAACTGGACATGCCCCCGGAGCGAAGGAACAAAAATATCAGTGAGACCACGCCCCTTTTTGATCAGGCCACACACCCTTCTTGGACTTCCGCGGGAGGGGGTTGATAATACAGAGTGCGCTCCAGGTGTCACCACACCCGGTGATGCCTCTGCTGTGGGGAGGTAGATGTTGTGTGTGAATACAGTGTAAGGAAGTAGCGTAGTGATATAATGTAAGGCAGTAGTGTAGTAGTGATATAGTGTGGAGATGCAGTGTGGGTAAGTAGAATAGTAATGTACTGTGGGGAGGTAGATATTGTGTGGGACTACAGTGTAAGGAAGTAATGTAGTGATATAATGTGAGGCAGTAGTGTAGTAGTGATATAGTGTGGAGATGCAGTGTGGGTAAGTAGCATAGTAATGTACTATGGGGAAGTAGATATTGTGTGGGAATACAGTGTAAGGAAGTAGCGTAGTGATATAATGTGAGGCAGTAGTGTAGTAGTGATATAGTGTGGAGATGCAGTGTGGGTAAGTAGCATAGTAATGTACTGTGGGGAGGTAGATATTGTGTGGGAATACAGTGTAAGGAAGTAATGTAGTGATATAATGTGAGGCAGTAGTGTAGTAGTGATATAGTGTGGAGATGCAGTGTGGGTAAGTAGCATAGTAATGTACTGTGGGGAGGTAGATATTGTGTGGGACTACAGTGTAAGGAAGTAATGTAGTGATATAATGTGAGGCAGTAGTGTAGTAGTGATATAGTGTGGAGATGCAGTGTGGGTAAGTAGCATAGTAATGTACTGTGGGGAGGTAGATATTGTGTGGGAATACAGTGTAAGGAAGTAATGTAGTGATATAATGTGAGGCAGTAGTGTAGTAGTGATATAGTGTGGAGATGCAGTGTGGGTAAGTAGCATAGTAATGTACTGTGGGGAGGTAGATATTGTGTGGGAATACAGTGTAAGGAAGTAATGTAGTGATATAATGTGAGGCAGTAGTGTAGTAGTGATATAGTGTGGAGATGCAGTGTGGGTAAGTAGCATAGTAATGTACTGTGGGGAGGTAGATATTGTGTGGGAATACAGTGTAAGGAAGTAGCGTAGTGATATAATGTGAGGCAGTAGTGTAGTAGTGATATAGTGTGGAGATGCAGTGTGGGTAAGTAGCATAGTAATGTACTGTGGGGAGGTAGATATTGTGTGGGAATACAGTGTAAGGAAGTAATGTAGTGATATAATGTGAGGCAGTAGTGTAGTAGTGATATAGTGTAGAATGCAGTGTGGGTAAGTAGCATAGTAATGTACTGTGGGGAGGTAGATATTGTGTGGGAATACAGTGTAAGGAAGTAGCGTAGTGATATAATGTGAGGCAGTAGTGTAGTAGTGATATAGTGTGGAGATGCAGTGTGGGTAAGTAGCATAGTAATGTACTGTGGGGAGGTAGATATTGTGTGGGAATACAGTGTAAGGAAGTAGCGTAGTGATATAATGTAAGGCAGTAGTGTAGTAGTGATATAGTGTGGAGATGCAGTGTGGGTAAGTAGCATAGTAATGTACTGTGGGGAGGTAGATATTGTGTGGGAATACAGTGTAAGGAAGTAGCGTAGTGATATAATGTGAGGCAGTAGTGTAGTAGTGATATAGTGTGGAGATGCAGTGTGGGTAAGTAGCATAGTAATGTACTATGGGGAAGTAGATATTGTGTGGGAATACAGTGTAAGGAAGTAGCGTAGTGATATAATGTAAGGCAGTAGTGTAGTAGTGATATAGTGTGGGAATGCAGTGTAAGGAAGTAGCATAGTAATGTACTGTGGGGAGGTAGATATTGTGTGGGAATACAGTGTAAGGAAGTAATGTAGTGATATAATGTAAGGCAGTAGTGTAGTAGTGATATAGTGTGGAGATGCAGTGTGGGTAAGTAGCATAGTAATGTACTGTGGGGAGGTAGATGTGTGTGAATGCAGTGTAAGGAAGTAATGTAGTGATATAATGTGAGGCAGTAGTGTAGTAGTGATATAGTGTGGAGATGCAGTGTGGGTAAGTAGCATAGTAATGTACTGTGGGGAGGTAGATATTGTGTGGGAATACAGTATAAGGAAGTAATGTAGTGATATAATGTGAGGCAGTAGTGTAGTAGTGATATAGTGTGGAGATGCAGTGTGGGTAAGTAGCATAGTAATGTACTGTGGGGAGGTAGATGTGTGTGAATGCAGTGTAAGGAAGTAATGTAGTGATATAATGTGAGGCAGTAGTGTAGTAGTGATATAGTGTGGAGATGCAGTGTGGGTAAGTAGCATAGTAATGTACTGTGGGGAGGTAGATATTGTGTGGGAATACAGTATAAGGAAGTAATGTAGTGATATAATGTGAGGCAGTAGTGTAGTAGTGATATAGTGTGGAGATGCAGTGTGGGTAAGTAGCATAGTAATGTACTGTGGGGAGGTAGATATTGTGTGGGAATACAGTATAAGGAAGTAATGTAGTGATATAATGTGAGGCAGTAGTGTAGTAGTGATATAGTGTGGAGATGCAGTGTGGGTAAGTAGCATAGTAATGTACTGTGGGGAGGTAGATGTGTGTGAATGCAGTGTAAGGAAGTAATGTAGTGATATAATGTGAGGCAGTAGTGTAGTAGTGATATAGTGTGGAGATGCAGTGTGGGTAAGTAGCATAGTAATGTACTGTGGGGAGGTAGATATTGTGTGGGAATACAGTGTAAGGAAGTAGCGTAGTGATATAATGTGAGGCAGTAGTGTAGTAGTGATATAGTGTGGAGATGCAGTGTGGGTAAGTAGCATAGTAATGTACTGTGGGGAGATAGATATTGTGTGGGAATACAGTGTAAGGAAGTAGCGTAGTGATATAATGTGAGGCAGTAGTGTAGTAGTTGTTAGCGGCAGGTTGCGGCGGCTCCTGGACGTTGCTAGGCAACGGGGCCGGGGCGTCACTTCCGCCGCTAACTCCCTACTCCTGGCTCGTTGCCTAGCAACCGAAGACGCCAGGCGGCCGCCTGGCACTGCAGTCCCAGCTGTTACTAAGCAGCCGGGACGCCGCACGCTGCGTGCCAGCTAACAGCTGGTTAATTTGGATCTGGGGATGGGCTGCCTGCTGATTGGGCTACAGGGGCGTTTTATGGGAGACAGATTAGCACAGCCCTGCCGGTGATAGTTTCTTGTGGAGCTGCTTCCTGCCCTGGAGTGTTCCTATCCTGTGATCCAGTAGTCCTGAGTCCTGGTGTCTGGAGCCTGTTATTGGAATCTATCCAGCTTTCCAGTCCTGTGAGCCAGTGCCTGCGGCCTCGGGGTCCCTGTTCACCTGCATGTACCTTTACCGGTGTTGTGAGTAGTGGCTTTGCCGCACCCTACGGCCTTGGCCGTATAATTTTCTTTATTTTGCTTTGCATTTTCTGCGGAGGTTTCCGCTATAGCTGTCCTCGCCGAAATACGACGGTGTCGTTTTTGACGTTTGGACAGCGTCGCTTTTGTTACAATTTGTCTTGGCGGCCAAGCCGCACATACTTTTGTTGTTAGTGTTCAGTAGTTGCCCCTAACTCTGTGTTTCTGTTTTAGTTAGAGGTTCCCCTTGTTCTTGCCCCGTCTCGGTTTACGCCTTGTCTCCAACTAAGACCGGGGGGCAACGGATTTGGGCAGACCTAATCCGCGCTTCAAACGCGGCTGCCATGGGCCCAAGCAAACATGGTCTTGCAGGCGTAGACTGACCATGTGGGGGAGACAACGGAGTCAGGGTTTCCGTAGGGGTTGCTGCTGAACTCCGTTCCAACTGCAGCATCACGTACCTGTACTTGGAGCTTATCCACTCGGTCTCTTGAGTTCCAAGTACAGTGAACGTAACATTATCACCGGCCCCAAAAAACAAATATTACAACCAGGGTAGCCTTGAAATTCTGTCCTCATGAATCCGTCAGTAGTAGGACAGAATCCCAGCCAGGTATTGGCCAGTCAGATTCAGGAGCTCACTCAGATGGTGCAGGACCTTACCCTCCGGGTGAGGTCTCAGGAGGACCTTTTACGAGCCTCCCCGAGTGTGACCCCTGAACCTAAGATGAACCTTCCTGATCGCTTTTCGAGTAACCGAAAAGATTTCTTTAACTTTCGGGAGGCCTTTAAACTTTATTTTCGTTTAAGGCCCCAGTCCTCAGGTACAGAATCCCAGCGGGTGGGTATAGTGATGTCGTTACTTCAAGGGGACCCACAAACTTGGGCCTTTGGGCTAAAACCTGATGACGCAGCCTTACTCACTGTGGATGCCTTTTTTAAGTCATTAGGTCTGTTGTATGACGATCCTGACAGGGAAGCATCTGCAGAGAGCCATTTACGTGCACTAAAACAGGGTAAAAATCCCGCTGAGGCGTATTGTACTGAGTTTCGCCGTTGGTCGAACAACTGCAGCTGGAATGATCCTGCTCTATGCAGTCAATTTCGCCTCGACTTGTCAGAAGTGATCAATGATAGTCTCATTCAGTACCCGGCTTCGGAGACTTTGGATAAGCTCATGGAGCTTGCTATCAAGATCGATCGCCGTCTCCGAGAGCGGAGGACTGAAAGAGGGGCTAGTTTCAGGCCTAGTCCATGTGTGTATGCTCTCTCTGAGGACATCGAGGAGCCCTTTCTGGCTGTCCCTTGAGGAGAGAGCCAGAAGGCTAAATTTAGGGCTCTGCTTATACTGTAGCGGCAAAGGACATGTTGCGCGCAGCTGCCCAAATAAACAGGGAAACGCTCAGACCAAGTGAATTGTGAGGGGGTTCACTTTGGTCTGCAGTTAGTCTCCTCACATGATTTCTTGTTAGTTCCCGCCGAAATATCTTCAGGAAGTCAGAGTTCTTTTGTTTCAGCGTTTATTGATAGCGGAGCTGGCTGGAACTTTATGGATCTTGCTTGGGTTCAGGCTCTGGGAGTTCCACAGCTTCAACTTGATAGACCGATTACTATGCGTGGATTAGACGGTGGCCCTCCCTCGAACGGGGTAATTACCCCTCAGACCCTACCATTACAATTGACTGTGGGTGCGTTACTTTCCGAGAGGACTGAATTCCTTCTCACACATTGTCCGGCCGTGACTGTAGTCTTAGGTCACCCTGGCTCGCCGTCCATAATCCAACCATAGATTGGCAGTCTGGGGAAATTTCATGGTGGGGTTCCAACTGTGCTATGGGATGTATTTCTCGTCCAGTTTGGGTCACGGCCGCCACTTCGGAACCCATACCCTCGGTATACCAGGACTACACAGATGTTTTCTCCAAGGGTAATGCTGATATCCTTCCACCCCACTGGTCTTATAACTACACCATTGACCTCGTTCCTGGTGCTACTCTGCCAAAAGGGAGACTCTATGCACTATCTGGCCCCGAGACTAAGGCCATGGGTGATTATGTGTAGGAAAGCCTAAAAAAGGGGTTTATTAGGCCCTCGAAATCCCCTTTGAGTGCCCGGCTCATTTTTGTTGAAAAGAAAGACCGATCTCTTAGGCTGTGCATAGACTACCGGGCCCTGAATAAGATTTCTGTTAAAAACACTTACCCCTTACCTTTATTTTCTGTATTGTTTGATCAACTCTGCACCGCTGTCATTTTTTCTAAGATCGATCTTAGAGGAGAGTATAACCTCATCCGAATAAGATCTGGGGATGAGTGAAAGACGGCTTTTAGTACGTAGTCCAGACATTACGAATATTTTGTGATGCCGTTCGGTCTAACGCTCCTGCGGTGTTTCAGGATCTAATAAATGATGTCCTCCACGACTTTCTAGGAAAGTTCGAGGTTGTTTATTAAGATGACATCTTAATTTATTCTGAGTCTCCGGAACAGCATGTTGTCCATGTGCGGCAAGTGCTTTAAAAATGACGGGAGAACCATTTGTACGCCAAATTGGAGAAATGTGATTTCCACATTACTGAGGTGTCCTTTTTAGGATATATTATTTCTCCAGAGGGGATTTTTATGGAACCTAAGAAGCTCCAGGCTATCTTAAGTTGGGCTCAACCTACTAACTTGAAGGCTATTCAGAGATTTTTGGGTTTTGCTAATTATTATAGACGTTTTATTCATGCCTTTTCCGAATTGGTTGCTCCTATTGTGGCATTAACAAGAAAGGGTGCTGAGCCTTCTAAGTGGTCACCTCAAGCCGAGTCTGCCTTCCAGGCTCTGAAACAGGCCTTTGTCTTGGCTCCTGTCCTCAGGCACCCCAACCCTCATCTTCCCTTTATCATTGAGGTGGATGCCTCTGAGGTTGGGGTGGGAGCTGTTCTGTCTCAAGAAGACCCCGAGTCTTCAGTGTTACATCCTTGTGCCTTTATGTCTAAGAAATTCTCCTCTGCAGAGACCAACTATGATGTTGGTAATAGAGAATTGTTAGCGGTCAAGTGGGCTTTTGAGGAGTGGAGGCACTGGCTTGAGGGAGCAAAGCACACCATCACTCTATTTACGGACCACAAGAATTTGCAATACATTGAGTCTGCTAAACGGCTTAATTCCCGACAGGCTCGCTGGTCATTGTTTTTTACCCGATTTAAGTTTATCATCACTTACAGGCCCGGTTCTAAGAACACCAAAGCCGATGCCCTGTCACGCTGTTTTCTTACTGTTCACGATAGCCATTCTTCTGCTACTCCCATGATCCCTGCTTCCTCTATCCGGACCAGCCTCACACAGTGTTTACATTCACAGTTGGTTCAGTTGCAACGGCAGGCTCCCAGTAACACTCCTGTTGGTCGTCTCTTTGTCCCTGACTTTTTGAGAGACAGTGTCCTTGCCGAGTTTCACGATAACAAGGTTGCTGGCCATCCTGGTGTTGCTAAAACATTGGAGTTACTCTCTCGCTCGCTGTGGTGGCCTAGTCTTTCCAAGGATGTTAGGAAGTTTGTTCTCTCTTGTCAAGATTGTGCAAGGCACAAGGTGTCCTGGTCTCTGCCCGTTGGGCAGCTCATGCCTCTAGCTATTCCTGTCAGGCCATGGTCACACATTTCCATGGATTTTGTGGTGGGTCTTCCACTCTCTTCTGGTTTTCAGGTGATCTGGGTGGTCGTAGATTGTTTTAGCAAGATGGCTCATTTCATTGCCTTACCCAGATTGCCATCCGCTCAGGTTTTGGCAGTTTTGTTCCTTCGCCATGTTTTCAGGCCTCATGGATTACCCGTGGATATTGTCTCGGACCGGGGACCGCAGTTTATTGCCCGTTTCTGGAAGCTCTTTTGTGCTTTGTTAAACATGAAACTCAGTTTAACCTCAGGATACCATCCGCAGTCCAACGGTCAGACGGAGCGTGTGAATCAATCACTGAAGCAATATCTACGTCTTTATACTGCCAAGCTTCAGAACGATTGGTCGGATTATCTTCCCCTGGCCGAGTTTGCTTACAATAACGCCTGTAATTCATCCACCAAGGTGTCTCCGTTCTGTTCGGTCCTGGGCTTTCATCCAAGAGCTAATTCCTTTACTCCTAATTATACATCTTCTTCCTTGGCCTTAACCTCCCGTCTCAGAGCTATTTGGAAGAAGGTACACCTTGCTCTTAAGAAAGCAGCCTTCCGGGAGAAATTTTTTTCGGATAGGTTCCGACGCCCATGCACCTTTAAGGTAGGAGATAAGGTGTGGTTGTCAAACCACAACATCAAACTCCGACAACCTTCGGCTAGATTGGGACCTAGATTTTTTGGGCCATTTCTTATTATCAAAAAGATCAATCCAGTGGTTTTTCGGCTACAGTAGCCAAAGTCACTTAAAATCTCCAACACCTTTCATTGTTCTCTGTTTAAGCCATATGTTCTTTCCAGGAAACTTCCTCGGAAAATTATTCGGGGTAGACCTCTTGTGGATGTTCGGGGCCAACAGGAATTCCTGGTAGAAAAAGTGTTGGACTCTAAAGTTTCCCGTGGTCTGCTGTATTTTCTGGTCCATTGGAAGGGGTACGGCCCAGAGGAAAGATCTTGGGTCCGGGACAGGGATTTGCATGCCACTAGACTAAAATAGATGTTTTTTTCAGGAATTTCCTCATAAACCTGATGAACAGAACCAGGTGTATATTTGGGCGAATAATCCATCAGGTGCACAAAAATCCTTTCGGATGACGAACTTCAGGAGGAGATGCCATTTTCCGGTAGAGGGTGACACTTCCAGTGGTGGAACTAACAGTGATTCTGACCAGCTTACGGGTACTAAAGGAAGTGCATCTTCACGAGTCCCTTTGGGAGTACAAACCAGGGCCCAGCGAGACAGCCCTGCAGAGCAAGAACGCGGCGCGGCAAACAAATGACAGAGGGAGAGGAGGCAAGAGTTCAAAAACAAAGAAGTAATCTACAACCTTTCATCTGGGACATTAACAGGGACTGAAATTAATGTCTTGTCTAAAGGACTCAATTTTGTGCCGACGAATTTTCACAAGGTATTTGAAAGTAAGATTGATCTAAGCCGTTTTAATAGACAACTACGTTTGAAAGAATTCTTTGATGATAGATGCAGTGATGAATCACTGAGAACTACTGGTTGTCCTGTTGTGGCCAAATCAGTGTTTGATCCTTATTCCAATAATCCAGCTATAAAAACGTTTACTAAAACTATGTCTTGTTGTATTGAGGAATGTGCTTTGCAAACTGACCAGTTTCCCTCTAATATAACTGCGGCTGAACGTAAAGCCTTAAAGGATATGTCGGCCTATACTGATATTACTGTGCGCCCCGCCGAGAAAGGGGGGGGGGGGGCATAGCCGACTATAAGGCTGAAGTATATCGTCAATTGAATGATGCTGATGTTTATGCTAGATTAGCAATGGATCATACGCAGGAATATTTGCAAGAATTACATGTGTTATTAGATCAGGCAATTGAAGGGGGAATTATTTCTAAAACAGTGTCATCAGCCTTGATTGTTTCTTCACCCCGTATACCTGTATTGTATACGATCCCCAAGCTGCATAAAGATGCGGTACATCCGCCAGGGCGTCCGATCATTTCAGCGAGGGAGTCGTTGTATTCACAGGTAGCCAAATATATTGATTATTTCTTGCAACCAGTAATTAAAAATCAGGCAACTTACATAAAAGATAATACTACTTTTTTGAAGAAATTAAATGAAATAGCCATCTCTGCTGATCAATGTTGGCTTTGTACAGCCGATGTAGTAAGCCTATATACTAGTATCCCACATGAACGTGGTTTACAAGCAGTTCAAGCCTTAGTTCAGACTAGCACACATTTCACAGGTCCTGATGTTGATTTCTTTATGTCTTTGATATGGTTAACCTTACATCGTAATTACTTCCTCTTCAATAATGAATTCTTTAGGCAATTGCAGGGCTACGCAATGGGTTCTTGCGCAGCTCCGGCATATGCAAATGCCTTCATGTTTAGCGTCAAACAAAAATTTTTTTCTCTAATGCACGGTTCAGTCCCCATATCGCGACGTACACACGCTACATCGACAATGTTTTCATGCTTTGGACTGGTTCTAAAGATGAGTTCATCTCAATAATGGAGTATGCCAATTCCATTGATGAATCGATACAATTAGAAAGGGAATATTAGAATAATCCCTAGGTGGCGCAAATAGTAAAAAGTCCAAAGAAATTACCCGTGTGGGCTAAAGTCCGTTCCTTTTCATACAAGTGAGTTCATATATGAATCCGTCGTCCAAAGATGATGTATGAAAAAAAACACAATATAAACACAAATGTTCAGTACAGTCTCTGTGGGTATTAGAGGAACAAAATGTACACCCAGGTTCCTTCGACTATTCAGTACTTGGGATGTGCAGTTCTACTCGTAAGGTCCACCTCAGTGACTCGCATAAATGGACTGCTTACATGTGCTTACTTCTAAAACAATTGTATAAATCACATCAAGGTTTCTTTCACCCATACAAATGCAGTATCCAAAATAATCAAGCACCCACGAGTAGGTCTCTGGGTATATAGGATGCTCACGTGTATGCTTACTTCAAGGTGCGGTGTACTTTCACATCAAAGGTTTCTTTCGATGTTTTCCGCTGTCTTTCTCCTCTATTCCTTCAATTTTAATTATTACCAGCAGCCTATCGTCTTCCCAGCAGCAGCAAAGCTCCCGATACAATTCACCTTCAACATACAACTGGAAAGTATACATTTTCTAGATGTCAACATCACTAAAAACAACGATAAATTTGTCACCTCTGTGTACACCAAGCCCACTGATGTCAATTGTCTCTTACTGTCATCCAGCCATCACCCAAGGCCGTTAAAAAATAAGAATTTACTTACCGATAATTCTATTTCTCATAGTCCGTAGTGGATGCTGGGGACTCCGTAAGGACCATGGGGAATAGCGGCTCTGCAGGAGACTGGGCACATCTAAAGAAAGCTTTAGGACTATCTGGTGTGCACTGGCTCCTCCCCCTATGACCCTCCTCCAAGCCTCAGTTAGGATACTGTGCCCGGACGAGCGTACACAATAAGGAAGGATTTTGAATCCCGGGTAAGACTCATACCAGCCACACCAATCACACCGTATAACCTGTGATCTGAACCCAGTTAACAGCATGATAACAGAGGAGCCTCTGAAAGATGGCTCACAACAATAATAACCCGATTTTTGTAACAATAACTATGTACAAGTATTGCAGACAATCCGCACTTGGGATGGGCGCCCAGCATCCACTACGGACTATGAGAAATAGAATTATCGGTAAGTAAATTCTTATTTTCTCTAACGTCCTAAGTGGATGCTGGGGACTCCGTAAGGACCATGGGGATTATACCAAAGCTCCCAAACGGGCGGGAGAGTGCGGATGACTCTGCAGCACCAAATGAGAGAACTCCAGGTCCTCCTCAGCCAGGATATCAATTTTGTAGAATTTTACAAACGTATTTGCTCCTGACCAAGTAGCTGCTCGGCAAAGTTGTAAAGCCGAGACCCCTCGGGCAGCCGCCCAAGATGAGCCCACCTTCCTTGTGGAGTGGGCATTTACAGATTTTTGGCTGTGGCAGGCCTGCCACAGAATGTGCAAGCTGAATTGTACTACAAATCCAACGAGCAATAGTCTGCTTAGAAGCAGGAGCACCCAGCTTGTTGGGTGCACACAGGATAAACAGCGAGTCAGATTTCCTGACTCCAGCCGTCCTGGAAACATATATTTTCAGGGCACTGACAACGTCTAGCAACTTGGAGGCCTCCAAGTCCCTAGTAGCCGCAGGCACCACCAATAGGTTGGTTCAGGTGAGACGCTGAAACCACCTTGGGGAGAAACTGAGGACGAGTCCTCAATTCCGCCCTGTCCGAATGGAAAATCAGATAAGGGCTTTTTCAGGATAAAGCCGCCAATTCTGACACGCTCCTGGCCCAGGCCAGGGCCAACAGCATGACCACTTTCCATGTGAGATATTTTAACTACACAGATTTAAGTGGTTCAAACCAATGTGATTTTTGGAACCCAAAACTACATTGAGATCCCAAAGTGCCACTGGAGGCACAAAAGGAGGCTGTATATGCAGTACCCCTTTTACAAACGTCTGAACTTCAGGGACTGAAGCTAGTTCTTTTTTGGAAGAAAATTGACAGGGCCGAAATTTGAACCTTAATGGACCCCAATTTCAGGCCCATAGACACTCCTGTTTGCAGGAAATGTAGGAATCGACCCAGTTGAATTTCCTCCGTCGGGCCTTACTGGCCTCGCACCACGCAACATATTTTCGCCAATTGCGGTGATAATGTTTTTGCGGTTACATCCTTCCTGGCTTTGATCAGGATAGGGATGACTTCATCCGGAATGCCTTTTTTCCTTCAGGATCCGGCGTTCAACCGCCATGCCGTCAAACGCAGCCGCGGTAAGTCTTGGAACAGACAGGGTCCTTGCTGGAGCAGGTCCCTTCTTAGAGGTAGAGGCCACGGATCCTCCGTGAGTATCTCTTGAATTTCCGGTTACCAAGTCCTTCTTGGCCAATCCGGAACCACGAATATAGTGCTTACTCCTCTCCATCTTATCAATCTCAGTACCTTGGGTATGAGAGGCAGAGGAGGGAACACATACCCTGACTGGTACACCCACGGTGTTACTAGAGCGTCTACAGCTTATTGCCTGAGGGTCCCTGGACCTGGCGCAATACCTGTCGAGTTTTTAATCATGTGGAAGACTTCTGGGTGAAGTCCCCACTCTCCCGGGTGGAGGTCGTGCTGAGGAAGTCTGCTTCCCAGTTGTCCACTCCCGGAATGAATACTGCTGACAGTGCTATCACATGATTTTCCGCCCAGCGAAGAATCCTTGCAGCTTCTGCCATTGCCCTCCTGCTTCTTGTGCCACCCTGTCTGTTTACGTGGGTGACTGCCGTGATGTTGTCCGACTGGATCAACACCGGCTGACCTTGAAGCAGAGGTCTTGCTAAGCTTAGAGCATTGTAAATGTCCCTTAGCTTCAGGATATTTATGTGAAGTGATGTCTCCAGGCTTGACCATAAGCCCTGGATATTCCTTCCCTGTGTGACTGCTCCCCAGCCTCGCAGGCTGGCATCCGTGGTCACCAGGACCCAGTCCTGAATGCCTAATCTGCGGCCCTCTAGAAGATGAGCACTCTGCAACCACCACAGGAGGGACACCCTTGTCCTTGGTGACAGGGTTATCCGCTGATGCATCTGAAGATGCGATCCGGACCATTTGTCCAGCAGGTCCCACTGGAAAGTTCTTGCGTGGAATCTGCCGAATGGGATTGCTTCGTAGGAAGCCACCATTTTACCCAGAACCCTTGTGCATTGATGCACTGAGACTTGGCTCGGTTTTAGGAGGTTCCTGACTAGCTCGGATAACTCCCTGGCTTTCTCCTCCGGGAGAAACACCTTTTTCTGGACTGTGTCCAGGATCATCCCTAGGAACAGAAGACACGTCGTCGGAACCAGGTGCGATTTTGGAATATTGAGAATCCAATCGTGCTGCCGCAACACTACCTGAGATAGTGCTACACCGACCTCCAACTGTTCCCTGGATCTTACCCTTATCAGGGAATTGTCCAAGGAAGGGATAACTAAAATTCACTTCCTTCGAAGGAATATCATCATTTCGGCCATTACCTTGGTAAAGACCCGGGGTGCCGTGTACCATCCATACGGCAGCGTCTGAACTGATAGTGACAGTTCTGTACCATAAACCTGAGGTACCCTTGGTGAGAAGGGTAAATTTTGACATGAAGGTAAGCATCCTTGATGTCCCGAGACATCATGTAGTCCCCTTCTTCCAGGTTCGCAATCACTGCTCTGAGTGACTCAATCTTGAATTTGAACCTCTGTACGTAAGTGTTCAAAGATTTTAGATTTAGAATCGGTCTCACCGAGCCGTCCGGCTTCGGTACCACAACAGTGTGGAATAATACCCCGTTCCCTGTTGCAGGAGGGGTATCTTGATTATCACCTGCTCGGAATACAGCTTGTGAATGGCTTCCAAAACTGTCTCCCTGTCAGAAGGAGACATCGGTAAAGCCGACTTTAGGAAACGGCGAGGGGGAGACGTCTCGAATTCTAATTTGTACCCCTGAGATATCACCTGAAGGATCCAGGGGTCTACTTGCGAGTGAGCCCACTGCGCGCTGAAATTCATTGAGACGGGCCCCCCACCGTGCCTGATTCTGCTTGTAAAGCCCCAGCGTATACTGAGGGCTTGGCAGATGTGGAGAGGGTTTCTGTTCCTGGGAACTGGCTGATTTCTGCAGCCTTTTTCCTCTCCCTCTGTCACGGGGCAGAAATGAGGAACCTTTTGCCCGCTTGTCCACGAAAAGACTGCGCCTGATAATACGGCGTCTTCTCATGTTGAGAGGCGACCTGGGGTACAAACGTGGAATTCCCAGCTGTTGCCGTGGCCACCAGGTCTGAAAGACCGACCCCAAATAACTCCTCCCTTAATAAAGCAATACTTCCAAATGCCGTTTGGAATACGCATCACCTGACCACTGACGTGTCCATAACCCTCTACTGGTAGAAATGGACAACGCGCTTAGACTTGATGCCAGTCGGCAAATGTTCCGCTGTGCATCACGCATATATAAAAATGCATCTTTTAAATGCTCTATAGGCAAAAATATACTGTCCCTATCTAGGGTATCAATATTTTCAGTCAGGGAATCCGACCACGCCAACCCAGCACTGCACATCCAGGCTGAGGCGATTGCTGGTCGCAGTATAACACCAGTATGTGTGTAAATACCTTTTAGGATACCCTCCTGCTTTCTATCAGCAGGATCCTTAAGGGCGGCCATCTCAGGCGAAGGTAGAGCCCTTACAAGCGTGTGAGCGCTTTATCCCCCCTAGGGGGTGTTTCCCAACGCACCCTAACCTCTGGCGGGAATGGATATAATGCCAATAACATTTTAGAAATTATCCGTTGTTATCGGGGGAAACCCACGCATCATCACACACCTCATTTAATTTCTCAGATTCAGGAAAACTACAGGTAGTTTTTCCTCACCGAACATAATACCCCTTTTTTGGTGGTACTCGTATTATCAGAAATGTGTAAAACCTTTTTCATTGCCTCAATCATGTAACGTGTGGCCCTACTGGAAGTCACATTCGTCTCTTCACCGTCGACACTGGAGTCAGTATCCGTGTCGGCGTCTATATCTGCCATCTGAGGTAACGGGCGCTTTAGAGCCCCTGACGGCCTATGAGACGTCTGGACAGGCACAAGCTGAGTAGCCGGCTGTCTCATGTCAACCACTGTCTTTTATACAGAGCTGACACTGTCACGTAATTCCTTCCAACAGTTCATCCACTCAGGTGTCGACCCCCTAGGGGGTGACATCACTATTACAGGCAATCTGCTCCGTCTCCACATCATTTTTCTCCTCATACATGTCGACACAAAAGTACCGACATACAGCACACACACAGGGAATGCTCTGATAGAGGACAGGACCCCACTAGCCCTTTGGGGAGACAGAGGGAGAGTTTGCCAGCACACACCAGAGCGCTATATATATATATATATATATATATATATACAGGGATAACCTTATATAAGTGTTTTTCCCCTTATAGCTGCTGTATAGTTAATACTGCGCCTAATTAGTGCCCCCCTCTCTTTTTTTAACCCTTTCTGTAGTGTAGTGACTGCAGGGGAGAGTCAGGGAGCTTCCCTCCAACGGAGCTGTGAGGGAAAATGGCGCCAGTGTGCTGAGGAGATAGGCTCCGCCCCTTTTTCGCGGACTTTTCTCCTGCTTTTTTATGGATTCTGGCAGGGGTTAAATGCATCCATATACCCCAGGAGCTATATGTGATGCATTTTTTTTGCCATCCAAGGTGTTTTTATTGCGTCTCAGGGCGCCCCCCCCAGCGCCCTGCACCCTCAGTGACCGAAGTGTGCTGAGAGCAATGGCGCACAGCTGCAGTGCTGTGCGCTACCTTGTTGAAGACAGGACGTCTTCTGCCGACGATTTTCTGGACCTCTTCTGCCTTCTGGCTCTGTAAGGGGGCCGGCGGCGCGGCTCTGGGACCCATCCAAGCTGGGCCTGTGATCGTCCCTCTGGAGCTAATGTCCAGTAGCCTAAGAAGCCCAATCCACTCTGCACGCAGGTGAGTTCGCTTCTTCTCCCCTTAGTCCCTCGATGCAGTGAGCCTGTTGCCAGCAGGTCTCACTGAAAATAAAAAACCTAATCTAAAACTTTCACTAAGAAGCTCAGGAGAGCCCCTAGTGTGCACCCTTCTCGTTCGGGCACAGAAATCTAACTGAGGCTTGGAGGAGGGTCATAGGGGGAGGAGCCAGTGCACACCAGATAGTCCTAAAGCTTTCTTTAGATGTGCCCAGTCTCCTGCGGAGCCGCTATTCCCCATGGTCCTTACGGAGTCCCCAGCATCCACTTAGGACGTTAGAGAAAATGGTCTTCCATATTCACAATATCTCCGCATTCATCGCATTTGCAGTGATGCGGATGATAAGAGGAAGCAGATGCAGGCGTTAACTCATACATTTTTACAGAGGGGGTATTCGAATAAATTGTTACAGCAGGCGATGGCACGGGCATTGAAAGCACCGCCTGTCCCAGCTGCCACGAAATTGGAGAGAAGTACAGATCGCGCTATGATCTGTGTTACTGAATATACCAACTCGAGCCATAAAATCATGGGCACGGCAAAAAGAATCTGGCCTATTATTCAAACAGATCCAGATCTGTCCAGCTTGTCGGCACACAGATTGTTACCATGCTACAAACGTGGTCGCAACATCCGAGATATGGTTGTTCACACAGACATTTCACAATTTGCCTCTAAAACCAATACTACATTTCTAATTAAAAAGCCTGGTAACTACAAATGTACAGGCTGTACCACTTGCCTTTACCTGGAAACAGGTGATTACATTTTACATCCGCAATCAGGCCAGCGTATCATGATTTCACATGTCTTAACGTGTACTAGTAGATTTGTAGTTTACTGTCTGCGATGTCCCTGCGGGTTGTATTATATTGGCTAACTACCTGCCAATTTAAAGAGAGAATGACCCAGCACAGGAGTGCCATTAAACAGATCTTAGAGGGCAAACAGATTGATCAGCCCGTTGCTAAGCACTTTAAGGAATGCAGGCACAATTTGTCATCTCTGAGGTACAAAATGCTAGATCATGTTCCACCTTTCAAACGAGGGGGAGATAGAGCAAGGTAGTTACTCCAAAGGGAAGCGCGATGGATACACCGCTTAAATACGGTGTCTCCCTTTGGTCTAAATCATGGGTCTTCAACCTGTGGCCCTCCAGCTGCTTTAGAACTACACATCCCAGCATGCCCTGCCACAGTTTTGCTATTAAGGCATGCTAAAACCGAGGCAGAACATGCTGGGATGTGTAGTTCCACAACAGCTGGAGGGCCGCAGGTTGAAGACCCATGGTCTAAATGAAACTCTATCCCTCAATTGTTTTCTATAACTGCTATTTCATTTATAGAAATGTAAAAAATCTTCAAAAAATAAAAAATTTTGGGGGGATTATAACATGCTTCATTACCCTATGGGTAACGGGAAGTATCAGGTGCCATCAGCATTAATTATCACATATAACATTAAGATTAATGCATCGTGTACATCTCGATTGATCGGGATTGATGAGGATTCTATTGTTGTATATAAACATTATGAAGTTGTTACAGCTTTATGTCATATTGCTACGTATCATGTTATTTTGTAACATTGAAGTCAGATCTCTTCATGCATTCTGTAGATGTTTCCATGGTGATGGTGTACACAGAAGCCGGGAAGCGTCATCGGCTGGGCAGGCTTGTCAGTGTGAGATGACGCAACCGGATATCCGCCCCCGGGGCTCCGGGGATCATGCACGTGTGGTGATATGTTTGTGTATAAAGGTATGTCTATTTGTAAGATGAGTATTGCTTCTGATGACGGTTGAAATAAACTGAAACGTTAAGCGCTAGAACGCTCTTGTGGTCCTTTAGCTTCTGAAAAGTCAGTGACTGCCGCCAATTTCTGTCCTATATATATATATATATATATATATATACACTGCTCAAAAAAATAAAGGGAACACTAAAATAACACATCCTAGATCTGAATGAAAGAAATATTCTTATTAAATACTTTGTTCTTTACATAGTTGAATGTGCTGACAACAAAATCACACAAAAATTAGTCACCTCCCTACAATGCCTGAGCATGCTCCTGATGAGTTGGCGGATGGTCTCCTGAGGGATCTCCTCCCAGACCTGGACTAAAGCATCCACCAACTCCTGGACAGTCTGTGGTGCAACGTGGCATTGGTGGATGGAGCGAGACATGATGTCCCGGATGTGCTCAATTGGATTTAGGTCTGGGGAACGGGCAGGCCAGTCCATAGCATCAATGCCTTCATCTTGAAGGAACTGCTGACACACTCCAGCCACATGAGGTCTAGCACTGTCTTCCATTAGGAGGAACCCAGGGCCAACTACACCAGCATATGGTCTCACAAGGGGTCTGAGGATATCATCTCGGTACCTAATGGCAGTCAGGCTACCTCTGGCGAGCACATGGAGGGCTGTAATTTGAACACCAACAGATTCCATCTTATATAGGCTGGAAAACTAGTAAAATAAAGGAAATAAGCAATTTGATAGGTACAAAGATTAAATTAGGAAATATATATACAAATGCTAAAAAAAAACAGTATTGGGTACTGTTGCCTAATTTTTGAGTGTTTGAAATAGCATATAAATACAATGTGTAACATGAATTATATGGATTTAAGACACAAGGTGAACACCATTGTCCCAGGATAAAGAAGAAAATATTCTAATATTGAGATATGTCCAACTGCAAACACTTGTCTTGTTTGGTTTCAAATAACCATAATAACCTTTCTTGTGAAATATACCTGTCAGAAACACTTTAAATCAGCTTGTAATAAATATATTTCCCCTTCTAGTCCTATTAAAAAAAAAAAATCAGGATTTTGGTACTCACTGATAAATACTTTTCTCCGATTCCACAGGGGACACTGGAGAGCGGTTACAGTGGGGATATAGTAGGTAGTAACTGGGAGCTGGCACTTTATACAAAACAAGAGGAAAGCATTGCTAACCAAACTTAAACAAAAACAGCAATAGCTGAACCAACAATGCTTAACCAAGTAACAGTGCAGGAAGAACGAAGCACCGGGCGGGCGCCCAGTATCCTCTGCGGACTACGAGAAAAATCACTTTTTGTACACACATAGGTGCTCGAAGGGGCCAATGAAATAAAAACCTCTACGTGTGTCTGTGCTTATACAGTTTCCGGGCGCAACAATAAATAGATTATATCCAACATATATGCTAATTATTCAATCTCAATACACTGTACTGATCACCAACCATTAGAACAAGCTGCTCCCACTTTATAGCCTGAAGTGAACTATAATTATGGAACAATTAGATATCTAAAGAGAGCGCATATATTCCAATAACATTTATTGTGTAAAATTTTTACTTCTTAAAAATCAGCATAAAGAATACATACACATACATAACAACACTTATGCTAGGAGACACTGCAGTGTCTAATAATCAATTTCACAGCTCCAACATGATCTCAAGATTCCTATATAACATGGCAGTCCAGAGTCAGGTATTAAAAAGTCTCTTTTTATGCTCCTATGGCCTAAGATGTTTTAAGACCGTTGTTGTTTAAATGGCCTGATTTCTTCCTATGGCTATAGGGAATATATTTGATGACCAGAAAAATGTGTGATTTTTGATCCAAACGTATTGAATTGTAATTTATGGTGCAGTTTCTAGATCAATAAGACCTGGTGTATAAATCACCAGGAGCCCGCTGTGACAAGCTGCCGCTCTAATTCACTTTTCTATTGCCAGCGTGAAGTATGGTCCGAACAGGTACAATGACCGGATAGGTCAATGCAGGGTTTCTCACCTCACTTCTCCGCTGACCGCGTCATGAAGCTTCTTACAGGATGGACTGGCCGGCAGCTGCAGCGGCACAGAACAGGATGTCCCTCGACCGGAGGGGCCCCCGGACAGGCGGTCTCCCTTCTCTTCGGCCAAATGGACAAGTGCATTATAGGGAACATGTCCCTTATTAACATTACAATACAGTGTAATACACATATTATAATTTTATTAATATACATTTACTCATTAAAAAATTAACTATAAAAGAGATCTATAAAAAACCATTTCATAACTATAGCAACACGCAAGTCTGTGAGAGAGAAAAAAGGAATATTGTGGAGACCAATATTAGAGATAAATGGATGTGAGGCACCGCTAATTATTTATGGCTAATATAGCCAAGCGGTTAGAGCTTCTGCCTAGCAGTCTTCAACCCCAGGTTCAAGACCCACTCTCCACCACTTTCTATTATATTAAAACTTTACTTTAATAAGTATTATTATATTCCTAATTTTTTATATATATAAATGTATATCTTAGCTGGTTCTTCTCACTTCTATTGCTCTCTCTAGGTGTCATCCACTCTACATTGAGGTCCTATCTACAGAACCCAAATAGGTACATATTTTATTATAAATAAAGATTTAACCCTTTAACAGCCCAATTGAACTTTAGGAGGCTAACACTGACAAATATACTAACTAAAAGGATCCTTGAAGACAGTCAATTCCCCCTGATATAAAACTCAGTTCTAACTTACTTCATCCCTCTTATTTCTGTATATGTATACCACTACATATGTATCTCTAGTGGCAAATATACACAAAATCATTCCAAAAAAATTCATTATACCATCATCTTCTTCTTCTACTGCCCCCTCCATATATTTACAATAGACCCCAAAACCCACTCTGAATAATATTGAACCCACCAACTATTATTAATTCAGATGTTTTACCCATCTACTAAAATAATAATTTTTATCTTATTTAGTTTTTAGCCTCATATGTTGTTAATTTCTATATTATCATTGAGACCCAGAGGAGATAGGGAACCCAATGAAAAAATCCAAAAGGCCTCTCTTTTGCTTAATCTATTATATCTTTTGTCACCTCTAGCTGTACTGGGTATATACTCAATCCCCTGTAGCACCAGGCCATCCAGGTTACCCTCATGTTTGTTTTTAATATGTGCTGACAAACTATGTGTTCATTATATTTCGTCTATGTTCTAAAAACCTAGTGTTACGTTTTCTAGTGGTCCGTCCTACGTATTGAACTCCACATCTACAGGTAATTACATAGATCCCATATGTCGTGTTACAATCAATATGTCCTTTAATCTCAAACTCAGTATTATAGGTAGTGGAACGAAAATGCATGCTGTTATGTGCCGTGTATTTACATGTCATACATTTTGAACGGCCACACCTAAAGCAACCCTTTTTCAAGGGGAGGGCATTAAGCCACGTGTTGTCCATTGTTTTAGGTAAAGAAGAGCTAACATAATGGCTGGGGGTGAGATAGCTCTGTAGGTTTCTAGCTTTTTTTAAAACAATCTGTGGTTCCGCTTCCAACAGAGGTGCGAACAGTTTATCTGCCTTCAGAATAGACATATTATTTCTTAACACAGTCTTAATTTCTCTTGAGCTGGAATTACATTTTGTTATAAATCTAAGTGAGGTGTTTTCTTTAGAGAGGACAGAGCTAGTTTTCTTAGTGGTAAACCGTGTCTTTCTATCTGCTTTTCTAGCTTGTTCCCTTGCTTCCTCTAAGATTTTCTCCGGATATTCTTGTTCTAGAAGTGCAAGAGTAAGATCACAAGCTTGTCGATCATATTCCACTATGTCTGTACAATTCCGTCTGTGTCTCATATACTGGCTTTTTGGTAAGTTTCTAAGCCATGGCAGATAGTGGCAGCTTGAATAGTGTAAAAATAAGAATTTACTTACCGATAATTCTATTTCTCGGAGTCCGTAGTGGATGCTGGGGTTCCTGAAAGGACCATGGGGAATAGCGGCTCCGCAGGAGACAGGGCACAAAAAAGTAAAGCTTTACTAGGTCAGGTGGTGTGCACTGGCTCCTCCCCCTATGACCCTCCTCCAGACTCCAGTTAGGTACTGTGCCCGGACGAGCATACACAATAAGGGAGGCATTTTGAATCCCGGGTAAGACTCATACCAGCCACACCAATCACACCGTACAACTTGTGATCTAAACCCAGTTAACAGTATGACAACAGAAAGGGCCTCTTAAAGATGGCTCCTTAACAATAACCCGAATTAGTTAACAATAACTATGTACAAGTATTGCAGATAATCCGCACTTGGGATGGGCGCCCAGCATCCACTACGGACTCCGAGAAATAGAATTATCGGTAAGTAAATTCTTATTTTCTCTATCGTCCTAAGTGGATGCTGGGGTTCCTGAAAGGACCATGGGGATTATACCAAAGCTCCCAAACGGGCGGGAGAGTGCGGATGACTCTGCAGCACCGAATGAGAGAACTCCAGGTCCTCCTTTGCCAGGGTATCAAATTTGTAAAATTTTACAAACGTGTTCTCCCCCGACCACGTAGCTGCTCGGCAGAGTTGTAATGCCGAGACCCCTCGGGCAGCCGCCCAAGATGAGCCCACCTTCCTTGTGGAGTGGGCTTTTACAGTTTTAGGCTGTGGCAGGCCTGCCACAGAATGTGCAAGTTGAATTGTGTTACAAATCCAACGAGCAATCGACTGCTTAGAAGCAGGTGCGCCCAACTTGTTGGGTGCATACAATATAAACAGCGAGTCAGATTTTCTGACTCCAGCCGTCCTTGCAATGTATATTTTTAAGGCTCTGACAACGTCCAACAACTTGGAGTCCTCCAAGTCGCTAGTGGCCGCAGGCACCACAATAGGTTGGTTCAGATGAAATGCTGATACCACTTTAGGGAGAAAATGCGGACGAGTCCGCAGTTCTGCCCTATCCGAATGGAAGATTAGATAAGGACTTTTATAAGATAAAGCCGCCAATTCAGATACTCTCCTGGCAGAGGCCAGGGCTAGTAACATAGTCACTTTCAATGTGAGATATTTCAAATCCACCTTTTTCAATGGTTCAAACCAATGGGATTTGAGGAAATCTAAAACTACATTTAGATCCCACGGTGCCACCGGAGGCACCACAGGAGGCTGTATATGCAGTACTCCCTTGACAAAAGTCTGGACCTCAGGGACAGAGGCCAATTCTTTTTGGAAGAATATTGACAGGGCCGAAATTTGAACCTTAATGGATCCCAATTTGAGACCCATAGATAATCCTGATTGCAGGAAATGTAGGAAACGACCCAGTTGGAATTCCTCCGTCGGAACCCTCCGATCCTCGCACCACGCTACATATTTTCGCCAAATGCGGTGATAATGTTTCACGGTGACTTCCTTCCGTGCCTTAATCAAGGTAGGAATGACTTCTTCTGGAATGCCTTTCCCTTTTAGGATCTGGCGTTCAACCGCCATGCCGTCAAACGCAGCCGCGGTAAGTCTTGAAAAAGACAGGGACCCTGCTGTAGCAGGTCCCTTCTCAGAGGTAGAGGCCACGGTTCGTCCGTGAGCATCTCTTGAAGTTCCGGATACCAAGTCCTTCTCGGCCAATCCGGAACCACTAGTATTGTTCTTACTCTTCTTTGCCGTATGATCTTCAATACCTTTGGTATGAGCGGCAGAGGAGGAAACACATACACTGACTGGTACACCCAAGGAGTTACCAGTGCGTCCACAGCTATTGCCTGTGGATCTCTTGACCTGGCGCAATATTTGTCCAGTTTCTTGTTGAGGCGAGACGCCATCATGTCTACAATTGGTCTTTCCCAACGGTCTATTAACATGTTGAAGACTTCTGGATGTAGACCCCACTCTCCCGGATGAAGATCGTGTCTGCTGAGGAAGTCTGCTTCCCAGTTGTCCACGCCCGGGATGAACACTGCTGACAGTGCTATCACGTGATTCTCCGCCCAGCGAAGAATCTTGGCAGCTTCTGCCATTGCACTCCTGCTTCTTGTGCCGCCCTGCCTGTTTACATGGGCGACCGCCGTGATGTTGTCCGACTGAATCAACACCGGCTTTCCTTGCAGGAGAAGTTCCGCCTGGCTTAGAGCATTGTAGATTGCTCTTAGTTCCAGAATGTTTATGTGAAGAGACTTTTCCAGACTCGTCCATACTCCCTGGAAGTTTCTTCCTTGTGTGACTGCTCCCCAGCCTCTCAGGCTGGCGTCCGTGGTCACCAGGATCCAATCCTGAATGCCGAATCTGCGGCCTTCTAATAGGTGAGCCTTCTGCAACCACCACAGAAGTGACACCCTTGTCTTTGGTGACAGGGTTATTCGCAGGTGCATCTGCAGATGCGACCCTGACCATTTGTCCAACAGATCCCTTTGGAATATTCTTGCATGGAATCTGCCGAATGGAATTGCTTCGTAAGAAGCCACCATTTTTCCCAGGACTCTTGTGCATTGATGTACTGACACTTTTCCTGGTTTTAGGAGGTTCCTGACCAGATCGGATAACTCCTTGGCTTTTTCCTCTGGAAGGAAAACCTTTTTCTGAACCGTGTCCAGAATCATTCCTAGGAACAGCAGACGAGTTGTCGGGATTAAATGGGATTTTGGAATATTCAGAATCCACCCGTGTTGTCTTAGCACCTCTTGAGATAGTGCTAAAGCTGTCTCCAGCTGTTCTCTGGACCTTGCCCTTATTAGGAGATCGTCCAAGTATGGGATAACTAATACGCCTTTTCTTCGAAGAAGAATCATCATCTCGGCCATTACCTTGGTAAAGACCCGAGGCGCCGTGGACAATCCGAACGGCAGCGTCTGAAACTGATAGTGACAGTTTTGAACAATGAACCTGAGGTACCCCTGGTGTGCGGGGTAAATCGGAACGTGTAGATACGCATCCTTGATGTCCAAGGATACCATAAAGTCCCCTTCTTCCAGGTTCGCTATCACTGCTCTGAGTGACTCCATCTTGAACTTGAACTTTTTTATGTAGAGGTTCAAGGACTTCAGATTTAGAATAGGCCTTACCGAGCCATCCGGCTTCGGTACCACAAATAGAGTGGAATAATACCCCTTTCCTTGTTGTAATAGGGGTACTTTGACTATCACCTGCTGAGCGTACAGCTTGTGAATGGCTTCCAACACCCTCTCCCTTTCGGAAGAGACGGTTGGTAAGGCAGACTTCAGGAAACGATGAGGAGGATCCGTCTCTAATTCCAACCTGTACCCCTGAGATATTATCTGCAGGATCCAGGGGTCTACCTGCGAGTGAGCCCACTGCGCGCTGTAATTTTTGAGACGGCCCCCCACTGTCCCCGAGTCCGCTTGAGAGGCCCCAGCGTCATGCTGAGGTTTTTGCAGGAGCCGGGGAGGGCTTCTGTTCCTGGGAAGGAGCTGCCTGTTGGTGTCTCTTCCCTCTTCCTCTGCCTCGTGGCAGGTACGACAAGCCCTTTGCTCTCTTATTTTTGTAGGAGCGAAAAAGCTGCGGTTGAAAAGGTCGGTGCCTTTCTCTGTTGGGGAGTGACTTGAGGTAAAAAAGTGGATTTCCCGGCAGTAGCCGTGGCCACCAAGTCTGATAGACCAACTCCAAATAACTCCTCCCCTTTATACGGCAAAACCTCCATGTGACGTTTTGAATCCGCATCGCCTGTCCACTGTCGTGTCCATAAGGCTCTTCTGGCTGAAATGGACATAGCACTCATCCGAGATGCCAGTGTGCAAATATCCCTCTGTGCATCACGCATATAGATAAATGCATCCTTTATTTGTTCTAACGACAGTAAAACATTGTCCCTATCTAGGGTATCAATATTTTCAATCAGGGATTCTGACCAAACTACTCCAGCACTGCACATCCAGGCAGTTGCTATAGCTGGTCGTAGTATAACACCTGCATGTGTGTATATATTCTTTTGAATAACTTCCATCTTTCTATCTGATGGATCCTTAAGTGCGGCCGTCTCAGGAGAGGGTAACGCCACTTGTTTGGATAAGCGTGTGAGCGCCTTGTCCACCTTAGGGGGTGTTTCCCAGCGCGCCCTAACCTCTGGCGGGAAAGGGTATAATGCCAATAACTTTTTTGAAATTATCAACTTTTTATCAGGAGCAACCCACGCTTCATCACACACGTCATTTAATTCTTCTGATTCAGGAAAAACTGTTTGTAGTTTTTTCACACCATACATAATACCCTGTTTTACGGTATCTGTAGTATCAGCTAAATGTAACGTCTCCTTCATTGCCAAAATCATATAACGTGTGGCCCTACTGGAAAATACGTTTGAATTTCTACCGTCGTCACTGGAATCAGTGCCCGTGTCTGGGTCTGTGTCGACCGACTGAGGCAAAGGGCGTTTTACAGCCCCTGACGGTGTTTGAGGCGCCTGGACAGGCATTAATTGATTGTCCGGCCGCCTCATGTCCTCAACTGACTGTTTAAGGGAAGATAAACCATCACGTAATTCCACAAATAAAGGCATCCATTCTGGTGTCGACCCCCTGGGGGGTGACATCTGCATATTTGGCAATTGCTCCGCCTCCACACCAATATCGTCCTCATACATGTCGACACCACGTACCGACACACACCGCAAACTCACAGGGAATGCTCTAATGAAGACAGGACCCACTAGCCCTTTTGGGGAGACAGAGGGAGAGTCTGCCAGCACACACCACAAAGCGCTATATATACAAGGGATATCCTTATATTAAGTGCTCCCTTATAGCTGCTTTAATATATATATATATAGCCATTAATGTGCCCCCCCTCTCTGTTTTACCCTGTTTCTGTAGTGCAGTGCAGGGGAGAGACCTGGGAGCCGTTCTGACCAGCGGAGCTGTGACAGAAAATGGCGCCGTGTGCTGAGGAGATAGGCCCCGCCCCTTTTTCGGCGGGTTCTTCTCCCGCTATTTTTCCAGTCAGGCAGGGGTTAAATATCTCCATATAGCCCCTATGGGCTATATGTGAGGTATTTTTAGCCTTGTATAAGGTTTATATTTGCCTCTCAGAGCGCCCCCCCCCAGCGCTCTGCACCCTCAGTGACTGCCCAGTGAAGTGTGCTGAGAGGAAAATGGCGCACAGCTGCAGTGCTGTTTACCTTATGAAGACTGAGGAGTCTTCAGCCGCCGGTTTCCGGACCTCTTCACGCTTCAGCATCTGCAAGGGGGTCGGCGGCGCGGCTCCGGGACCGGACTCCACGGCTGGGCCTGTGTTCGATCCCTCTGGAGCTAATGGTGTCCAGTAGCCAAGCAGCAAATCCACTCTGCATGCAGGTGAGTTTACTACTTTCCCCCTAAGTCCCACGTTGCAGTGATCCTGTTGCCAGCAGGACTCACTGTAAAGAAAAAAACCTAAACTAAACTTTCTCTAAGCAGCTCTTTAGGAGAGCCACCTAGATTGCACCCTTCTCGTTCGGGCACAAAATCTAACTGGAGTCTGGAGGAGGGTCATAGGGGGAGGAGCCAGTGCACACCACCTGACCTAGTAAAGCTTTACTTTTTTGTGCCCTGTCTCCTGCGGAGCCGCTATTCCCCATGGTCCTTTCAGGAACCCCAGCATCCACTTAGGACGATAGAGAAAATGTATTGCAATCTACCTCCTTCTTAAACGTGGACTGCCATTCTTCACTTCTAGGGCGATGACCAGAAAGGAAACTCTAGTATCGTGAATAGTACTAGTGAGTTTTAACCCATAGTGATTGTAATTCAAATAATCTACAAATGCCTTAGCTGAACTTAAACCACCTTCCCAAATGAAAAACATGTCATCTATGTATCTGCCATAGAGAACCAAGCCCGCCCCAATGGCACATGGCCAGATGAGTGTATTCTCAAAGCTGCCCATGTACAGGCTACGAGAAAAGGATTTACCGGTAGGTAATTAAAATCCTATTTTCTCTTACATCCTAGAGGATACTGGGGTCCACATTAGTACCATGGGGATGTACCAAAGCTCCCAAACCGGGTGGGACAGTGCTGAGGATCCTGCAGAACTTATTTACCAAACTGAAGGTCCTCAGAGGCCAAAGTATCGAACTTGTAGAACTTAGCAAACATGTTCGAACTTGAACAAGAAGTCGCTCGGCAGAGCTGTAAAGTCGAGATACCACGGGCAGCCGCCCAGGAAGAACCCACCATCCTAGTAGACTGGGCCTGTATAGATTTAGGAACCGGCAATCCTGCCATATAATAAGCATGCTGGATAGTAAGCCTGATCCAGCGAGCAATAGACTGCTTTGAAGCAGGACACCCAATTTTATTGGGATCAGAGAGAACAAACAGCGAGTCAGATTTTCTGTGACGAGCTGTCCGCTTCACATAGATCCTCAAAGCCCTCACAACATCCAAAGACTTTAGAGGTAGAAGAGCTGTCGGTAAACACAGGAACCACAATAGGTTGGTTGACATGAAACGCAGATACCACCTTAGGAAAAAAATCCTGACGAGTTCTGAGTTCAGCTCTATCTTCATGAAAAATCAAATTGGGGCTCTTGTAAGTCAATGCCCCCAGCTCCGACACACACCTTGCTGAAGCCAATGCTAACAGTGTGGCGGTCTTCCACGTAAGAAACTTTACCTCCTGTAAAGGTTCAAACCATTCCGACTGCAGGAACTGCAACACCATGTTGAGATCCTAAGGTGCCGTAGGAGGAACAAAGGGTGGTTGGATGTGCAGAATACCCTTCAAAAATGTCTGAACCTCAGGGAGGGAAGCCAATTGTTTCTGGAAGAAAATTGATAAAGCCGAAATCTGGACTTTTAAGGAGCCCAAACAAAGGCCCACATCCACACCAGACTGCAGGAAAAAAAAAAGCACCCCAGTTGAAATCTCATCGAAGGAAATTTTCTGATCTCACACCAGGAGACGTATTTTTTCCAAGGACGGTGGTAATGTTTAGACGTTACACCCTTTATGGCTTGGATCAAGGTTGGAATAACCCTGTCTGGGATCCCTTTCCGGGCTAGAATCTGACGCTCAACATCCATGCCATCAAACGTAGCTGTGGTAAGTCTTGATAGACGAACGGCCCCTGTTGTAGAAGATCCTCGCGAAGAGGTAGACGCCACGGGTCCTCCAGGAGCATCTCCAGTAGATCTGCGTACCAGGTCCTTTTTGGCCAGTCCGGAGCAATGACAATTGCTTGATCCTTTTCCCTTTTTATGCTTTTGAGTATTCTTGGGATCAATGGAAGTGGTGGAAACACGTAAAACATCTGGTAGACCCATGGAGTCACCACAGCGTCCACCGCCACTGCTTATAGGTCCCTCGACCTGGAATAATACCGCATTAGCTTCTTGTTAAGACGAGAGGCCACCATGTCGATTTGTGGAATTCCCCACAGACGTGTCAAGGACTCGAACACCTGCGGGTGGAGGCCCCACTCTCCTGGGTGGAGGTCATGTCTGCTGAGGAAGTCTGCTTCCCAGTTGTGTACTCCTGGAATGAAGACTGCCGACAGCGCCACCGCGTGTCTTTCTGCCCAGAGGAGAATCCTTGTTACCTCTGACATTGCTGCTCTGCTCTTTGTTCCACCCTGTCGGTTTATGTACGTTACTGCCGTCATATTGTCCGACTGACCTTGAATGGCGTGATCTTGAAGATGTGAGGCCTGTTGAAGGGTGTTGTATATGGCCCATGGCTCCAGAATGTTAATCGGAAGAATGGTTTCCTGATTTGACCATTTTCCTTGGAACTGTTCCCCTTGGGTGACTGCTCCCCAACCTCTGAGGCTTGCATCTGTGTTTAGCAGAACCCAATTTTGAATCCCGAACCTTCAACCCTTGGTCAGGTGAGAAATCTGAAGCCACCACAGAAGAGAAATCCTGGCTTTTGGCGACAGACGTATCCTCTGGTGCATGTTAAGATGCGATCCGGACCATTTGTCCAACAGATCCAGCTGGAAGGGCCTTGTATGAAATCTTCAGTACTGCAGAGCCTCGTAAGAGGCTACCATCTTCCCCAGAAGGGGTTAGTTTTAGAACATCCCGCACCACTGACCGGATTACCAATACCTTTTCCAACGGAAGGAATACCTTCTGATCCTCCGTATCCAGTATCATCCCCAGGAACAGAAGCCTCCGTGTTGGTTCCAGGTGGAATTTTGGTAGTTCCAGAATCCACCCGTGATCCTTGAGAAGTCGGGTTGAGAGGGCAATGTTGCCCAACAGCTTCTCCCTGGAAGGTGCTTTTATCAGCAGGTCTTCCAGGCACGGTATTATGTTCACTCCTTGCTTGCGGAGGAGAAACATCATCTCTGCCATTACCTTGGTGAAAACCCTCGGCGCCGTGGAGAGGCTGAATGGCAGCGCCTGGAACTGTTTGTGACAGTCCTGTAGTGCAAACCTTAGATAAGCCTGATGAGGTGGCCAAATCGGAATATGAAGGTACGCATCCTTGATGTCCGGAGACACCAGGAATTCCCCCTCCTCTAAACCTGAGATCACCACTCTCAGAGACTCCATCTTGAACTTGAACACCCGGAAGTACGGGTTCAGTGACTTGAGGTTTAAAATGGGCCTTACCGAACCATCCAGTTTCGGTACCACAAACAGGTTGGAGTAATAACCTTTGCTTTGTAGTTGATAATGTTGATATTAACTTAGACCGCAAAGCTATACGTCTAATACACTTTTACCGTTGAGCCGTTAATGGCCGCTAGATTACGTGCACGTGCTACGCACTCTGTACACTATTTGCGTACGGAGTCCCGTACTTGACGTACACACGCCGCGCTGAGTGTACGGAGTACGCTCAGCCTGCGCACACACAATGAATAACCTTTAAACCTTGTTAATGATACAATGTAATGATATGCTTACACTTTAAACCCTTAACTGTAAAGTACTGTAATGATGTTATACCTTTAAACCTTAAGTAGCGCTGGCGATACAAAGTACCCGCAGTGCGTACACCTTATCAATGCTTATACACTTTAAACAGATTAAACTACTTTAAAGCTCATGCAGGAAAGTGAAAACACAACACCGATTTGTAGTTGAAACCACCGGGTTCTAAGGCCACAGTGGATTGATTCCAAAAGGTAAAACAATACAATTTATACACTACAGCATAGGTTCTCAAACTCGGTCCTCAGGACCCCACACAGTGCATGTTTTGCAAGTCTCCTCACAGAATCACAATTTAAATAATTTACTCCACCTGTGGACCTTTTAAAATGTGTCTGTGAGTAATTAATACACCTGGGCACCTCCTGGGTTACCTGCAAAACATGCACTGTGTGGGGTCCTGAGGACCGAGTTTGAGAACCCCTGCACTACAGGCTAACAAGTAAATCTAAACAGAATAATGGCTACAGAGAATGCACGTACGTGAGAATATTCGCAAGCGCAAACCGAATCCGGTCCTCCGCTCATCAGGTAGATAGCGTTCAGGGTCTTCTGACCGGCCAGGCAACAATGGTCCTTTTATACACAACATGCACACACAATACAATGGTCGCTGTAATCTCATTGTCCATTGGACACAGGGATGTGTCTCTACATTACAGAAGAGGTCATAGGTGGATTTGAAAGCGTGGGCGATGTCTTTCCCCAACTGCTCTTGTGGGTGGTATCCTCTGGATTCCCGCCGCATATGTAATTTACAGTAAATACAGTTAATGTTCATAATCTACCTTTGTACATAACTATACACAGGAACAAGCGATCTTTCTCTAGCTAACACCGGAATGTTACTGTTAGGGTCTCCTGCCCTGTGCTGCCACGTCGTCATGGCAACCGGGAGACAAGTGCTAGCGTAGTGGCCTGAGCGCAGCTGATACTCCGGTTCGGGTCTTTTGCTGTGCAGTGGTAACAGGCTTTGTGCACGGCAGGGGATCCGGTGCTGGTTTTTGTGCTCACAGTCTGTGAGGTCTGAGTGGGGCGTGGACAGCACCTGCTATGTAAGGCCTCTTCTAAGGTTAAGCAGATGCTGCTGAATCTTTGTTGGTTAGTCAGTTCCTGAAAGTTAGCCAGTACTGTGTAGCTTTGTATTTGTTTGTTGCTCACTGCAAATAGGCCTTGGGATTTGGTACTACACTCTGCCAATCCAGACCTAGTAGTAAGACTGGAGTCAGTCGTTTAACTTGCTGGGGTTCTTTTGCTACTCTGTGAACTTAGCAAGTTTGCGGCTGTATTCTCAGACTTGCCTGCCAAAATCCCTTCTCACTGTGCAAGGTGTTCTGGTGTCAGTTTAGTGGCAGTAAGCTGAACCAGTGCACTGCAAGTGAGGACTAGGATTGTGGAGACTCTCCTTGTGTCTATTATTCCATCTCTGACCAAGGAGTTTACTGCCACACCCGTTGGTAACCCTTTAGGGTTTTGCTGTTGCCCTTAGCAACAGCATTTCGGGTTCTCTACGTATTAAAACACAACATCTTGCTTCTTTCCATCTGAGCACTCCTAATACTAGGGAGACACCCAGTTTCTTAGTCTCTGGGCTTCTCTGTTCACTTTGTGTTTATTTTGTTACCCTATCACCTTCTGTGTACGTAATGTCATATTCCCCAGTCTGTCTGTGAGTTCATTTGTTTTGCATCCCTCTCCGTTCAGACACCAGTACATTCCTGCAGGCACTGGTGTGCATAACATATTCAGCAGCCCAATACTCCTGTTGAAATTTTTTGGGAATATGGAGCATACCCCTCAAAATACTTTGCAACAGGTGGTCGATCAGGTCCAGGTCTTGACTCGACAATTTAGTGATTTTTCCATTAAAATGCACACCTCCCAGGCCGCTGGCGGAGCTCCCGCAGCAGCAGCACCTTCAGGGGTTAAGGTGCCGAAAGTAAATCTCCCGGATCGTTTTTCTGGAGATCGCTCGCAGTTCTTTTGTTTCAAGGAGAGCTGCAAGCTATATTTCCAGCTTAGGCCTCAGTCTTCTGGGTCAGAGATTCAGCGGGTGGGCATAGTGATTTCCTTGCTACAAGGAGACCCACAGGTCTGGGCATATGGGTTGCAGCCTGACTGTCCGTCGCTTAAAAGCGTTGATGCTTTTTTTTACGGCACTGGGCATGTTGTATGATGACCCTGACAAGACGGCCTCAGCCGAGACTCAGATTTCGATCCTTAAGCAAGGGCGAAGGCCAGTTGAGGTTTACTGTACGGAGTTTCGGAGGTTGGCCCATGATACCCAGTGGAATGACCCAGCCCTGAGACACCAGTACCGAAGAGGTCTTTCTAACCAGATAAAAGACCAACTGGTACAATATCCCTTGCCTGATAGCTTGGATCAGCTCATGCAGTTATCCATCCGGGTGGATAGACGGCTGAGAGAGCGTAGGCTTGAAAGGGAGACCAAGGTTTCCTTCTTTCCCAAGGGAACCTCAGACTCTGAGGAATTTTCCGAGGAGCCTATGCAGATTGGGGCTACCCGCCTCTCCTCGCGTGAGAAGACGCGGAGGAGACAGCAGGGGTTGTGTTTGTACTGTGGGAATAAAGGTCATGTGGTAGTATCATGCCCAGAAAAGCCGGAAAACTTCAGGGCCTGAGGGTGATGGGAAATATCCTGTCAGGCCAGAAGTCAGAATTTCCCAAGAAGACTTTTATCATTCCGGTGACCTTGAAGATCCTCGGTCAAACTGTCAAGACTGAGGCCTTTGTGGACAGTGGGGCCGACGGGGTTTTTATGGACCGCCAATTCGCCCTGAAACACTCTGTTTCCTTAGTACCCTTGGCATCGGAAATTGAGATCTGTGGGTTAAACGGGGAACCATTATCCCAGGGTAAAATTACCTCTTGCACTAGCCAGATTTCTTTGTTTATTGGAGCCACACACTCTGAAAAATTGTCCTTTTATGTGACTGTCTGTACTTTTGCCCCATTGGTGTTGGGGTTACCCTGGTTAAGGGCCCACAATCCTCCATTTGACTGGGTCTCTGGGGAGATTCTTAGTTGGGGTACTGATTGTTTCAGGAGTTGCTTGAGCCTTCCAGTCAGGCTTTCGCAGCTAAGTTTGCCAGGATTGCCAGGATGTTATGCAGATTTTGCGGACGTGTTCTCCAAAAAAGTTGCAGAGGTACTACCTCCCCATCGCCCCTATGACTGTGCCATTGATTTGTTGCCGAATGCTAAGCTTCCCAAGAGCAGGTTGTACTCCCTGTCACGTCCTGAGACTGAGGCTATGGCAGAGTACATTCAGGAGAACTTGGCTAAGGGATTTATCAGACCTTCACAGTCTCCAGTTGGGTCGGGGTTCTTCTTCGTGGGTAAAAAGGACGGTTCGTTGCGACCCTGCATCGACTTCAGGGAATTGAACCGTATCACGATTAAAAACTCATACCCACTGCCTCTCATTTCGGTCTTGTTTGACCAGCTTCGTACTGCCACCATTTTTTCTAAGATTGACCTACACGGTGCGTACAATCTAATCCGAATAAAAGAGGGGGATGAATGGAAGACTGCCTTTAATACCCACTCAGGGCATTATGAATATTTGGTGATGCCTTTTGGGCTCTGTAATGCCCCGGCAGTCTTCCAGGATTTCATGAACGATGTGCTCAGGGAATATTTGGATAGATTCTTAGTTGTATACTTAGATGACATCCTAATCTTCTCCCATTCCCTGGAGGAACATCGGAAGCATGTACGCTTAGTCCTCCAGAAACTCAGAGACCACCGGCTTGGGGCGAAGCTGGAGAAGTGCGAATTTGAAGTTCAGCAAATCGCATTTCTAGGATATATTATCTCCCCACAAGATTTCCAAATGGAGGGTTCCAAGGTACAGGCAGTCCTGGATTGGGTGCAGCCCACTAGTTTGAAGGTGCTTCAGCGTTTCCTGGCTTTGCGAATTTTTATAGACGATTTATCACTGGATTTTCGTCTATAATGGCACCCTTGATGGCACTCACTAAGAAAGGGGCGGATGTTGCTCACTGGTCTCGTGAGGCCAAAGCGGCTTTTGCCCGTCTCAAAAGGGCATTTGTCTCGGCCAAGGTGCTGCGACACCCAGATCCAGAGCGTCCTTTTGTGGTGGAGGTGGATGCCTCTGAGATGGGTATTGGGGCAGTGCTCTCTCAGATGGGAGTGTCTGATAATCGCCTTCATCCCTGTGCTTACTTTTCCCGTAAATTTTCGCCTGCCGAGATGAATTATGACGTGGGTAACCGGGAATTGTTGGCTATTAAGGATGCACTCGAGGAGTGGAGACACTGGCTTGAGGGGGCTAAGTTTGTGGTCTCAATTCTCACCGACCATAAGAATTTGGCATATTTAGAGTCAGCGAAGCGTCTCAATGCCAGGCAGGCACGATGGGTAACATATCGCCCTGGGGCAAAAAACATCAAGGCTGATGCGCTCTTGCGGAGTTTTGCTCCAATCCAGGAGACCACCGAGGAGCCATTGCCCATTGTGTCCCCATCATGTATTAAAGTGGGCATTACCCAGGACCTCTTGTCATTAGTCCTTAGAGCACAGGAGCAGGCTCCTCCAGACCTTCCGGTAGGTCTTTTGTTTGTGCCTCCTAGGTTAAGACAGCGAGTGTTCCTGGAATTCCATGCCAAGAAGTCGGCAGGTCACCCGGGTATTGCAAGAACTCGGGAGTTGCTATCTAGGGCGGTGTGGTGGCCCTCGGTGGCTAAGGATGTGGATCAGTGGTTTCGGGCATGTGACATCTGTGCCCGAAATAAGACTCCTAGAGGGGTTCCTGTTGGCCCATTACATCCACTCTCTATTCCATCTAAGCCATGGACCCACATTTCAATGGATTTTGTGGTGGACTTGCCCAAATCCTCGGGGATGACAGCCATCTGGGTTGTCGTTGACAGGTTTTCGAAGATGGCGCACTTCGTTCCACTGGTTGGGCTGCCATCGGCCAGACGCCTGTCTGAATTATTTATGCTGCATGTTGTGCGCCTCCACGGGTTGCCACTTGATGTGGTCTCTGACCGCGGATCCCAGTTTGTGGCCAAATTCTGGAGGGCATTTTGTTCCGATCTCCAGATTTCTGTCAGCTTGTCGTCAGGCTACCATCCGCAGTCTAATGGGCAGACTGAAAGGGTGAACCAGTCCTTGGAGCAGTTCCTCAGGTGTTATGTCTCCAAGTGTCAGACTGACTGGGTTGCTCATCTGTCCATGGCGGAGTTTGCCTATAACAACGCGGCTCACTCTGCTACAGGGATCTCTCCCTTCCTTTGTGTGTATGGGCATCATCCTAAGGCCAATTCTTTTGACCCCCTGGACTCCACGCCTGGTGGTTCCTCTGTGGTTTTGGTCCTTAGGGGTATTTGGAGGAAAGTGAAGAAAGCCCTTGTGTCTGTGTCATTAGTGACCAAAAGGGTTTTTGATAAGCGGAAAAGACCCTGCAGCTTCAAATTAGGAGACTTCGTCTGGTTGTCTACCAAGAATTTGAAGTTGAGACAGCCATCTCATAAGTTAGGCCCCCGGTTCATCGGCCTTTATAAGATCGCTAGGGTTATCAATCCGGTGGCATTTCAGTTAGATATGCCCCGTTCTTTGGGCATCAATAAAACATTTCATTGTTCCCTTTTAAAACGGGCGATTAGTAATCCTTCTTCCAGTGGAAGACCTTCGCCTCTTCTGATTCGTGGCCAGAGGGAGTTTGTTGTTGAAAGGATTCTTGACTCCAAGATGGTTCGGGGTCGGCTGTCCTGCACTGGAAGGGGTATGGCCCGGAGGAGCGGTCGTGGGTGCGCAGTTGTGATCTTCATGCCCCCAGACTGATACGCTCTTTCTTCTTGCAGTTCCCCAATAAACCCGGTGGTAGGGGTTCTTTGACCCCTCGTCAGAGGGGGGGGTACTGTTAGGGTCTCCTGCCCTGTGCTGCCACGTCGTCATGGCAACCATGAGACAAGTGCTAGCGTAGTGGCCTGAGCGCAGCTGATACTCCGGTTCGGGTCTTTTGCTGTGCAGTGGTAACAGGCTTTGTGCACGGCAGGGGATCCGGTGCTGGTTTTTGTGCTCACAGTCTGTGAGGTCTGAGTGGGGCGTGGACAGCACCTGCTATGTAAGGCCTCTTCTCAGGTTAAGCAGATGCTGCTGAATCTTTGTTGGTTAGTCAGTTCCTGAAAGTTAGCCAGTACTGTGTAGCTTTGTATTTGTTTGTTGCTTACTGCAAATAGGCCTTGGGATTTGGTACTACACTCTGCCAATCCAGACCTAGCAGTAAGACTGGAGTCAGTCGTTTAACTTGCTGGGGTTCTTTTGCTACTCTGTGAACTTAGCAAGTTTGCGGCTGTATTCTCAGATTTGCCTGCCAAAATCCCTTCTCACTGTGCAAGGTGTTCTGGTGTCAGTTTAGTGGCAGTAAGCTGAACCAGTGCACTGCAAGTGAGGACTAGGATTGTGGAGACTCTCCTTGTGTCTATTATTCCATCTCTGACCAAGGAGTTTACTGCCACACCCGTTGGTAACCCTTTAGGGTTTTGCTGTTGCCCTTAGCAACAGCATTTCGGGTTCTCTACGTATTAAAACACAACATCTTGCTTCTTTCCATCTGAGCACTCCTAATACTAGGGAGACACCCAGTTTCTTAGTCTCTGGGCTTCTCTGTTCACTTTGTGTTTATTTTGTTACCCTATCACCTTCTGTGTACGTAATGTCATATTCCCCAGTCTGTCTGTGAGTTCATTTGTTTTGCATCCCTATCCGTTCAGACACCAGTGCATTCCTGCAGGCACTGGTGTGCATAACAGTTCAGACACCAGTACATTCCTGCAGGCACTGGTGTGCATAACATCCTGGCATGATGTTGCTTATATGTGACTGAAATAATGTAATCGGGATACCACCTGCTTGTCTTTCAGGCAGTGCAGTCCACCGTCATGCTGAAGGCTTTGAGGAAGCAGAACGGGAGGTCTGTTCCTGAGAACCTGTAGCTACTGGTTTTCTGGGTTTACCTCTATTACCCTTGAAGGCTGTAGAAGAACCTTTGGATTTACTTTTACATTTTGCTGTCCGAAAGGACTGCAGAGTTGGAGCAGAGTAGGTTTTCCTAGTGGGGGGTGCTGCAGAAGGAAGGTATGTAGACTTACACGCCATAGCCTTGGTTATCCACGTATACAGTTCATCTCCAAATAGGGCCTCACCTGTGAATGGTAGGCTTTCTACCCCTTTTCTGGAATCCACAGTCCACTGGCGTAGCCATAGGCCCTTACGAGCTGACACAGCCATGGCCGTGGAGCAAGCCTATCTCTTTTGGGCCTCCACCACAAAATTTAGAGAGTCTTGTATATGTTGTAGGAGTAAAACTATCTCCCCACTGTGTAAGGTATCTAATTCGTCCATTAGGTTACCTGACCGTTTGGAAATGGCCCTAGTGATCCAAGCACAAGCTATAGTGGGTCTGTGGGCCACCCCCACGGCAGTGTACAGAGATTTGTGCGGTCAGCCGCGTCCTTTAAGGAGGCTGCGCCTGGGACCGGTAAGATTATCTTATGTGACAATTTAGAGACTGATGCATCAACAATCGGCGGGACTTACCACTTTTTACTATCATCCTGAGGAAAAGGGAAAGAGGCTATTAACCGTTTAGGGATCTGAAACTTCTTGTCAGGATTGACCCAAGTTTCTTCAAATAGATAATTTAATTCTTAAGATGCAGGGAAAGTAGCAGAAGATTTCTTTTTCATATTGAAATGAGATTCCTCAACATCTTCTAATCACTTTATCAGGAATGTGTAGGATCTCTCTAATAGCTTCTATTAGGGCCTGTATCCCCTGTGACAGATCTGCCCCCCCCATCCCCCCCACACACTCAAGTCCACCTCACCCTCCTCGGCATCAGTGTCAGTATGCAGGATCTGGGCCAGTATGCAGGATCTATTTATCAGGTCATCCATAGACTGCCTTAAGTATTGCGTCTCTTTCTCAGTTTGGGACAATTTGAGAGCTATTTGAGATCATCCCTTTTAGTGAATCTAACCACACTGGTTCAGACCCCCTACTGTATCACTGTAGTGATTCCCCTGGGGAAGAGAAGCACTCGGCAGTGCAAGACACGCACTCCTTTGACATAGTAAAATGTGACAACACACCAACACAAGAGAAGAGGTTAAAAGCACAGTTAACCTTCACAGAGCCCCCTAGGGAGACACAGAGTATGATGGAGCCAGCCACACCGCGCCCTTATAGCTAATGCAAGCTTAGCCTGGTCGCCAACTAAGCAACGTAATAGGGGCTTAGTATTCTACAATTGCTACCACCCTGCTATAACTCCCTGGTACCGCTGAGGTAACTGGATTCTTGATGGAGGAGCTGAGCGTCCCTGTGAGACTGTACAATGAGAGCTACAGAGGGAAAATTGTGCTGGCGAGCCACTGGGTACGCTCATAGTGAAGCCCTGCTTCCGGAATGGTGCGCGGTCTTCCCGGTCTTTTTATACTGACTGAGGTATACTTGAAGTCTTACAGTGGGTTAGAACCCCTGTAGTGTGGGTAATAGATGTAGCTTCACCTCGCCCCTCACAGCGGAACATGCACCTGCCATGTAGTGAAGCCTGGAGCCGCAGCCTGCCAGCCAGTGCTGTGCTCCTACCCTAGTGCCGCCACTACCGCCGGTGACCCGCTAACCGGGATGCCATCTACCAACTCACCGGTCTTCAATCTTCTGGCTCTGTTAGGGGTGGCAGCGTGCTGTGGGAGGGTAAGATCGCCATGGTGGGGCTTGCGAATGGCTCCCTCAGGAGCTCAGTGTCCTGTCAGTGGGGGAACGGGACCATTAACCCTTGTAAGAGGTTGGGCCGTTCCCCACCCTAAGTCCCACGAAGCAGGCCGGCTGGTGCCACCCAGCCCTGCCTGAACATAACAATTAAAAATAAATGCAGAAAACTCATCAGGAGCTTCCCTCCGGGCACATTTTCTAAACTGAGACTGGTAGGAGGGCATAGAGCGAGGAGCCAGCACACACTATTGATTTCTTAAAGTGCCCAAGGCTCCAAGTGGACCTGTCTATACCCCATGGAACTAATGTGGACCCCAGTATCCTCTAGGACGTAAGAGAAAGTATGTATAGAGTAAGAGTCTTGAAGGTAGCAGTGACAGGTAGTGGGAAGCATTAGTGGCAGCTATGGCCTGACCAAGTATAGTATGGTATGCCGGCGGGCGGGCTCCCGGCGACCAGCATACCGGCGCCGGGAGCCCGTCTGCTGGCATACCGACAGCATGGCAAGCACAAATGAGCCCCTTGCGGGCTCGCTGTGGGCACGGTGGCGCGCTATGCGTGCCACGCTATTTTATTCTCCCTCCAGGGGGATTATGGACCCCCACAAGGGAGAAAAAGTGTTGGTATGTCGGCTGTCTGGATTCTGGCACCGGGATACTGTGCACCGGGATCCCGACAGTCGGCATACTGAAGACCACCCGGCCTGACCAGATCGGGCTGGAGGGAGTTTGAAGGGAGATCACGTTGAAGACGTGGATGGGACAGTGGAGGTTAAGTGTTTAGTAGAAGAGAGTGAGGTCAGGTTGAATTCTGAAGGGTATAAAGAGGCAGTGCAAGGATTGTCAGAATGAGGACCAGTAGCAGAACTGAGTGACAAAGATCAGTCTAGCGTCAGCATTATGGAGACCAGAGAGGAGTCACCTACAATAGTGAAGCGATAAGGGAGTTGAGCAGTGTTTTTGTAGCATAGAGGGGAGGAAGATGCTAATCATAGCAATGTTCTCTAGATGGAAGGAAGTAGGAGCCTTAAATTAATGAAAATATTTGGGTGTTGTCAACAGAGAGGCAAAGGTGGATGTCAGGAATCAGCGTTCAGTGGTACCTCACTTACCAGCACGCTGGTGTGCAGGCCTCCGGAGGTCAGGGCCCCAGCTTGTTGCTTCATGAGTACTCTGTCCGCAGAGCACAGAACCCATTATCGCTGTGTACCCCTGAAATCCATCTGGCGTGTACCCCGCTGTGTGCCCGCCATCTGTACAGCATGGGCGCCACCATGACAATTGCGGTCAGCTGACCTGTAACACCCAATCCTGCGCTGTGTCTGCACACATGACTTAAGCATCCAATGCCTGCTGACCAGGGGGTATAAATCCGGAACATCTGCTCAGTCTCATTGCCTTGAACAACGCTTCGCATTCAGTGCACAGCGTCTCCTGGCTCCAGTCTCCTGAGGTTTCCCAGTTTCAGCTTCTCCAGCCATCCAGCTTTGCTACAGCTCCTTCCAGAGTCTGTTACCACTTCTACTTACAGTAAGAGACTCTCTCCAGGTGCTGACTTTCCATACCCACCTGTGTGTTGTTATTCTGCATCCAGCACTTAAAACAACCAGCTACAAATGACCAACTGTCTCCTGCTATAGCCTTGCTTGGCTTTGTGTATATCAACTGACTGTGTGATTCTATGACAAGTTGCTATCGGTTTCCAGACCGATTACCGGAGTTACTTATTGCCTGTATTATTCCATAACATTCTGCCATCGGTTTCCAGGCCGATCCTCTGTTGCATTACTCACCTTCAGGATATTGACTCTGTTTACCATTGGCTTCCAGGCCAACCATCGGTGTTTGCTATACTGCCACTGGTTTCCAGACCAGCCTATTATTTGTGACTGTTACTAAAAACTCTGTCAGCATCCAAGCTGAGAATCCTCTGTACTGCCATTCTGCTCCAGTCGATATTTATATCCTTGTGTACTTAATAAAACACCATTGCGCACATGCGCAGGAACTTATTACAGCCTCCTCGTTTCCTCCACCGCACCACGGGTTCACTATGGTATGCCGGTGGTCGGGCTCCCGGCGACCAGCATACCGGCGCCGGGAGCCCGACCACCGGCTTACCAACAGTGTGGCGAGCGCAAATGAGCCCCTTGCGGGGGCACGGTGGCGCACTAAGCGCGCCACGCTATTTTATTCTCCCTCCAGGGGGGTCGTGGAACCCCACAAGGGAGAATAAGTGTCAGTATGCCGGCTGTCGGGATTCCGGCGCCGGTATACTGTGCGCCGGGATCCCGTCAGTCGGCATACTGCACCATCACTAACCCACTAGTGCCCCGTCTGGGAACAGACACAGACCTGACAGTGGAGAAGAGTGGAAAACAACAATATCAGTCTGGGAAATATTAAGCTTGAGGATGGGTTGATACATTTGGTAATTGATGGTGTATAGATGGTGAGACAAAGATAGTGAGACATTAAGATAGTAGTGTAAACTAAAGGAGATAATAAGAATTTACTTACCGATAATTCTATTTCTCGTAGTCCGTAGTGGATGCTGGGGACTCCGTCAGGACCATGGGGAATAGCGGGCTCCGCAGGAGACAGGGCACATCTAAAAAAGCTTTTAGGTCACATGGTGTGTACTGGCTCCTCCCCCTATGACCCTCCTCCAAGCCTCAGTTAGGTACTGTGCCCGGACGAGCGTACACAATAAGGAAGGATCTTGAATCCCGGGTAAGACTCATACCAGCCACACCAATCACACCGTACAACTTGTGATCTGAACCCAGTTAACAGTATGATAACAAAACGAAGTAGCCTCCGAAAAGATGGCTCACAACAATAGTAATAACCCGATTTTTGTAACAATAACTATGTACAAGCATTGCAGACAATCCGCACTTGGGATGGGCGCCCAGCATCCACTACGGACTACGAGAAATAGAATTATCGGTAAGTAAATTCTTATTTTCTCTAACGTCCTAGTGGATGCTGGGGACTCCGTCAGGACCATGGGGATTATACCAAAGCTCCCAAACGGGCGGGAGAGTGCGGATGACTCTGCAGCACCGAATGAGAGAACTCCAGGTCCTCCTTAGCCAGAGTATCAAAATTTGTAAAATTTTACAAACGTGTTCTCCCCTGACCACGTAGCTGCTCGGCAAAGTTGTAATGCCGAGACTCCTCGGGCAGCCGCCCAGGATGAGCCCACCTTCCTTGTGGAATGGGCATCTACATATTTCGTCTGTGGCAGGCCTGCCACAGAATGTGCAAGCTGAATTGTACTACAAATCCAGCGTGCAATAGACTGCTTAGAAGCATGAGCACCCAGCTTGTTGGGTGTATACAGTATAAACAGCAAGTCAGACTTTCTGACTCCAGCCGTCCTAACTATATATATATATATATATATATATATATATATATTTTTAGGGCCCTGACCACGTCTAGTAACTTGGAGTCCTCCAAGTCCCTAGTAGCCGCAGGCACCACAAGAGGTTGTTTCAGGTGAAAACGCTGACACCCCTTTATGAAGAAACTGGAGACGAGTCCCAGTTCTGTCCTGTTCAAATGGAAAATTTTAATATGGGCTTTTGTAAGACAAAGCCGCCCATTCTGACAATCGCCTGGCCGAGGCCAGGGCTAACAACATGGTCACTTCCCATGTGAGATATTTGTCAACAGCATGGTCACTTTCCATGTGAGATATTTCAAATCCACAGATTTGAGCGGTTCAAACCAATATGATTTTAAGAAATCCCAACACTATGTTGAGATCTCACGGTGCCCCTAGGGGCACAAAAAAGCTGTATATGCAATACATCCTTTACAATCTGGACTTCAGGAACTGAAGTCAATTCTTTCTGGAAGAAAATCTACAGGGCCGAAATTTAAATGTTAATGAACCCCAATTTGAGGTCCAAAACACTCCTGTTTTCAGGAAGTGTAGAAATCGACCTAGTTGAATTTCCGTCGTGGAGCCTTCCTGGCCTCACCCACGCAACATATTTTCACCACATGTGGTGATGACGTTGTGCGGTCACCTCCTTCCTGGCTTTGACCAGGGTAGGTATGACCTCTTATGGAATGCCTTTTCCCCTCAGGATCCGGCATTCAACCGCCATGCCGTCAAACGCAGCCGCGGTAAGTCTTGGAATAGACATGGTACTTGCTGAATCAAGTCCCTTCTTAGCTCCCCAGGCCCTTAGTCCTCTGTGAGCATTTCTTGAAGTTCCGGGTACCAAGTCCCTCTTGGCCAATCCGGAGCCACTAGTATAGTTCATACTCCTCTATGTCTTATAATTCTCAATACCCTGGTTATGAGAAACAGAGGAGGGAACACATACACAGACTGGTACACCCACGGTGTTACCAGAACATCCACAGCTATCGCCTGAAGGTCTCATGACCTGGCGGAATACCTGTCCCGTTTTTTGTTCGGGCGGGACGCCATCATGTCCACCTTTGGTCTTTGCCAACGGTCCACAATCATGTTGAAAAACTTCCCTATGAAGTTTCCACTCTCCCGGGTGGAGGTCATGCCTGCTGAGGAAGTCTGCTTCCCAGTCGTCCACTCCCGGAAAGAACACTGCTGACAGTGCTATCACATGATTTTCCGCCTAGCGAAAAATCCTTGCAGTTTTCACTGCCCTCCTGCTTCTTGTGCCGCCCTTCTGTTTACGTGGGCGACTGCCGTGATGTTATCCCACTGGATCAATACCGGCTGACCTTGAAGCAGAGGTCTAGCTAAGTTTAGAGCATTATAAAATTGCTCTAAGCTTATTTATGCGGAGAGAATTCTCCAGACTTAATCACACTTCCCTGGAAATTTTTTCCCTGTGTGACTGTTCCCCAGCCTCTCAGGCTGGCCTCCGTGGTCACCGGCATCCAATCCTGAATGCCGAATCTGCGGCCCTCTAGAAGATGAGCACTCTGTAATCACCACAGGAGAGACACCCTTTTCCTTGGATATAGGGTTATCCGCTGATGCATCTGAGGATGCGATCCGGACCATTTGTCCAGCAGATCCCACTGAAGAGTTCTTGCGGGAAATCTGCCGAATGGAATTGCTTCGTAATAAGCCACCATTTTTACCAGGACTCTTGTGCAATGATGCACTGACACTTTTCCTGGTTTTAGGAGGATCCCGATTAGCTCGGATAACTCCCTGGTTTTCTCCACTGGGAGAAACACGTTTTTCTGGACTGTGTCCAGAATCTTCCCTAGGAACAGTAGACGTGTCGTCGGAAAAAGCTGCGATTTTGGAATATTTAGAATCCACTCGTGCTGTCGTAGAACTACTTAAGATAGTGCTACTCCGACCTCCAACTGTTCTCTGGACCTTGCCCTTATCAGGAAAGCGTCCATGTTTCTTTTAAGAAAAATCATCATTCCGGCCATTACCTTGGTAAAGACCCGGGGCGCCGTGGACAATCCAAACGGCAGCGTCTGAACTGATAGTGACAGTTCTGTACCAGGAACCTGAAGTACCCTTGGTGAGAAGGGCAAATTTGGACCTGTAGGCAAACGTCCCTGATATCCAGTGACATCATATCGTCCCCTTCTTCCTGGTTCGCTATCACTGCTCCGAGTGACTCCATCTTGATTTGAACGCTTGTATGTAAGTGTTCAAATATTTCAGATCTCACCGAGCCGGTTGGCTTCAGTACCACAATATAGTGTGGAATACTACCCCCTTCCTTGTTGTAAGAAGGGTACTTTGATTATCACCTGCTGGGATTACAGCCTGTGAATTGTGTGAGGGGGAGACGTCTCGAATTTCCAATGTACACCTGGGATATTACATGTAGGATCCCGGAGTTCCCTTGCGAGTGTTGCTGAAACTCTTGAGATGACCCCCTACCGCACCTGAGTCCGCTTGTACGGCCCCAGCGTTATGCTGCGGACTTGGCAGAAGCCGTGAGGAGCTTCTGTTCCTGGGAATGAGCTGCTTGCTGCAGTCTTCTTCCCTTTCCTCTCCCCCTGGGCAGATATGACTGGCCTTCGCCCGCCTGCCCGTATGGGGACGAAAGGACTGAGACTGAAAAGACTGTGTCCTTTTCTGCCAATATGTGACTCGGGGTAACAAAAGGTGGATTTTTCAGCTGTTGCCATGGCCACCAGGTCCAATGGACCGCCCCTTTATACGGCAATACTTCCATATGCCGTCTGGAATCTGCCTCACCTGACCACTGTCGTGTCTTCGTCTGGCAGATATGTACATCACATTTACTCTTGATGCCAGAATGCAAATATGCCTCTGCGCATCACACATATATAGAAATGCATCCTTAAAATGCTCTATAGACAATAAAATCCTGTCCCTGTCAAGGGTATCAAAATTTTCAGTCAGGAAATCCGACCAAGCCCCCTCAGCGCTGCACATCCAGGCTGAGGCGATTGCTGGTCGTAGTATAACACCAGTATGTGTGTATATACTGTTATGATATTTTCCAGCTTCCTATCAGCTGGCTCCTTGAGGGCGGCCGTATCTGGAAACGGTAACGCCATGTTTTTTATAAGCGTGTGAGCGCCTTGTCCACCCTAAGGTGTGTTTTCCAACTCGCCCTTACTACTGGCGGGAAAAAGGGTATACCGCCCATAACTTTCTGTCGGAGGAACCCCACGTATCATCACACACTTCATTTAATTTATCTGATTCAGGCAAAACTACAAGTAGTTTATTCCCACCCTACAAAATACCCTTATTTGTGGTATCAGAAATAAGTAACACCTCCTTCATTGCCCTTAACATGTAACTTGTGGCCCTAAAGGAAAAATACGTTTGTTTCTTCACCGTCGACACTGGGGTCAGTGTCCGTGTCAGTGTCTGTCGACCGACTGAGGTAAATGGGCGTTTTTACAAGCCCCTGACGGTGTCTGAGACGCCTGGACCGATACTAATTTGTCCGCCGGCTGTCTCATGTCGTCAACCGGCTTGCAGCGTGTTGACATTATCACGTAATTCCATAAGTAAGCCATCCATTCTGGTGTCGACTCCCTAGAGAGTGACATCACCATTACAGGCAATTTTCTCCGTCTCCTCACCAACATTTTCCTCATACATGTCGACACACACGTACCGACCTACAGCACACACATACAGGGAATGCTCTGATAGAGGACAGGACCCACTAGCCCTTTGGGGAGACAGAGGGAGAGTTTGCCAGCACACACCAAAAGCGCCATAATGTATATAACAACCCTAGAAGGTGTTGTTTCTATATATGGGCTCTTAATATATAATTATATCGCCAATTTATGCCCCCCTTCTCTTTAACCCTGTTTCTGTAGTGCAGGGGAGAGTGGGAGCCTTCCTCACCAGCGGAGCTGGTCAGGAAAATGGCGCTGAGTGCTGAGGAGAATAAGCTCCGCCCCTTTCACGGCGGGCTTTTCTCCCGGTTATTAGGAAAACTGGCCTGGGTTAAATACATACATATAGCCTTAATGGCTATATGTGATGTATTTATTTGCCTCTAAGGTAATCTATATTGCTGCCCAGGGCGCCCCCAGCAGCGCCCTGCACCCTCCGTGACCGAGATCAGTGAGCCGTGTAGCAACAATGGCACACAGCTGCAGTGCTGTGCGCTACCTTCATGAAGACTGAGGAGTCTTCTGCCGCCTGTTTCCGGACCTCCGTTCTGCCGTTCTTCAGCGTCTGTAAGGGGGATCGGCGGCGCGGCTCCGGGACGAACCCCAGGCTGACCTGTGTTCCGACTCCCTCTGGAGCTCAGTGTCCAGTAGCCTAAAACTTCAATCCTCCTGCACGCAGGTGAGTTGCAAGTCTCTCCCCTAAGTCCCTCGTTGCAGTGATCCTGTCGCCAGCAGGAATCACTGATTAGAAACCTAAAAAAAAACTTTTCTAAACAGCTCTTTAAGAGAGCCACCTAGATTGCACCCTCTCGGACGGGCACAAAAACCTAACTGAGGCTTGGAGGAGGGTCATAGGGGGAGGAGCCAGTACACACCATGTGACCTAAAAGCTTTTTTAGATGTGCCCTGTCTCCTGCGGAGCCCGCTATTCCCCATGGTCCTGACGGAGTCCCCAGCATCCACTAGGACGTTAGAGAAAAGGGGCCTAATTCTGAGTTTATCGCAGCAGCAAATTTGGTAGCAGTTGGGCAAAACCATGTGCACTGCAGTGGTGGGGGAGGGGGGGCAGATATAACATGTGCAGAGAGAGTTAGATTTGGGTGTGGTGTGTTCAAACTGAAATCTAAATTGCAGTGTAAAAATAAAGCAGCCAGTATTTACACTGCACTAACAAAATAACCTACACAAATGTAACGCTCTCTGCAAATGTTATATCTGCCACACCTGCAGTGCACATGGTTTTGCCCAACTACTAACAAATTTGCTGCTACGATCAGGTCTGAATTACCCCCAAGGTCACAACATGTGGAGGTATAAAATCGATAGAGTAGGGAGCCGGGGACATAGTCCTGAGGGACCTGCATGAAGTGAGAGCAAGGTAGAACTTGAGAAAAAAAGAAAGGATTAGTTGGAATACAATTAGTTGAAAGGAGGACAAATCGCCACTGCAACGGCATGGAAAGACCCAAAATGGCACTGTAACCCCCTCACAGACCAAACTTACCCTGTACTTGTGCTTTTTTGTTCTCAGACTTTCTATGGGGCTGAAACAATAATCTGCAAGTTTTAGCTGTGTAAAGGGTTGGGTGCCTTGCTACTCCGGGGGTAGCGAGCTGAAATAATGATACAACGTCCCTGAGGGCAGAAACAGAATGGGTGTGGAAAGGGGTGAAAAGAATTGAATCCCGTCCATTATATGGATTCTAAATATCCATTTTTTCATCAAACATAGCCATCTCTCATCATAACCCTCTGCCTCATGCTCACTGTCTACCGCATCTTAGTCACCCCATCTCCCCCTCCCCCTTAGAAAGTAAGCAATAAAGAGCAGGGCCCTCTCCCCTCATATGCTTTGGGTACCCTTACTTATATAGTGTTCCCCACAGGATGAGGGGAGGGCAGGGGGCATACATGCTGGGCAGACAGTGCGCACTCGTAAAGGGGGCATGGCTTGCTGGGGTGGTGGCATGGCCACACTGGCTTTACTGTTGGGGGCGGCCCCCTCAACGTCACTACTGGGGGCATGCCCCAGTTGTACACGGTGACACTAAAGTCTGGACACATAGGCAATAATGCATAATCACTGGCGTTTCTATAATGGGTGCAGTGTGTGCGGTGGTGAGTCCAGAGGGGACTCCACCGCACACGCTGCACCCATTTTCTGAATACTCACCTCTACGGAGTCCCCCGGCGACGTCCACGGCGGTATTAAAACTCTGTGAAAATTCACGAAGTTCTGCGCATGCTCAGTAGAGTCTGAGAGCTCTAGTGCACAGACTCTCAGCGCTGCCGGCAGAGAGGAGGGGGCCCGAACAGAGGAGGCTGCACCCAAGCCTCCTCCCCTCTTAATTAAAGCGCCCCTGTGCATAATGAATATTTTCAAGAAATTAAACAAATTACATTTTCAACAACATTTTATTTAATTGGAATACAGGTTGAGTCTCCCTTATCCAAAATGCTTGGGACCAGGGGTATTTTGGATCTCGGATTTTTCCGTATTTTGGAATAATTGCATACCATAATGAGATATCATGGTGATGGGACCCAAGTCTAAGCACAGAATGCATTTATGTTACATATACACCTTATACACACAGCCTGAAGGTCATTTTAGCCAATATTTTTAATAACTTTGTGCATTAAACAAACATTGTGTACATTGAGCCATCAAAAAACAAAGGTTTCACTATCTCTGTTCTACTCCAAACATTCCGTATTTCGGAATATTCCGTATTTCGGAATATTTGGATATGGGATACTCAACCTGTATTAACAAATAACATCTTCAGTGTGATTTCCATAATTTGTCATGCACCGATTGATGCGCTTTTCAAGATTCACGTGAACTAGGGACACTCTGGAGTCACTGATTGGGGCATGCCTACGGAAGTGCCGGGCTTACCCCAAGCTCTCCCCTTATTGTGAATATAGATGCGTGCACATTCAGAGGCTCCTAACCTTTGGTTTCTGCCACCCTGAGGCACAAATGTTTGTATACCATGTACTTGTCCTGCAAAGTCTCGTAACAGAATGCCTATGCAGTCGATTCAATTTAGCGCGCTGTTTAGTATGCAGGGACGTAGATCCCCGAGCTATTCAATTCAGTGCAGTTATGTCGGAGAATGCTGGTACTCATACTTTAAACCGGATGTTTAGTCTTGAGAACCGGCATTCTCTGTCTTAAGAGGCTCACCGTGATGCTGTTTGCTCTGCGCTAAGGCATAAAACAGCATTGTGGCACTGTGTCGGATTTATGCTCGCACCTCAGAAAGGTTGTGAGAAGAAATCCTGTACTCGAAAATAATAGCACGCTGAATTGAATCAACCCTACCGCTTCCCCGTGCGCTCGTTTGTTTATGTACTTTGCTAAAAGCTGTGGAACCCTTGTGGTGTCATATAAATAAAGGATAATCACCAGGGCAACAAGACAATGAAATGAGGATAAAGTATGGTGGCCGGTACAAGTCATAACAATCACATCTCTTACGTTAATACAAAGCTTCCCAAACACCGCCGCCACAGTCCAGGGTTTAAGGATATACATGCTAGAGTCCAGATGGTTAAATCAAATTAACAGAGGTACTAAATATTACCCTTTTCACATCGCACTGAAAACCCGGTACCGACACTGCATATTGCCGTGTCGAAACGGGGCCGTGTGCGATGTGAAAGGTCCAATTGTGAATTAGCGGGTCGCCTGACTCGGGAATTCAACCCGGTAAAAAAGAAGGGTTCTTACCGGGTTGATTACCGGGTCAGGCGCAGTGTGAATGGGAGCCGTTCCGATGCGAATCGGCTCCCATTCACAGAATAGGCAGAGGCGGCGCAGGAGATGAGCTCATCTCCCGGGGCCGCCTCCACCCCCGCCCCTGCTGCGCCCTCCGCTGCTATGGCAACCGACCCGGTATATTGCCGGGTCGGAAAGCCAGCAGAGGCACGCAAATGCCGGATCCCACCCGGTAAGTACACGTTTCTCTTACCGGGTAGGATCCAGCATTTGCGATCTGAATGCGGTATAAGTCACCTGTGCTCAAGCATGAATATCCTTAGGCCTGGACAGTATTGGTAGAGTACGGGAAATGCTGCATTGCTCTTTGTGTTAACACAAATGTTGCAATACGCAAAGACACACAGTATACACATACATATACAGGTTCTATACGTTCCAGCTGTTAGTTCCATCAAATGCACATATCCCTTTAGTGTATGCACTGAGAAGACGGGGCGGGGATGCAAGAGATGGGGAGGAGACTGGATAGAAACAAGGGATGAGGGGGAGGAGAGTGGGCGGGGCACTGAGGAGGAGGAGGAGAAAGGGCGGGAACACGTGACGAGCTGGTTTATCTGTTGTTAAGAGATGGGGTCCTCATTGCACTGGGGTTTTCCCTGACGTTCCCGACAGGCAGTCTCTCGGACAGCAGGCAGGTAGGGAGGGGGGCTCCGCTTCCTTTCGATGACGTCACTGCCGTTCTCCTCTACCCGGCGGGTCTGCTGCTCTGTGGGACGTGATACTTCCGGCGTTGCGGACTCCGGTCTGCCGGTGACGTCTACTCGCTCACGAGCACTCGGTTCCGGTAAGCATCCTCTCTCTCTTTTATGGGTCCCGCATCACCTCGGTGCCTCCTCCTCCTGCCCTATTGGTCACTTGGACCTGGGACCCCAGCAACGGTCATTTTGCCCAGCAACCCAAGGGCCCTATCTCGCAGGGGTTGTCCCGGGCTAGGGCTGTTGAAGCGGACGTGGTCACCCTAAATTCACCCCAGTCTGCATTGGCAGTATTACATACATGTACACAATAAAGAAAAAAATAAATCCATTCTTTTTAATAACTGTGGGACACTATGTCTAACCTAGGGCAGCGTCTCTGCTGTATAATAACACTGCACATTGCCCATATACAGTAAATGTAGAGATAGATGTTATTGGTATTTAGGGGGACATTTACTAAGCAGTGATAAGAGCAGAGAAGTGAGCCTGTGGAGAAGTTGCCCATGGCAACCAATCAGCACTGAAGTAACGGCTATAATTTGCATACTATAAAATGATACAGAGCTGCTGATTGGTTGATGGGGAAATATCTCCACTGGCTCACTTCTCCGCTCTTATCACTGCTTAGTAAATGTACCCCATAGTCCCTAGCATATAATGTGTATAATTTAGGTCAGCGTCTCTGCTGTATAATATGTAGTATGTGATGCCGGTGGTCGGGCTCCCAGCGGCCAGCATATCGGCGCTGGCATACCGACAGCTGGGTGAGCGCAGATGATCCCCTTGTGGGCTTGCTGCACTTGGCACGGTGGTGTGCTACGTGCGCCATGCTATCTATTCTCCCTCCAGGGGGGGTTGTGGACCCCCAAGAAAATCTGTCGGTATGGTGGTCGTCGGGAGCCCGGCCGAAATTCAGAGAATTAGTCATACATGTTTGCAAATGCATGTTTAGCTGCTGAGCCGCTTCACGGCTTCTCCGATATCCGCAGTCCTAACACTACATAATAGCAGTGCCCACATAGGGCCATATAATTTGTCTACAGTAGGCCTTGTGATAAAGGCTATTACTAAAACACATCCAATTTGCATACTATACAGTTGTAGGGAGCAGCTGATTGGTTGCCATGGGCAACTTCTCCAAGGGCTCACTTCTCCGCTCTTTTCTCTTACGTCCTAGAGGATGCTGGGGTCCACATTAGTACCATGGGATATAGACAGGTCCACCAGGAGCCATTGGCACTTAAAGAGTTCGAGAGTGTGGGCTCGCTCCTCCCTCTATGCCCCTCCTACCAGAATCTGTTTAGAAAATGTGCCCGAAGGAGCCGGTCACAGCTAGGGGAGCTCTACAGAGCTTCTTTAGTAAATTATTATTATTATTTTTTTTTAAAGTTTATTATTTCTCTGACGTCCTAGTGGATGCTGGGTACTCCGTAAGGACCATGGGGAATAGCGGGCTCCACAGGAGACTGGGCACTCTAAAATAAAGATTAGGTACTATCTGGTGTGCACTGGCTGCTCCCTCTATGCCCCTCCTCCAGACCTCAGTTAGAATCTGTGCCCGGCCCGAGCTGGTTGCACACTAGGGGCTCTCCTGAGCTCCTAGTAAAGAGAAGCGAACCTACCTGCTTGCAGCTAGCTTGGGCTTCTTAGGCTACTGGACACCATTAGCTCCAGAGGGATCGAACACAGGCCCAGCCTCGGTCGTCTGGTCCCGGAGCCGCGCCGCCGTCCCTCTTACAGAGCCAGAAGCAAGAAGAACATCCTGAAAATCGGCGGCTGAAGACTTCGGTCTTCATTAAGGTAGCGCACAGCACTGCAGCTGTGCGCCATTGCTCCCTATGCACACCACATACTCCGGTCACTGATGGGTGCAGGGCGCTGGGAGGGGGCACCCTTGGCTGCAATTAGAGTACCTTTCATTGGCAAATGGCACATAATATAGCCTAATAAGCTATATATGTGCAAAAATCCCCTGCAATAATATAAATATAAGAGCGGGAGAAGTCAGCTGAAAAAGGGGCGGGGCTTTCTCCCTCAGCACACTGGCGCCATTTCCTCTTCACAGCTCCGCTGGAAGACAGCTCCCCAGGCTCTCCCCTGCAGTTTCCAGGCTCAAAGGGTTAAAAAGAGAGGGGGGGGCACTAAATTTAGGCGCGAACTGTATATGTAAAGCAGCTATAGGGATAAATCACTTTCTGTTAGTGCAAATCCCTGATTAAATAGTGCTGTGGTGTGTGCTGGCATACTCTCTCTCTGTCTCCCCAAAGGACTTTGTGGGGTCCTGTCAGTCAGAGCATTCCCTGTGTGTGTGCGGTTTTTCGGTACGGCTGTGTCGACATGTTTGATGAGGAGGCTTATGTGGAGGCGGAGCAGGTGCCGATAAATGTGATGTCACCCCCTGCGGGGCCGACACCAGAGTGGGTGGATATGTGGAAGGTATTAACCGACAGTGTCAACTCCTTACATAAAAGGCTGGATGACGTAACAGCCGTGGGACAGCCGGCTTCTCAGCCCGTGCCTGCCCAGGCGTCTCAAAGGCCATCAGGGGCTCAAAAACGTCCGCTACCTCAGATGGCAGACACAGATGTCGACACGGAGTCTGACTCCAGTGTCGACGAGGATGAGACATATACACGATCCACTAGGGGCATCCGTTGCATGATTACGGCAATGAAAAATGTGTTACACATTTCTGACATTAACCCAAGTACCACTAAAAAGGGTATTATGTTTGGGGAGAAAAAGCAGCCAGTGTTTTTTCCCCCATCAGATGAGTTGAATGAAGTGTGTGAAGAAGCGTGGGCTTACGACGATAAGAAACTGGTAATTTCTAAAAAGTTACTGATGGCGTACCCTTTCCCGCCAGAGATATCCCCTAGGGTGGATAAGGCGCTCACACGTTTGTCAAAAAAGGTGGCACTGCCGTCTCAGGATACGGCCGCCTTGAAGGAGCCTGCTGATAGAAAGCAGGAGGCGATCCTGAAGTCTGTATATACACACTCAGGTACTATACTGAGACCTGCAATTGCCTCAGCATGGATGTGTAGTGCTGCTGCAGCGTGGTCTGATACCCTGACAGATAATATTGATACCCTCGACAGGGATACTATTTTGCTAACCATAGAGCATATTAAAGACGTCGTCTTATATATGAGGGATGCACAGAGGGATATTTGCCGGCTGGCATCCAGAATTAATGCAATGTCCATTTCTGCCAGGAGGGTATTATGGACCCGGCAGTGGACAGGTGATGCTGATTCTAAAAGGCACATGGAGGTTCTGCCTTATAAGGGTGAGGAATTGTTTGGGGATGGTCTCTCGGACCTCGTATCCACAGCAACAGCTGGGAAGTCGACATTTTTACCTCCGGTTCCCTCACAGCCTAAGAAAGCACCGTATTATCAGGTACAGTCCTTTCGGCCTCAGAAAAGCAAGCGGGTCAAAGGCGCTTCCTTTCTGCCCAGAGGCAAGGGAAGAGGGAAAAAGCTGCACCAGACAGCCAGTTCCCAGGATCAAAAATCTTCCCCCGCTTCCTCTAAGTCCACCGCATGACGCTGGGGCTCCACAGGTGGAGCCAGGTGCGGTGGGGGCGCGTCTCCGGAACTTCAGCGACCAGTGGGCTCGCTCACAGGTAGATCCCTGGGTTCTGCAAGTAGTATCACAGGGATACAAGCTGGAGTTTGAGGCGACTCCCCCTCGCCGTTACCTCAAATCAGCCTTGCCTGCTACCCTCAGAGAAAGGGAGGTAGTACTGGCGGCAATTCACAAGCTGTATCTTCAGCAGGTGATAATCAAGGTACCCCTCCTTCAACAGGGACGGGGTTACTATTCCACAATGTTTGTGGTACCGAAACCAGACGGTTCGGTGAGACCCATTCTAAATTTAAAATCCTTGAACATTTATATAAAAAGTTAAAGTTCAAGCAATCTCCTTTCTAAAGGCGAGGTCCAAAGAGCAGTTGCTAGTCAGCGTAGCACTATCTCAGGAAGTGCATTAGCACGGCTGGATTCTGAATATCCCAAAGTCGCAGCTGATTCCTGCGATGCGTCTGCTGTTCTTGGGCATGATTCTGGACACAGAACAGAAGATCTTTCTCCCGGAGGAGAAGGCCCAGGAATTATCATCTCTGGTCAGGGACCTCCTGAAACCAAAGCAGGTGTCGGTGCATCACTGCACGCGAGTCCTGGGAAAGATGGTAGCTTCTTACGAAGCAATTCCCTTCGGCAGATTCCATGCACGGATCTTCCAGTGGAATCTGTTGGACAAGTGGTCCGGATCGCATCTCCAGATGCATCGGTTAAACACCCTGTCCCCGAGGGCCAGGGTGTCTCTGCTGTGGTGGCTGCAGAGTGCTCATCTGCTCGAAGGCCGCAAATTCGGCATACAGGACTGGGTCCTGGTGACCACGGATGCAAGCCTCCGAGGTTGGGGGGCAGTCACCCAGGGAAGAAACTTCCAAGGACGATGGTCGAGTCAGGAAACTTCCCTACACATAAATATTCTGGAACTAAGGGCCATTTACAACGCCCTGAGTCAAGCAGAACCCCTGCTTCAAAACCAACCGGTTCTGATTCAGTCAGACAACATCACAGCGGTCGCCCATGTAAACCGCCAGGGCGGCACAAGAAGCAGGGTGGCAATGGCAGAAGCCACAAGGATTCTTCGATGGGCGGAGAATCACGTGATAGCACTGTCAGCAATGTTCATTCCGGGAGTGGACAACTGGGAAGCAGACTTCCTCAGCAGGCACGACCTCCACCAGGGAGAGTGGGGACTTCATCCAGAAGTCTTCCAGCTGATTGTAAACCGTTGGGAACGGCCACAGGTGGACATGATGGCGTCCCGCCTCAACAAAAAGCTAAAAAGATATTGCGCCAGGTCAAGGGACCCTCAGGCGATAGCTGTGGACGCGCTAGTGATACTGTGGGTATACCAGTCGGTTTATGTGTTCCCTCCTCTTCCTCTCATACCCAAGGTACTGAGGATAATAAGAAGGAGAGGAGTAAGAACTATACTCATTGTTCCGGATTGGCCAAGAAGAGCTTGGTACCCAGAACTTCAAGAAATGATCTCAAAGGACCCATGGCCTCTGCCGCTCAGACAGGACCTGCTGCAGCAGGGGCCCTGTCTGTTCCAAGATTTACCGCGGCTGCGTTTGACGGCAGGACGGTTGAACACCGGATCCTAAAGGAAAATGGCATTCCGGAGGAAGTCATTCCTACACTGATTAAAGCTAGGAAGGATGTGACCGCAAAACATCACCGCATATGGCGGAAATATGTTGCTTGGTGTGAGGCCAGGAAGGCCTCAACGGAGGAATTTCAGCTGGGTCGATTTCTGCACTTCCTACAGTCAGTGGTGACTATGGGCCTCAAATTGGGTTCCATTAAGGTCCAGATTTCGGCTCTGTCAATTTTCTTCCAAAAAGAACTGGCTTCACTGCCTGAAGTTCAGACATTTGTTAAAGGAGTGCTGCATATTCAGCCCCCTTTTTGTGCCTCCAGTGGCACCTTGGGATCTCAACGTGATGTTGGATTTCCTAAAGTCGCATTGGTTTGAGCCACTTAAAACCGTGGAGCTAAAATATCTCGCGTGAAAGTGGTCATGCTGTTGGCCTTGGCTTCGGCCAGGCGTGTGTCAGAATTGGCGGCTTTGTCATGTAAAAGCCCTTATCTGATTTTTCCATATGGATAGGGCGGAATTGAGGACTCGTCCCCAATTTCTTCCTAAGGTGGTATCAGCGTTTCATTTGAACCAACCTACTGTGGTGCCTGCGGCTACTCGGGACTTGAATGATTCCAAGTTGCTGGACGTAGTCAGGGCCCAGAAAATCTATGTTTCCAGGATGGCTAGAGTCAGCAAAACTGACTCGCTGTTTATCCTGTATGCACCCAACAAGCTGGGTGCTCCTGCTTCAAAGCAGACTATTGCTCGCTGGATCTGTAGCACGATTCAACTTGCACATTCTGCGGCTGGACGGCCGCATCCTAAATCAGTAAAAGCCCATTCCACGAGGAAGGTGGGCTCTTCTTGGGCGGCTGCCCGAGGGGTCTTGGCTTTACAACTTTGCCGAGCTGCTACTTGGTCGGGTTCAAACACTTTTGCAAAATTCTACAAGTTTGATACCCTGGCTGAGGAGGACCTTGAGTTTGCTCATTCGGTGCTGCAGAGTCATCCGCACTCTCCCGCCCGTTTGGGAGCTTTGGTATAATCCCCATGGTCCTTACGGAGTACCCAGCATCCACTAGGACGTCAGAGAAAATAAGAATTTACTCACCGGTAATTCTATTTCTCGTAGTCCGTAGTGGATGCTGGGAGCCCGTCCCAAGTGCGGACTCTCTGCAATACATGTATATAGTTATTGCGTAACTAAAGGGTTTTGTTATGAGCAATCTGTTAATGAGGCTCATTTATTGTTTTCATACTGTTAACTGGGTATAGTTATCACAAGTTGTACGGTGTGGCTGGTATGAGTCTTACCCTGGATTCCAAATCCTTTCCTGGTAATGTCAGCTCTTCCGGGCACAGTTTCCCTAACTGAGGTCTGGAGGAGGGGCATAGAGGGAGGAGCCAGTGCACACCAGATAGTACCTAATCTTTCTTTTAGAGTGCCCAGTCTCCTGCGGAGCCCGCTATTCCCCCATGGTCCTTACGGAGTACCCAGCATCCACTACGGACTACGAGAAATAGAATTACCGGTGAGTAAATTCTTATTTTTACAGGGAGGCTGCTGGCAACAGCCACCCTGCTTCGTGGGACTAAGGGGGGGGGGGGGGGGGGGGGAGTAGTGTCCGTCCTGTGGGGTCTGAGCCACTATCTCTGCTGACAGGACACTGAGCTCCTGAGGGGATAGATTGTTCCCCGCCACAGGGGATCGCTCACCCCAGCAGCATGCCACCACCCCCTTACAGGTCCGAATTCAGTGGTGAGTGAGCGGGAGGTCGGTGTGAAGATGGCGGCAACAGGGTAGGAGCGCAGTACTATCTGCGCTCCGGAGTCTCAGCAGTACTTAATGCGGCACTGTGAGGGGCGCCCTGAGCCAGCGCCTGAACCCTGCACTGGTCAGCAAGCCTGTCGGGGTCCATGGATCTTAGACAGCATTTTACCTCAGGCCAGTATAATCCTGTGAAGACCGGGAAGACAGCGCCATTTTGGGGGTGGAGCTTCTCAGTGGACCCAGCAGCGTTCAGCGCCATTTTCCTGCCTACACAGCGCTGTCCAGGAAGACCCAAGTCCCTCCACAGCAACTCCAGCTATCTCTCACGGTACCAGAGGGTTGTAGAAGGGATGGGGGGAGGCTGCATTAAGACGGTGTAACCTATTAGGGTGCACAGTCAGCGCTAGTAGGGGGTCTCCCTTTACATTAAAAGCGCTGTGTGTGGGTTGGCTTCAGTCTCTGTGTCTCTCTTGCAATTCTTGGGGGTGAAACTCTGTCCTCCCCTGTGTGTGTGTGTCTGTGGTCTCCATTAAGATATGTCCAGGGACTCTGTGTCCTATGCTGCAGAGGATATGTCTTCTCAGGATGATCCCATTCCAGGTAATCAGGATTGCACTGGTTTATCACAGATACCAGCAAGGGAGCCTGAGTGGTTAACCTCTATGAACTTTATGATTTCTCAGATCTCAAATAGGGTTGCACAAACGGAATCTGCAACCCAGGCTTTACAGAGCTCTATGGCAGTCTGGTCCAGTTCTGGTACCTCAGGGCTTCTGCTGTATATTCACATAAACGTGCTCTTGCGCAGATCATGCAGGATGATACGGGTACCGATTCTGCCACTGCAGGTGGTGACGGGGATGTGTTGAGGGGGGCAGTATCTCTTGCTAAAAGGGTGCAGATGATATTATTATTATTATTATTATTATTATTATTATTATATATAGCGCTCTTTCTCCAGCTGGACTCAAGGCGCTTTACAGATATCAAAAACAATGCACATGATACAGAGGATTTGAGTAATACAACAATAGATAAGCCACACAGACCTAAAAGAAAACCTTAAGCACAGAGAAAGCATAATGCAGGATTGCTGTAGGCATTTTGGGTAATAACTTAAAAGGGTTGTGTATAACGCCCTCACAAGGTACCAAGTGCGGCAGCCATTTTGGGCGCTCAGCGTAAGATTACCCAGGGTGCAATAGTCCACCCCTAGAAGAGATGACACAAAATGGGGGTTATTTCAGAGTCCTACAGTTCAGAGTAGGGTTCCATCAAAACCACCAGGCCCATGTATTTTTCATCCCATCCACAAGTGTACCATATGGGGCAGCCATGTTGGGCGCACTTTGAAGGATACACTGTGGGAGGTGAGCCATACAAGGGCCAAGTTCATATATGGGAAAACTGACCCTTATGTAGTAGTATGATGTACCCTGTATGTAGGGCGCAATGGCAAGGTGTGCAATCAGTGGAGGTAAACATTACAGGAAAACACACGGTGGGGTGGAAGAGAGGAAGGAAGAGAACCCCCCCCCCCCCCCCCCCCCCCCCACAATAGCAGGTAACTAGTGGCAGAAGTAGAATTGGGATAACATTATTTTGATAAGATCATAGTACGGGTGGGTATGAGAATGTGGGGGGGGCATACTCTGAAGCAATGGGGATGTCCCTGCTGGTCCTGGTGCTCTGCCCCCACAGTTCCCTGTTCATCTTGAGGGTTAGGCCCAGGGGCAGACTTGATGTTCTCAGCCAGAGAGGTGGTAAGCCTGGTCCTGGTGTTCTCATGTTAGAGGTGAGAGGCCACATAAAGATCCTGAGTTTTGTGGTTCTAATGCAGTCCTTCTGTTAACTTCTTACTTTGTTTGCCTTCTGTTTTCCTTCGGTTTAACACCGGTATAACACTGCTATTGATTTTATCTGCCACTTAATAACTAGCCACTTCATGTATTAGACACTGCAGCGTCCTATATGACTGGCGTCCTGAGCTATACTGAATACATAAAGGGGGGTACACACGGAGCGATAATCTAAGCAATCTGACTAGATTGCTTAGATTTTAAGCAAGATCGCTCCGTGTGTAGCCCTAACAGCGATAGCGATGCGCAGCACACATCTCTCCAGCATCGGGCCGTGAGTACTCGCCTTAAGTCTACAAATACATTTTTCTGACGTCCTAAGTGGATGCTGGGACTCCGTAAGGACCATGGGGATAGCGGCTCCGCAGGAGACTGGGCACAACTATAAAGAAAGCTTTAGGTCTAACTGGTGTGCACTGGCTCCTCCCACTATGACCCTCCTCCAGACCTCAGTTAGAATCTTGTGCCCGGCTGAGCTGGATGCACACTAGGGGCTCTCCTGAGCTCCTAGAAAGAAAGTATATTTTAGGTTTTTTTTTATTTTACAGTGAGATCTGCTGGCAACAGACTCACTGCAGCGAGGGACTAAGGGGAGAAGAAGCGAACCTACCTAAGCGGTGGTAGCTTGGGCTTCTTAGGCTACTGGACACCATTAGCTCCAGAGGGATCGAACACAGGACCCGACCTCGATCGTTCGGTCCCGGAGCCGCGCCGCCGTCCCCCTTACAGAGCCAGAAGCAAGAAGAGGTCCGGAAAATCGGCGACAGAAGACTTCTGTCTTCAACAAGGTAGCGCACAGCACTGCAGCTGTGCGCCATTGCTCCTCATGCACACCTCACACTCCGGTCACTGATGGGTGCAGGGCGCTGGGGGAAGGGGGGGGGGGCGCCCTGAGGGCAATATAATATACCTTGGCTGGCAAATCTACACCATATATAGTCAGGAAGGCTATATAGGTGTAAAAATACCCCTGCCAGAATTCCAGAAAAAGCGGGAGAAGTCCGTCGGAAAAGGGGCGGGGCTATCTCCCTCAGCACACTGGCGACATTTTTCCCTCACAGCTCCGCTGGAAGGATCGCTCCCTGGCTCTCCCCTGCAGTGTCACGCTACATAAGGGTAAAAAAGAGAGGGGGGGCACTAAATTTAGGCGCATTATATATAGATATAAGCAGCTATAAGGGAAAAAACACTCATTTATAGTGGGATCCCTGTGTTATATAGCGCTCTGGTGTGTGCTGGCACACTCTCTCTCTGTCTCCCCAAAGGGCTTTGTGGGGTCCTGTCCTCTGTCAGAGCATTCCCTGTGTGTATGCGGTGTGTCGGTACGGCTGTGTCGATATGTTTGATGAGGAGGCTTATGTGGAGGCGGAGCAGATGCCGATAAATGTGATGTCACCCCCTGCTGGGTCGACACCTGAGTGGATGGTTCTGTGGAAGGAATTACGACTATATTGCTAACCGTAGAGCATATTAAAGACGCACTCTTATACATGAGGGATGCACAGAGGGATATTTGCCGGCTGACATCTAAAATAAGTGCAATGTCCATTTCTGCCAGGAGAGGGTTATGGACTCTGCAGTGGACAGGAGATGCAGATTCTAAAAGGCACATGGAAGTTTTCCCTTATAAGGGTGAGGAGTTGTTCGGGGATGGTCTCTCGGACCTCGTTTCCACAGCAACAGCTGGGAAGTCTACATTTTTACCCCATGTTCCCTCACAGCCAAAGAAAGCACCGTATTATCAGGTACAGTCCTTTCGGCCCAATAAGGGCAAGCGGGTTAAAGGCGCGTCCTTTCTGCCCAGAGGTAGAGGGAAAAAGCTGCAGCATACAGCCAGTTCCCAGGAGCAAAAGTCCTCCCCCGCTTCCTCTAAGTCCACAGCATGACGCTGGGGCTCCACAGGCGGAGCCAGGTACGGTGGGGGCCCGTCTCAAAATTTCAGCGATCAGTGGGCTCGCTCACGGGTGGATCCCTGGATCTTTCAAGTAGTATCTCAGGGGAACAAGCTGGAATTCAAGACGTCTACCCCCCGCCGTTTCCTCAAATCTGCCTTGCCAACAACTCCCTCAGGCAGGGAGGCTGTGATAGAGGCAATTCACAAGCTGTATTCCCAGCAGGTGATAGTCAAGGTGCCCCTACTTCAACAAGGACAGGGTTACTATTCCACAATGTTTGTGGTACCGAAACCGGACGGTTCGGTGAGACCCATTTTAAATTTGAAATCCTTGAACACGTATATAAAAAAATTCAAGTTCAAGATGGAATCGCTCAGGGCGGTTATTGCAAGCCTGGACGAGGGGGATTACATGGTATCACTGGACATCAAGGATGCTTACCTGCATGTCCCCATTTACCATCCTCACCAGGAGTACCTCAGATTTGTGGTACAGGATTGTCATTACCAATTCCAGACGTTGCCGTTCGGTCTATTCACGGCTCCGAGGGTCTTTACCAAGGTAATGGCCGAAATGATGATACTCCTTCGAAAGAAGGGAGTTTTAATTATCCCGTACTTGGACGATCTCCTGATTAAGGCGAGGTCCAGGGAGCAGTTGTTGGTCGGGGTAGCACTATCTCGGGAGGTGCTACAACAGCACGGCTGGATTCTAAATATTCCAAAGTCACAGCTGGTCCCTACGACACGTCTACTGTTCCTGGGGCTGGTTCTGGACACAGAACAGAAAAAAGTTTCTCCCGGAGGAGAAGGCCAAGGAGCTGTCATCTCTAGTCAGAGGCCTCCTAAAACCAAAACAGGTGTCGGTGCATCACTGCACGCGGATCCTGGGAAAGATGGTAGCTTCCTACGAAGCAATTCCATTCGGCAGGTTCCATGCAAGAACTTTTTAGTGGGACCTGTTGGACAAGTGGTCCGGATCGCATCTTCAGCTACATCGGCTGATAACCCTGTCTCCAAGGACCAGCGTGTCGCTGCTGTGGTGGCTGCAGAGTGCTCATCTTCAAGAGGGCCGCAGGTTCGGCATACAGGACTGGGTCCTGGTGACCACGGATGCCAGCCTTCGAGGCTGGGGGGCAGTCACACAGGGAAGAAACTTCCAAAGACTATGGTCAGGTCAGGAGACTTCCCTGCACATAAATATTCTGGAGCTGAGGGCCATTTACAATGCCCTAAGTCGGGCAAAACCCCTGCTTCAAAACCAGCCGGTACTGATCCAGTCAGACAACATCACGGCAGTCGCCCATGTAAACCGACAGGGCGGCACGAGAAGCAGGACGGCGATGGTAGAAGCCACAAGGATTCTCCGATGGGCGGAAAATCACGTGTTAGCACAGTCAGCAGTGTTCATTCCGGGAGTGGACAACTGGGAAGCAGACTTCCTCAGCAGGCACGACCTCCACCCGGGAGAGTGGGGACTTCATCCAGAAGTCTTCCAACTGATTGTAAACAGTTGGGAAAGGCCACAGGTGGACATGATGGCGTCCCGCCTAAACAAAAAGCTAGAAAGATATTGCGCCAGGTCAAGAGACCCGCAAGCGATAGCTGTGGATGCTCTAGTGACACCGTGGGTGTACCGGTCGGTTTATGTGTTCCCTCCTCTTCCTCTCATACCAAAGGTACTGAGGATAATAAGGAGAAGAGGAGTAAGAACTATACTCATTGTTCCGGATTGGCCAAGAAGAGCTTGGTACCCGGAACTTCAAGAAATGATCTCAGAGGCCCATGGCCTCTGCCGCTCAGACAGGACCTGCTGCAGCAGGGGCCCTGTCTGTTCCAAGACTTACCGCGGCTGCGTTTGACAGCATGGCGGTTGAACACCGGATCCTGAAGGAAAAGGGCATTCCGGAGGAAGTCATTCCTACGCTGATTAAAGCTAGGAAAGAAGTAACCGCAAACCATTATCACCGCATATGGCGAAAATATGTTGCGTGGTGTGAGGTCAGGAAGGCCCCAACGGAAGAGTTTCAGCTGGGCCGTTTCCTGCACTTCCTACAGTCAGGGGTGACTATGGGCCTGAAGTTGGGTTCCATTAAGGTCCATATTTCGGCTCTATCGATTTTTCTTCCAGAGAGAACTGGCTTCACTACCTGAAGTTCAAACTTTTGTTAAGGGAGTGCTGCATATTCAGCCCCCTTTTGTTCCTCCAGTGACACCTTGGGATCTCAACGTGGTGTTGGATTTCCTAAAGTCACATTGGTTTGAGCCACTTAAAACCGTGGAATTGAAGTATCTCACGTGGAAAGTGGTCATGTTGTTGGCCTTGGCTTCGGCCAGGCGTGTATCAGAATTGGCGGCTTTGTCATGTAAAAGCCCTTATCTGATTTTCCATATGGATAGGGCAGAATTGAGGACTCGTCCCCAATTTCTCCCTAAGGTGGTATCAGCCTTTCATCTGAACCAACCTATCGTGGTGCCTGCTGCTACTAAAGACTTGGAGGCTTCCAAGTTGTTGGACGTAGTCAGGGCCCAGAAAATGTATGTTTCCAGGACAGCTGGAGTCAGAAAGACAGACTGACTCGCTATTTATCCTGTATGCGCCCAATAAGTTGGGTGCACCTGCTTCAAAGCAGACTATTGCTCGCTGGATCTGTAGTACGATTCAGCTTGCACATTCTGCGGCTGGACTGCCGCATCCTAAATCGGTGAAAGCCCATTCAACGAGGAAGGTGGGCTCTTCTTGGGCGGCTGCCCGAGGGGTCTTGGCTCTACAACTTTGCCGAGCAGCTACTTGGTCGGGGTCAAACATTTGCTAAATTCTACAAGTTTGACACCTTGGCTGAGGAGGACCTAGAGTTTGCCCATTCGGTGCTGCAGAGTCATCCGCACTCTCCCGCCCGTTTGGGAGCTTTGGTATAATCCCCATGGTCCTTACGGAGTCCCAGCATCCACTTAGGACGTCAGAGAGAATAAGAATTTACTCACCGGTAATTCTATTTCTCGTAGTCCGTAGTGGATGCTGGGCACCCATCCCAAGTGCGGATTGTCTGCAATACTTGTATATAATTATTGTTTAACTAAAGGGTTATTGTTGAGCCATCTGTTGAGAGGCTCAGTTGTTGTCATACTGTTAACTGGGTATTGTATCACGAGTTATACGGTGTGATTGGTGTGGCTGGTATGAGTCTTACCCGGGATTCAAAATCCTTCCCTATTGTGTCAGCTCTTCCGTGCACAGTATCCTAACTGAGGTCTGGAGGAGGGTCATAGTGGGAGGAGCCAGTGCACACCAGTTAGACCTAAAGCTTTCTTTATAGTTGTGCCCAGTCTCCTGCGGAGCCGCTATCCCCATGGTCCTTACGGAGTCCCAGCATCCACTACGGACTACGAGAAATAGAATTACCGGTGAGTAAATTCTTATTTTCCTTTCTGATTACAACCCCCTCCCCCACACACAGCAAATAGTGCTAATCACAACTAACAAATGTGAGGTCAGTAAACCCCAATCACTATAAGTTTTTTTGCAGATTACAGATATTAATCCATTTAGAACAACTTTCTAAACTTTTAACCATGCAATGTAATGTGCAATACTCTGCAGCATTTACCAAATATAACTTTAGCAAGAAAGTTGCAATACTCTGCAGTATTTACCGAATATAACTTTAGCAAGATAGAGGCTATTAGAGATGTGTTGAATATTGCTGATACAACACCCGAGCAGGTTGAGGAGGCTTACTTCACTGAAAATAAGAGAGCCTCGCTATCCTTCCCAGCGTCAAAGGAATTAAATGCTATTTTTGAAAAGGCTTGGGGAAAACCCGGATAAAAAATTCCAGATACCTAAAAGGGTTCTGGTGCATTTCCTTTCCTGGTAGAGGATAGAAAAAAATGGGAAAACCTTGCTATTGTTGATGCGTCAGTATCCAGACTCTCAAAAAAAAGGTGGTTTTACCTGTTCCAGGATCTACCGCCTTGAAAGAGCCGGCTGATCGTAAAATTGATAATACGCTCAAATCCATGTACACAGCTTCTGGGGCAATACTACGTCCCACTATTGCCAGTGCTTGGATTGCCAAAACTATAGTAAAGTGGTCAGGTACGTTACTTGAAGGTTTGGATACTATGGAAAATGTGATGTTGAATTGTTTTTACGAAACATTCAGGACTCTGCAGGCTTTCTGGTAGAATCCATGAAAGATCTGGGTTCCATGGCTGCTGGAATTTCTTCCATGTCTGTATCTGTTCGTCGAGGACTGTGGTTGTGCCAGTGGTCTGCCGACGCGGAATCCAGGAGAAGTGTGGAGACCCTACACTGCACAGGTCAGGCTCTCTTTGGGTAAGCGTTAAATGCGTGAATCTCCATGGCTACGGCTGGTAAGTCACCTTTTCTTCCCTCGGCTACACCTGCTCCAAAGAAACCCTTTTCTTAAGCTACATCACAGCCTTTTCGGCCTGCCAAGCTGTCCAACACCTTCTTTCGGGGAGGTCTGCTCAAGTCCAAGAAACCTGCAGCTGCAGCTTCCCAGGAACAGAAACCTGCTTCAGGCATGATGGTCGACTGCACGCCCCAGAGGTGGGAGCGAGGCCCAGGCATTTCAGTCACGTCTGGGTGTCAACCAGCCTGGACCCCTGGGTGCAAGATAGTGTCCCAGGGGTACAGGCTGTAATTTAAAAATCTCCCTCATCGCTTTTTCAAATAAGGCTTGCCAGCTCTGCTGGCAGACAGGACTGTACTGCAAGAAGCCAATCAAAAGTTGGTGGAGGCACAGGTCATTGTGCCAGTACCACCTAATATGCAAGGCAAAGGTTACTATTCGAACCTTTTCGTGGTACTGAAACCGGATGGTTCAGTCAGGCCCTTTCTGAACGTAAAATCACTAAACCCCTTTCTGAGGGAGTTCATGTTCAAAATGGAGTCTCTAAAGGCAGCGGTATCCGGTCTGGAAGAGAGGGAATTCCTGGTATCCCTGGATATCAAGGATGCATACCTCTACATTCCGATTTGGCCGCTGCATCAAGCTTATCTTCTATTCGCACTGTTGGACTGTCATTTTGAGTTTCAGACCCTACCATTCGGCCCCTCCACAGCAGAGAGGGTATTCACCAAGGTGATGGCAGAAATTATGATTCTCCTCCGCAGACGGGGTGAACATAATTCCGTATCTGGACGATTTGATAAAGGCATCGTCCAAGGAGAAGCTGATACGGTCCATATCTCACGACCCAGCTTCTCAAGGAACATGGTTGGATCCTGAATCTTCCAAAATCACATTTGGAACCAACCAGGAGGTTGTCCTTTCTGGGATTGATCCTCGACACGGAAGTGCAGAGGGTGTTTCTTCCAGAGGAAAAAGCATTGGTGATTCAAACGATGGTACGGGATGTCCTGAAGCCAACCTGGGTGTCGGTTCATCAGGGCATTCGCCTTCTGGGAAAGATGGTGGCCTCTTACGAGGCTCTGCAGTACAGGAGGTTTCACTCTGTCCTTCTGGACAAGTGGTCGGGATCCCATCTACACATTGCACCAGAGGATACGTCTGTCGCCAAAGGCCAGAATTTCACTCCTCTGGTGGCTGCAATTACCTCGCCTTCTGGAGGGCCGCAGGTTCGGGATGCAGGACTGGATACTTCTAACCATGGGGGTCTATTCAATTTCAGCGACAGTTGAATAGAGCCGGGAGTTAGCTCCCGTCACTATTCAGCTCAAGTTAAGTCGGCGAAGGCCTGTTCTCGCCGACTTAACAGGTTGAATTGTCGGGAGAAAGGGCATTCTCCGTCTTAACTCCCAGCCGCGATGCTGATTACCGACAGAATCAGCCTCGTGCCGGCCGTGCGGCAGCACTTTTGTCGGATTTCCTCTCTCATCCCCTGAGGGTGAGAGAAGAATTCTCGACAATTGGTGTCACTTGGCGCTGTACTGAATAGTGCTTGGAGGTAACTCCCGGCGCTATTCAACTGTCGCTGAATTGAATCGACCCCCATGGATGCAAGTCTCCGGGGCTGGGGCACAGTCGCTCAAGGGGAAACCTTCCAAGGAAGGTGGTCAAGTCTGGAAGCCGGCCTGCCGATAATCATTCTGGAACTAAGAGCGGTCTACAACGGTCTTCTCCACTCGGTTCATCTTCTGAGAAATCGGGCCTTTCAAGTGCAGTTGGACAATGTGACAACAGTGGCTTACATAAACAGTCAGGGCGGAACGAAGAGCAGAGCTGCTATGTCGGAGGTAACAATAATCATTCTCTGGCCAGAAAAACGCACGTTGGCGCTCTCTGCAATCTTCATTCCGGGAGTAGGCAACTGGGAAGCGGACTTTCACAGCAGACACGATCTCCATCCAGGGGAGTGGGGTCTCCATCCGGAGGTGTTCAAGGAGGTAACAGATCTCTGGGGCGTACCCAAGATCGGCATGATGGCCTCTCTTCTCAACAAGAAGCTTCGTTGGTATTGTTCCAGGTCGAGGGATCCGCAAGCAGTGGCGGTGGGTGTTCCAGTCGGTGTAAGTGTTTCCTCCACTTCAACTCATCCCAAGAGTTCTAAAACTCAGTAGGAGGACAAGGGTTCAAGCGATCCTCATTGCTCCAGACTGACCAAGAAGGGCTTGATATGCGGCTCTTCTGGATCTACTGCAAGAAGAGTCGAGGCCTCTTTTTCTCTTCGGGAGGACCTGCTGCAGCAGGGGCCTTTCCCCTATCAAGACTTACCGCGGCTACGTTTGCTACCCTGATACAGGCTAGGAAAGGAGTTTGTGAGTCCAAGAAATTTCCTGCGGTGGAGTTTCAACTGGGACGGTTTCTCCTCTTCCTACAAGCCGGTGTGGATATGGGCCTGAGGTTGGGATCTGCAAAAGTCCAGATTTCTGCCCTATCCATTTTCTTCCAGAAACAATTGGCTACCCTCCCTGAGGTTCAGACCTTTTTGAAGGGAGTTCTGCACATCCAACCTCCCTTTGTACCGCCTACGGCGCCTTGGGACCTTAACGTGGTGTTGAAGTACCTCCAATTGGACTGTTTGAGCCTCTACAGGAGGTTGAGGTCAAATTACTTACATGGAAGACTCGCGTTGTTAGCCTTAGCTTCTGCTAGACGTGTGTTTAAGTTGGGGGCTTTGTCTTGTAAGAGCCCCTACTTGATCTTCCATGAAGATAGAGCTGAGCTCCGGACACGTCATCAGTTCCTTCCGAAGGTTGTGTCGGCATTTCATATCAACCAACCTATTGTGGTGCCAGTCGCAACTGACTCCTCAATTTCATCAGTCATTGGATGTTGTAAGGGCTCTGAAAATCTATGTGAAGAGGACTGCTCGTCACAGAACATCTGACTCTGTTTGTCCTCTATGATCCCAAGAAAATTGGGTGTGCTGCTTCTCAGCAAACAATCTCTCGCTGGGTCAGGTTCACTATCCAGCATGCGTATTCTACGGCAGGATTGCCGTGTCCTATGACTGTCAAGGCCCACTCTACTCGTAAGGTGGGGTCTTCCTGGGCGGCTGCCTGGGGTGTCTCGGCGTTACAACTTTGCTGAGCTGCAACTTGGTCTGGGTCGAACACGTTTGGACAATCCAACAGTTCGATACTTTGACTGAACTTCAGATCATCAGAGGCCAATCAGTTCTGCAGGAGCCTCCACGCTCTCCCTCCCGTTCCGGGAGCTTTGGTACATCACCATGGTACTAATGTGGACCCCAGCATCCCCTAGGACGTAAGAGAAAATAGGATTTTGGTACCTACTGGTAAATCCTTTTCTTGTAGTCCGTAGAGGATGCTGGGCGCCCGCCCAGCGCTTCGTTTTCCTGCAATTGTTGTCTGGTTCAGTACAGCTTTGTTTTTAGTTATGTACTGCATTGTTACTTGGTAAGTAATGTTTCAGCGGTTGCTGAGTTTTCAAACTAAGTTAGATTGATGTGCCTTGTATGTGTGAGCTGGTATGAATCTCGCCACTATATGTGTTAAATCCTTCTCTCGAAGATGTCCGTCTCCTCGGGCACAGTTTCTAGACTGAGTCTAGTAGCAGGGGCATAGAGGGAGGAGCCAGCCCACACTCTCAAACTCTTAAAGTGCCAATGGCTCCTGGTGGACTCGTCTATACCCCATGGTACTAATGTGGACCCCAGCATCATCTACCAACTACGAGAAAAGGATTTACTGGTAGGTAACCAAAATCCTATTTTCACTCCTTCATGAATAGACCCCTAAATGACAAGGTGCAAACATCACTCTTACTAATGTTTTACAAGCCAAGTGATTATGGTGCGGAAGGTTAGATTCCTTACTTTGTGTTCTGACTATACATCTATATGGGTGGCCTTCAGGTTGCCGACTGTCGGGATCCCGGCGCACAGTATACCAGCGCCGGCATACCGACAGTATTTCTCACTCGCAGGGGTCCACGACCCCCCCTGGAGGAAGAATAAATAGCATGGCGCGCCACCGTGCCCACAGCATGGCGAGCGCAGCAAACCCACAAGAGGCTCATTTGCGTTTGCCACGCTGCCGGTATGCCGGCGGTCGGTATGCTGTCTGCCGGGAGCGCGGCTGCCGGCATACCATACCACACCCATCTATATAATACAGGAAAAAAAAAGATAAAATGCACCTTATAGTGTCTGTAATAAAATAACCAGGTAGAATGTGATCAAATAATGCAAAAAAAGACTTGGGTCGCTACTTATCTAGTATAGCAATGGTTGGTCATGTGACCACCTTTTAAGTCATGTTATATGAAATATAAAGAGAAATGCAGCATAGTGTGTATCATCATTTTTACCTTGCAAAGCTTCTTTATACAAAACTGTAAACAACCTTTTTTGGGGGCATGCTAGTCCCGCTATTATAAATCCACATACAAGGATAATGAAAAGGCTAGAAAATAGAATTTATTATCCAAAATGACAAACATGGTTAAAAAAAACACGTACATGACAGAAAAATATATGAGCTTATCTGTCCATAGGAGAGATGTAGGCACAGCAGTTCCAATGTGTTTTGTCTTTAGCAATAAGACTGTGGGGTATATTCAATCATGGTCGGATCCATTCCGACATGCATTTGTCGGAATGGATCCGACAACCCCTATTCAATCCAATCTCAATTCGGCTTTAAAAAAAAGTCGAATTGAGAGTACACCTGTGAGCAGAGGAGAGGAGGAGGAGGAGGCGGGGGGGGGGGGGGGGTGGAGAGACCAGTGGGGACAGCCGCTGGCAGATGGAGGAGAGCAGCGCTGCAGAAGGATGTCTCACAACCGCCAGACCTCATGGCACTGTCCACCCGGCTCCAGCAAGCGTGACCTCGCTTGCTGGGGCCGGATGGACGCTGCTGTGAGCGGCGGCTGTGCCACATACTCCTGCTGTGCTGTAGCGCTGCTCTCCCCTGTCTGCCAGTGGCTCTCCCACCTTTCCTCCTTTTCTCTGACGTCCTAGTGGATGCTGGGACTCCGTCAGGACCATGGGGAATAGCGGCTCCGCAGGAGACAGGGCACAAAAGTAAAAGCTTTAGGATCAGGTGGTGTGCACTGGCTCCTCCCCCTATGACCCTCCTCCAAGCCTCAGTTAGGTTTTTGTGCCCGGCCGAGAAGGGTGCAATCTAGGTGGCTCTCCTAAAGAGCTGCTTAGAGTAAAAGTTTTATTAGGTTTTTTATTTTCAGTGAGTCCTGCTGGCAACAGGCTCACTGCAACGAGGGACTTAGGGGAGAAGAAGTGAACTCACCTGCGTGCAGGATGGATTGGCTTCTTAGGCTACTGGACACTAGCTCCAGAGGGACGATCACAGGTACAGCCTGGATGGGTCACCGGAGCCGCGCCGCCGACCCCCTTGCAGATGCTGAAGAGAGAAGAGGTCCAGAAATCGGCGGCTGAAGACTTCTCAGTCTTCATGAGGTAGCGCACAGCACTGCAGCTGTGCGCCATTGCTCTCAGCACACTTCACACCAACGGTCACTGAGGGTGCAGGGCGCTGGGGGGGCGCCCTGGGCAGCAATGAAAATACCTATACTGGCTAAAAATACATCACATATAGCCTCTGGGGCTATATGGATGTATTTAACCCCTGCCAGGTTGTCAGAAAAACGGGAGAAGAAGCCCGCCGAAAAGGGGGCGGGGCCTATTCTCCTCAGCACACAGCGCCATTTTCCCTCACAGAACTGCTGGTGGGAAGGCTCCCAGGCTCTCCCCTGCACTGCACTACAGAAACAGGGTTAAAACAGAGAGGGGGGGCACTTATTTGGCGATATGATTATATATTAAGATGCTATAAGGGAAAACACTTGTATAAAGGTTGTCCCTGTATAATTATAGCGTTTTGGTGTGTGCTGGCAAACTCTCCCTCTGTCTCCCCAAAGGGCTAGTGGGGTCCTGTCCTCTATCAGAGCATTCCCTGTGTGTGTGCTGTGTGTCGGTACGTGTGTGTCGACATGTATGAGGACGATGTTGGTGAGGAGGCGGAGCAATTGCCTGTAATGGTGATGTCACTCTCTAGGGAGTCGACACCGGAATGGATGGCTTATTTAAGGAATTACGTGATAATGTCAACACGCTGCAAGGTCGGTTGACGACATGAGACGGCCGGCAAACAAATTAGTACCTGTCCAGGCGTCTCAAACACCGTCAGGGGCTTTAAAACGCCCATTTACCTCAGTCGGTCGACACAGACACGGACACTGACTCCAGTGTCGACGGTGAAGAAACAAACGTATTTTCCTTTAGGGCCACACGTTACATGTTAAGGGCAATGAAGGAGGTGTTACATATTTCTGATACTACAAGTACCACAAAAAAGGGTATTATGTGGGGTGTGAAAAAACTACCTGTAGTTTTTCCTGAATCAGATAAATTAAATGAAGTGTGTGATGATGCGTGGGTTTCCCCCGATAGAAAATTATTGGCGGTATACCCTTTCCCGCCAGAAGTTAGGGCGCGTTGGGAAACACCCCTTAGGGTGGATAAGGCGCTCACACGCTTATCAAAACAAGTGGCGGTACCGTCTCCAGATAGGGCCGCCCTCAAGGAGCCAGCTGATAGGAGGCTGGAAAATATCCAAAAAAGTATATACACACATACTGGTGTTATACTGCGACCAGCGATCGCCTCAGCCTGGATGTGCAGCGCTGGGGTGGCTTGGTCGGATTCCCTGACTGAAAATATTGATACCCTTGACAGGGACAGTATTTTATTGACTATAGAGCATTTAAAAGATGCATTTCTATATATGCTAGATGCACAGAGGGATATTTGCACTCTGGCATCAAGAGTAAGTGCGATGTCCATATCTGCCAGAAGATGTTTATGGACACGACAGTGGTCAGGTGATGCAGATTCCAAACGGCACATGGAAGTATTGCCGTATAAAGGAGAAAAAGACACCGTCTTTTCAGCCTCAGTCCTTTCGTCCCCATAAGAGCAAGCGGGCAAAAGGCCAGTCATATCTGCCCAGGGATAGAGGAAAGGGAAGAAGACTGCAGCAGGCAGCCCATTCCCAGGAACAGAAGCCCTCCACCGCTTCTGCCAAGTCCTCAGCATGACGCTGGGGCCGTACAAGCGGACTCGGGTGCGGTGGGGGGTCGTCTCAAGAGTTTCAGCACGCAGTGGGCTCACTCGCAAGTGGACCCCTGGATCCTACAAGTAGTATCCCAGGGGTACAGATTGGAAATTCGAGACGTCTCCCCCCTCGCAGGTTCCTGAAGTCTGCTTTACCAACGTCTCCCTCCGACAGGGAGGCAGTATTGGAAACAATTCACAAGCTGTATTCCCAGCAGGTGATAATCAAAGTACCCCTCCTACAACAAGGAAAGGGGTATTATTCCACACTATATTGTGGTACTGAAGCCAGACGGCTCGGTGAGACCTATTCTAAATCTGAAATATTTGAACACTTACATACAAGGGTTCAAATCAAGATGGAGTCACTCAGAGCAGTGATAGCGAACCAGGAAGAAGGGGACTATATGGTGTCCCGGGACATCAGGGATGCTTACCTCCATGTCCCAATTTGCCCTTCTCACCAAGGGTACCTCAGGTTCGTGGTACAGAACTGTCACTATCAGTTTCAGACGCTGCCGGTTGGATTGTCCACGGCACCCCGGGTCCTTACCAAGGTAATGGCCGAAATGATGATTCTTCTTCAAAGAAAATGGACGATCTCCTGATAAGGGCAAGGTCCAGAGAACAGTTGGAGGTCGGAGTAGCACTATCTCAAGTAGTTCTACGACAGCACGGGTGGATTCTAAATATTCCAAAACCGCAGCTGTTTCTGACGACACGTCTGCTGTTCCTAGGGATGATTCTGGACACAGTCCAGAAAAGGGTGTTTCTCCCGGAGAAGAAAGCCAGGGAGTTATCCGAGCTAGTCAGGAACCTCCTAAAACCAGGAAAAGTGTCAGTACATCATTGCACAAGGGTCCTGGGAAAAATGGTGGCTTCTTACGAAGCGATTTCATTCGGCAGATTTCACGCAAGAACTTTTCAGTGGGATCTGCTGGAAAGATGGTCCGGATCGCATCTTCAGATGCATCAGCGGATAACCCTGTCTCCAAGGACAAGGGTGTTTCTTCTGCGGTGGCTGCAGAGTGCTCATCTACTAAAGGGCCGCAGATTCGGCATTCAGGACTGGGTCCTGGTGACCACGAATGACAGCCTGAGAGGCTGGGGAGTAGTCACACAGGGAAAAAATTTCCAGGGAGTGTGATCAAGTCTGGAGACTTCTCTCCACATAAATATACTGGAGCTAAGGGCAATTTACAATGCTCTAAGCTTAGCAAGACCTCTGCTTCAAGGTCAGCCGGTATTGATCCAGTGGGACAACATCACGGCAGTCGCCCACGTAAACAGACAGGGCGGCACAAGAAGCAGGAGGGCAATGGCAGAAACTGCAAGGATTCTTCGCTGGGCGGAAAATCATGTGATAGCACTGTCGGCAGTGTTCATTCCGGGAGTGGACAACTGGGAAGCAGACTTCCTCAGCAGGCACGACCTCCACCCGGGAGAGTGGGGACTTCATCGGGAAGTCTTCCACATGATTGTGAACCGTTGGGAAAGTCCAAAGGTGGACATGATGGCGTCCCGCCTGAACAAAAAACTGGACAGGTATTGCGCCAGGTCAAGAGACCCTCAGGCAATAGCTGTGGACGTTCGGGTAACACCGTGGGTGTACCAGTCGGTGTATGTGTTCCCTCCTCTGCTTCTCATACCCAAGGTACTGAGAATTATAAGACGTAGAGGAGTAAGAACTATACTCGTGGCTCCGGATTGGCCAAGAAGGACTTGGTACCCGGAACTTCAAGAAATGCTCACAGAGGACTCATGGCCTCTGACGCTAAGAAGGGACTTGCTTCAGCAAGTACCATGTCTGTTCCAAGACTTACCGCGGCTGCGTTTGACGGCATGGCCGTGGAACGCCGGATCCTAAGGGAAAAAGGCATTACGGAAGAGGTCATTCCTACCCTGGTCAAAGCCAGGAAGGAGGTGACCGCACAACATTATCACCACATGTGGCGAAAATATGTTGCGTGGTGTGAGGCCAGGAAGGCCCCACGGAGGAATTTCAACTCGGTCGATTCCTGCATTTCCTGCAAACAGGAGTGTCTATGGGCCTCAAATTGGGGTCCATTAAGGTTCAAATTTCGGCCCTGTAAATTTTCTTCCAGAAAGAATTGGCTTCAGTTCCTGAAGTCCAGAAGTTTGTCAAGGGAGTACTGCATATACAACCCCCTTTTGTGCCTCCAGTGGCACTGTGGGATCTCAACGTAGTTCTGGGATTCCTCAAATCACATTTTAAACTGCTCAAATCTGTGGATTTGAAATATCTCACATGAAAAGTGACCATGCTGTTGGCCCTGGCCTCGGCCAGGCGAGTGTCAGAATTGGCGGCTTTGTCTCACAAAAGCCCATATCTGATTGTCCATTCGGACAGGGCAGAGCTGCGGACTCGTCCCCAGTTTCTCCCTAAGGTGGTGTCAGCGTTTCACCTGAACCAGCTTATTGTGGTACCTGCGGCTACTAGGGACTTGGAGGACTCCAAGTTGCTAGATGTTGTCAGGGCCCTGAAAATATAGGTTTCCAGGACGGCTGGAGTCAGGAAAACTGACTTGCTGTTATCCTGTATGCACCCAACAAACTGGGTGCTCTTGCTTCTAAGCAGACGATTGCTAGTTGGATGTGTAGTACAATTCAGCTTGCACATTCTGTGGCAGGCCTGCCACAGCCAAAATATGTAAATGCCCATTTCACAAGGAAGGTGGGCTCATCTTGGGCGGCTGCCCGAGGGGTCTCCGCTTTACAACTTTGCCGAGCTGCTACTTGGTCAGGGGCAAACACGTTTGCAAAATTCTACAAATTTGATACCCTGGCTGAGGAGGACCTGGAGTTCTCTCATTCGGTGCTGCAGAGTCATCCGCACTCTCCCGCCCGTTTGGGAGCTTTGGTATAATCCCCATGGTCCTGACGGAGTCCCAGCATCCACTAGGACGTCAGAGAAAATAAGAATTTACTTACCGATAATTCTATTTCTCGTAGTCCGTAGTGGATGCTGGGCGCCCATCCCAAGTGCGGATTGTCTGCAATACTTGTACATAGTTATTGTTACAAAAAATCGGGTTATTATTGTTGTGAGCCATCTTTTCAGAGGCTCCGCTGTTATCATGCTGTTAACTGGGTTCAGATCACAGGTTGTACAGTGTGATTGGTGTGGCTGGAATGAGTCTTACCCGGGATTCAAAATCCTTCCTTATTGTGTACGCTCGTCCGGGCACAGTATCCTAACTGAGGCTTGGAGGAGGGTCATAGGGGGAGGAGCCAGTGCACACCACCTGATCCTAAAGCTTTTACTTTTGTGCCCTGTCTCCTGCGGAGCCGCTATTCCCCATGGTCCTGACGGAGTCCCAGCATCCACTACGGACTACGAGAAATAGAATTATCGGTAAGTAAATTCTTATTTTTAAGGTCCCTCATCTTAGTCCGACATTTTTTTATGTCGTACTGAGATGGTCGGAAACGGGGCAAAATCCTGTCGAATTTGGCCCCGTTTCCCACAAAAGTACGTGAATCGGCAGCTATACCGCCGATTCACATACTGTTCGACAAGTCGAATTCTCTGACTTGTTGAATGAATACAGCTGGGATTGAATAGGGCGAATCACGATTCGACCTTAAAAAGTCGAAAACTGCTGTCTTTTCGACAGACGTCAGTTTTCGACCATAATTGAATATACCCCTGTATCTTATATCTATAGAAAAGTAATCTCTTTTCAGAATATGGGCTTGTAGTCTGTGCAGTTGCCTTTTTGAGATGACTACTTCTATAAATAAGCATGTACAGATGTGTTCTCCGTTTTTTGCGCTACATAGCATGCGAGTCTGACAGCTGGAGCTGTGTCTAAACATGTTTCCGCGCCTTTTGGCTAAAATCAAGTGTTGCATCTGTTCTTATCAGTTAAATATCTGATGCACCCCCATATCTGGGGGGACCGATATTACATGGATTTTTAGAACAGGGAGATGGAAAAAGCTTGCTCTGGCTACTCCACACATTGACCTGGTATTGCAGTACTTTACTTTTCTGACTGGTGCACCTTTCCACTAACAGTATAGTCTCATGGGAGTGCCAAAGCGCTGGCTCCCGTGGCAGAGTGCATTCTAAATGTACACATCTGGAGCACCTACTGTGGCTACGCCTTGACAAACAGCGGCTACTACAGGTCTCTGTTAATTTGTCTTTGGACAGTTCAGATCTGCAGTCTCCTCTCAAGATGGTAGAGCCTAACTGGTTCTGGTATCCGCCATTTATTTGGTTGTCACTACTGCTTCGAGATTTGTAGTTTGATGTATCCATTTTCCTTTTATTCTCCCATGGCGAGACATGTTTTAAGAGACGTGACTCAAGCCTGACACAAGATAGGCTCCCAGGAAGTATATCCTTTTGCAGATGAGAATACTAGACTTTAGTCATGGGAATATCTCTGTAGCTGGTATTGGCTAGTGCTTGAATGGTCATGGTCCTTTACATATGGTTAACTCAGATGGTCTCAAGCATCCAGTCCATAGACCATTCTGAGGCAGTTACCTTGGTAGAACAATTTGATCAGGCTCTTGTTTGTGTAGGTGATGCCTTGTTTTATGCACTCTGTTCTTTCGTGGCTTTCTGACTTTGACCTTGTGGGCTTATGCATTGCAATACTTCACATGCGCTCAGGGGTACTAGACCCCCTTTGAAGTTAGAGCTTACGAAGTATATCTCAAGCTACGGAGGGTAAGAACCCTTATGTGACCGGATGCCTTCAGCCCTCTCTGGCTACGTCCAGCGATCACAAAATGGGTTTGGGTCACATGGGACCTGGCCAATAGGTGATTCCCTCTTACCATCAGTAACCACCTGTTACTGACTCCACCCACTTTGCAGTGGGCAGGTATGATGCTGCCTCCACCAGACTCCTTATTCCCATGGCACCTTGAACCCCGGTTCTGCTTTGGTTCCTACCACCGGCACCTGAATTCTGCTTACTGCTGTGTATGCATAGACACGCTGCTGACACTCCTCCTGACTGGCATCTGTTGACCCCCACTGGCCACTGACCAGGCCTTTGCATTGGTAGCTGACAGAATGTGGAGCTTGGAGACACTGGAATCAAACCAGGACAGGCAGAGAACGGGTCTACTTTTGCTGTATTCCTGTAGGTCGCAAGATGAAAAAACTGTCATGTTGAAGGCATAGATGTTTAATATCTCAAATGGTCTTAAAGAAGACCCTTCTTGCGAGCACTGCTCAGAGGGTAGCACACAAGATGTTACAGCAGATCTCTGTAAGAGAAGATATACCTTTGAGGCACACAGGCCTTTCTTTTTATCTCAAACCAACACTCTGTACCACAGTGGGGTAGTTCCACCCTGAGTCTTTTTAACCAATCAGGCTATCTCAGAAATATAAATAAACCCAGATTACATTTCCAAAGAGTTAATAATTGGATAAAGCAATTTTCTGCTCCTTTTCATATATGAACCAAACCAGTGTGCTTTTCCCAGCAAAATCTAATTAACATGTTCCTGTCTCCTTCACAAATTTAAATTTAACTTGAATTTCAATTGCATTCATCAATTCACACATCCAGACTGAAACCAGTTTGGTCCAATCAGAATCCCAACACCTTTTTAGGAACATGAAACTCTGAAACCCCACAATACAGTCCTTCACCTGGGTGTCTCCAACTAGAGACACAAGAATACTCCGCTGGACTTGCAGCTCAAATAAATGGCTTGTCCAGAGGTGCTAGGGTCATTAACATCAATTTATTTGAGAAAATTCCAACTCAATTTGTCCCCAAATGTCAATGCTTTTTAAAATCAAAACAACTTGCACATTCCTTCAAAGTGCTTCAACCATGCATTGTAAATGTAAAATTCTATAACTGCATAGCACTGAATATAACATGTTAAAACACATTAACCCTTATACGATTGCATTATATGGTGTCTAATGCTGCTTCGGCCGTTTAAATTATGGCGAATGCGTCACGGTTTATCATGTGGGACTGGAGGTCTCCGGCCACACCGTACCGTCCTGTAACTACTCCAAATCCAAACTTTTCCCAGGGTCCATTCCTTTTGGAGCCAAGGTAAAGGACGCTTCCAATCCTTTCATGGTATGTCTCATTTTCCACTTTCCTGGCAACACGCCATCAGACAAACGCTCTGCATAACCTTCCAGTGGTCTCAGTTCACCTGCCGGTAGTGGGGGCCTGCTTGCTTTGGTTCCAGGATGCCTGCCTTTCGTCTGCCCTGGATCTTTGAAGAGCAGTGTTGTGTCCAGAGGTTACTTTCTGGATTTTGCAGGTCCCATGCCAAAATTGTTTTACTTTCATCCCACAAGATCCTTCCACAGGTAGGGTTTTTTCTACAGGCGGTTTCCTTCCTTCAGACGCTGGCGTGATTGTTTAGGTTTGGGTTTGCTAAACCTCACCTCTCCCTGTAGAAGTTTCTAGATAGTTAAGATGGCAACAGTGCATTCTGTCATCAGTGCCATGAAAGCTGGGAATTTTTGGCTGCCTTTAACATAATGACTGCTTACCTCCATGTACCCACATGGAAAGGTCTTAATCACCCTTCTTGGGTTTGCAGTAGAAGGCTGACATATTATTATGTCTCAAGTCTGGCTTTGGTCAGGGTTCCCAGGTTGTAAGTGAGGGTCATTGCAAACACGCGCGGGAATCACCAGGTTCCATATTTAGATGACCATTGTTACTGAAGGTTTCTTCAGAGTCCCTTCTGCGGCAACATCTGCAACTGACATTGGATGTTCTCCAGTCTTTCAAATGGCTTGTGTACTTTCCAAAGTCAGTATCATCAGGTCTTTCTTCTAATGGGTGGTTGGCGCCATATTTGATTGTAATACCTGTGCTAGGCATATCTCCTGTGCCTTGGCCCAGACCCTCTCCAATGGCCGAGGCAGAGCTTTATGCTGACCGCTAGGGTCCAGCGGTGGTGATAACCCCCATTGTGCCGGAGTGGAGGAAACTGCTGCCGCCTGATCTGTACCCCACACAGGGGGACCAGGCAAGCCGGCTCCCTATGTGGAAGGAAGAGGGACCTGTGCGCTTCCAGCCGCTACAGCAGTTACCAGTCCCAGAGCTGCAGGGCTAGGTATACTGGCCGCTGGGGTTGTGAACTCTTCTCCCGGGGCCTCTGCATCAGAGGGCAGTGTGCAGGGAGCCGTTGCAGCTGGATGCAGTGCCAGGCTGCTTAGGACATCCACCAGCATAGAGGAGATACTTGGTGTAAAGTGTCCACTTCAAACATGTATGGTGCAAATTGTTTCATGGATGCACGAAAGTTGATGATGACCGGCATAATTTGACGATTTTTGGCATGATCAAACTCTATATCAGTCTCAATTTCAGCAGGAAATTCTGTAGTTAAATCTTCTGAAGCAGATGTTCAGACGTTTCATCAAGTGCAGGAATTGAAAGGATTTTTTCAACGTACAGTTTTGTACCATTCAAAACATGCAACAGATTGGGAAATGAAAAAGCGGCTAAGCTGGTTGCATGCTACAGACCCTTTTTCTGTTGAGGACAAACGTGATGACGTGGACGAAGACATGAAAGAAATTCAGAGCCTGACTGTATTTCTTGATGCAACTGTTTAGTGTGTATTTATTCTATTACTGTGTTCATTTTGTTACTGTTCTCACTTCAAAAATTGTTCATGTGTAACTAAAACAAGGTGGAAACATCTACAATTAAACTGTTCACTTAAAAATAAAATAAAAAAATCCTATTTAAATGTAAAAAATAAATCTGCTTTAAAATGAAAATCTGATTTTTAGGCAACCCTGTGTAGCACTGAGCTGGGAAAAGCAGATCCCCAGCTGCAGTGTGTGGATGGTTGGAGTCTGATGCCGTGCACAGGCTCAGTTTGATGATGTGTAGAGTGTATTTATGTTTAAAATGCAATTTACAGATGGTAGTGAACATTGTTGCAAGATATAATAGGATGGAAGTAGAATACCTGGCATCTGAGGATGACATGGCCGAGCATGTTCTATGCAGTGAATGCTATGTGTAAAAACTGCAGCTGCTTTCAGCCATGAGGGAAAGCTGCCCAAAGTGAGGCACAGAGGGGTTGATTCAGAGCTGATCGTAGAAGTGTTAAATTTAGCACATGTACGATCAGATTCTCAGTCCGCAAACAAATACATTTGGTTTGTATTCAAGCGCACCATTGTTTTTTCTTTTTCTTTAATACAATTGCTATAGGATTTAGCTAATCCTTTAAATGTGTGCAGCTGAATCAAACAATTAAACTAATTAATTGCGCCGGGATCTGAGGTGTGAATAACACCTCTCTTGTGTTTGAGATTCTCAGTCCGCGCCACATGTCTGGCCTCCGCCCCTACCCCCCACCCAATCAGGCAATGGCAATCGCAGCCCTGAGATGCTTAATGCATATCTCTGGGCTCCCGGGGTGCGCACATGCAGTGCGCCTGCTGCATGAGCGCACTCCGCAAAGAGTTTCAGACTGCAATTGCTGCCGCTGCAGCAATCCAGTCTGATTTAGGCCCAATGTCCTCACTAGCTGATTAGTGTACAGAGAAGGAAGTTAAGGGTATAGTAGGTGTACCTGTTCATCATTGGGGCAGATGCGTATGTTCCTCGATGCAGCAGGGTCCCGATGTGCGCATACCGGGAGGCTCCTCCACCTGACAAACATGTTTCACCTCTGCGGCTTGGTCCGCTCCAATCTCTCAGTGGGCATCTTATTTAAAGCATTGAGTATCCAATCACTATTAAACGGTCTTGCATAATATGTCAAAGAGACATGCAATAATGGAAGTGGTAATTACGAGTGGTCGGTTCTTAAAAAGGAAATACTCGTGCCCGTAGTTAACGGGGACTTTATCCCCTGCTATTTTGACTTTACACCTCCACACTTTATAACCTTTTAGCTCCTTTAGTTTACAGTACTGTCTTTTCTTTAGGTAAAGCGGGGGGCACTAGTCCATCCCTCCCCCTCCCTGTGCCTGTCATTGCTTGCAGTGCATCAGTGTAGTGCTGATGCGCTATGTCTCCCTGCCCAGCCATTTCCACTGGGCATATGCAGGCTCTCCCATGCAGCCGCTGCAGCGAGGAACAGCGCTTTCCCTGCTGTGGTGTATTGGCAACAACATCTGCAGTTGTCAAAATTAATAGCTGCAGGTGTCAGAATAGTCAGTGCTGCTGCATTGCCCTGCATATCAGCATGCTATCCAACAGATGGCAGTGCAGTTAATGACGGGTGCAGAATTCCTGTCGCCACACACCGCCAGAGTCGTACATGGGGGAGAAGCGGTATCAATGCACAAAACATGCACTGATACCACTTCTCCCCCATAACGGAGGCTCACACATCAGGCCTCTGTTCCTCCGTAATGCTTCCCCAACCCAGAGGTCCTGTTTCTGCAGGCAAAGCGAATAGGAAGCATATCCACTGAAGATAATGTAGATCAAAACCAAATAATCGTAGGCCGATGAACATAGCTAGGAACAGGAAATACACAAACAGAACTCTAAAAGCTATGTGTTCAAATGCTGCGAGCTTAGGAAATAAAATCCCAGAACGAATTGCAATCATGACCTGGGATGATTTGGATATTGTGGCTATTACACAGTCATGGTGCAATGAAAATCATGACTGGGACATGGCTATGCTGGGATATACTTTATGTAGGAAGGACTGAATGAGATGAATCTGAGAAGGGGTAGCAATATATGTATTAAAAAAAAAATACTACCTTAATACAAAGTATTGAATTAAAACGGTATGGTTCAGGATAACTCTTGACAGACTGACTCATCCCATACAAAAACAAAGGAAAGCTGTTTTTGTAGAGATGGGAAAATGTAAAAGTGATTTTTTTTCCGCAGAGTAACTTGGAAGCAGTGCAAGAGAGATGGGGAAACATAAAAAAATGCAATATTAAAGGAAACGGACCTTTTTATATCAAGTGTTTGGGGAAAAACACAAGGAAAAAGGAAGCCAGTGTGGTCTGCAAAAAAAAAAAAAAGTAGGAAGTATTGTGAAAGCAAAAAGCATGGCAGACACAAAATAATGAAGACAACGATATATCTTGTTAGACAGAAGGAGACTAAGAAGGTAATCAGCTGTGCAAAGGCACAAGCAGAGGAGAAAATGGCCGTCCGTGGGTAATGGAGGCAAAAAAATAAATAATATATATATATATATATATATATATATATATATATACACTTTTTTTTTTTTTAAAGTTTATAAGTGAAAGGAGAAAAACAAAAGGCAGAATAATAATACTCAAGACAGGGACCGGGAGTCTTGAATGTAATAGCAGATCATCTTAATTATTATTTTGCTCAGTATTCACTACTGAATGATGGGGAGGGGCAACAGTTAAATTGCAGGGATATTCTGAAAAATAAAACAAGTACATTTTACAGAGGAGAAGGTCCTATCGGAGCTCAAAGCTGAAAGTGGACAAATCAATGGGACCAGATGGGATACATCCACGAATACTAAAATAGCTTAAAGCGGTGCTGGTATCATCATTAACAGAATTATTCAAACAGTCACTAGCTACAGGAGTCATTCCAAAGGACTGGAAAAGAGCGAACGTAGTCCCACTGCACAAAAGTGGAAGCAAGGAAGGGGCAATCAACTACCGACTATTGAACCTTACTCCAGTAGTAGGGAAATTGATGGAAACACTCTTACAAGAAAGTTGTATATTATCTCAAATTCAGCAATTTACAGGATCTAAAACAGCATGAATTCACTAGGGGGAGATCATGTCAAACAAACCTTATTGACTTTGACTGTGTGACTAAAGTAATAGATAATATGCATTGTACCACAACCAATTCCTAGTGTATGCGAGTAAACCTGGCCAATAAAGCTGATTCTGATAATAGTGGGACTATAGATATAGCTTATCTATACTTTAGTAAGTCTTTTGACTCTGTCCCACATCGCAGACTGCTAAATAAACTCTGAAACATGGAATTGGATACTACGATGGTTGAATGGATAAGAACTTTGTTGCAGGTTAGAAAAGAGTTGTAATAAGTGGAATGCATTCACAGGAGGGAGAAGTTACAGTGGAGTATCCCAGGGATCTGTACTTGAACCAATGCTTTTTAATATATTTAATGGTAAAATTGCAAATGGCATTAATGGGAAAGGAAGCCTTTTTGCAGATGACTCAAAGGTAATGCAACAGGGTAGACACACCAAGAGGGGTAAAACAAATGGTTGATGATCTAGGTAGACTGAAGTAATGGTCAAGAGCGTGGCAATTAAGTTTAATGCCAAAAAATGCTAACTTATGCTCTTGGGTCTCAAGAGGCTAAATATAGTGTTAATGGCACTATACTGGAAACTACTGAGGAGGAAAGGGATATAGGCGTCACTATTTCAGGTGCTTAAAGGCAGGTAAACCATGCAACAAAGCAATGAGGAAGACTAGTCGGATGCTTGGTTGCATACGGAGAGTAATCGGCAACAGAAATAACATCACTGTATAGATAATTGGTATCGCCTCATCTAGAATACTGTTTAAATTCTGAAGGCCATATCTTCAAAAGGATATTAATACATTAGAGACTGTACAAAGAAGGGCAACTAAAATGATGCATGGCCTACATCACAAAACATACCCAGAGAACTAGAAAATTATCATTATAGTTTGGAGCAGAGATGGGAAAGGGGGGACATGATTGAAACTTTCAAATACATCAAGGGTTTTAACAAAGTCTAGGAGGGAAACATTCTTCAAATGAAAAGTTTTAGAACACAAGGACATGTAGGGAGGGAGGTTCAGGGGAAATTTGAGTAAAAATGACTTCATAGAAAAGGTAGTGGAGCCTATACACACGCTGCAGCAGGCAGTGATGATTGACAGCTGAATTGGGCGGGTAAACGCCCACCCAATTTATGACGGATCGTGCAGTGTGTATGCTCAACACACACTGCCCAGCCCGTCCATAGATGTATCTGCAGATTAACTGATCTGCAGATGTATCTACTAGTGTGTACCCAGCATTTGTTCACACCTCCAGGGTAGGTGAAAAGTAGGAATATTCCTTTATTGAATGGTAAAATGTCAGGAAAGAACATGGGACACTTCTCTAAATGAATAAGAGGTTTCCTCTAACGTCCTAAGTGGATGCTGGGACTCCGTAAGGACCATGGGGAATAGCGGCTCCGCAGGAGACTGGGCACAACTAAAGAAAGCTTTGACCCTCCTCCAGACCTCAGTTGGAATTTTGTGCCTGGCTGAGCTGGATGCACACTAGGGGCTCTCCTGAGCTCTTAGAAAGAAAGTATATTTTAGGTTTTTTATTTTCAGTGAGATCTGCTGGCAACAGACTCACTGCTAAGAGGGACTAAGGGGAGAAGAAGCGAACCTACCTGCTTGCAGCTAGCTTGGGCTTCTTAGGCTACTGGACACCATTAGCTCCAGAGGGATCGAACACAGGCCCAGCCTCGGTCGTCCGGAGCCGTGCCGCCGTCCCCCTTACAGAACCGGAAGCAAGAAGACGTTCCTGGAAATTGGCGGCAGAAGACTTCGGTCTTCATCAAGGTAGCGCACAGCACTGTAGCTGTGCGCCATTGCTCCCTATGCACACCTCACACTCCGGTCACTGATGGGTGCAGGGCGCGGGGGGGGGGGGGGGGGGCGCCCTGAGCTGCAATTTAAGTACCTTGCTGGCATAAAAAAAACACATACTATAGTCATAAAGACTATGGCCCTCATTCCGAGTTGGTCGGTCGCAAGGCGAATTTAGCAGAGTTGCTCACGCTAAGCCGCCGCCTACTGGGAGTGAATCTTAGCTTCTTAAAATTGCGACCGATGTATTCGCAATATTGCGATTACTAACTACTTAGCAGTTTCAGAGTAGCTCCAGACTTACTCTGCCTGTGCGATCAGTTCAGTGCTTGTCGTTCCTGGTTGACGTCACAAACACACCCAGCGTTCGCCCAGGCACTCCCACCGTTTCCCCGGCCACTCCTGCGTTTTTTCCGGAAACGGTAGCGTTTTCAGCAACACGCCCCTGAAACGCCGTGTTTCCGCCCAGTAACACCCATTTCCTGTCAATCACATTACGATCGCCGGAGCGAAGAAAAAGCCGTGAGTAAAAATACTTTCTTCATAGTAAAGTTACTTGGCGCAGTCGCAGTGCGAACTTTGCGCATGCGTACTAAGCGGATTTTCACTGCGATGCGATGAAAAAGAACGAGCGAACAACTCGGAATGAGGGCCTATATATGTGTAAAATACCCCTGCCAGATATACTTTTAAAAAAAGCGGGAGAAGTCAGCCGAAAAAGGGGCGGAGCTATCTCCCTCAGCACACTGGCGCCATTTTCCCTCACAGCTCTTGTGGAATGATCGCTCCCAGGCTCTCCCCTGCAGTTTCAAGACTACAAAGGGTAAAAAAGAGAGGGGGGGCACTAAATTTAGGCGCACTATTACATATGTAAGCAGCTATTGGGAAAAATCACTCATTTATAGTGTTAATCCCTGTGTTATATAGCGCTCTGGTGTGTGCTGGCATACTCTGTCTCCCCAAAGGGCTTTTGTGAATGGATGGTAATGTAGAAGGAATTACGTGATCATGTCGACTCTTTACATAAGAGGTTTGACGACCTAACAGATGTGGGACAGCCGGCTTCTAAGCTCGTGCCTGCCCAGGCGTCTCAAAAGCCATCAGGGGCCCTAAAACGCCCGCTACCTCAGATGGCAGACACAGATGTCGACACGGATACCGACTCCAGTGTCGACGAGGAGGAGACTACTGTACATTCCAATAGAGCCACCCGTTATATGATTGCGGCAATGAAAAATGTCTTGCACATTTCTGATGTTACCCCAGGTACCACAAAAAAGGGTATAATGTTTGGGGAGAAAAACTACCCGTGGTTTTTCCCCCATCTGATGAATTAAATGAAGTATGTGAAGAAGCGTGGGCTTCCCCCGATAAGAAACTGGTAATTTCTAAAAAGTTACTAATGGCGTACCCTTTCCCGCCAGAGGACAGGTTACGCTGGGAGACGCCCCCTAGGGTGGATAAAGCGCTCACACGTCTATCAAAGAAGGTGGCACTGCCGTCTCCGGACACGGCCGCCCTCAAGGAACCTGCTGATAGAAAGCAGGAGGCTATCCTGAAGTCTGTTTATACACACTCAGGCATTATACTGCAACCAGCTATTGCTTCAGCATAGATGTGCAGTGCTTCAGCTGCATGGTCAGATTCTCTGTCAGAAAATATTGATACCTTAGACATGGACACTATATTGCTATCCATAGAGCATATAAAAGACGCTGTCTTATACATGAGGGATGCACAGAGGGATATTTGCCGGCTGGCATCTAGAATAAATGCACTGTCCATTTCTGCCAGGAGGAGTTTATGGACTCTGCAGTGGACAGGGGATGCAGATTCTAAAAGGCACATGGAAGTTTTGCCTTACAAGGGTAAGGAGTTGCTCGGGGATGGTCTCTCTGACCTAGTTTCCACAGCGACGGCTGAGAAATCAGCATTTTTACCCCATGTTCCCTCACAGCCAAAGAAAGCACTGTATTATCGGGTACAGTCCTTTCGGCCCCAGAAGGGCAAGCGGGTTAGTGGCGCGTCCTTTCTGCCCAGAGGCAGAGGGAAAAAGCTGCAAAATACAGCCAGTTCCCAGGAACAAAAGTCCTCCCCTGCTTCCTCAAAGTCCACAGCATGACGCTGGGGCTCCACTGGCAGAGCCAGGTGCGGTGGGGGCCCGTCTCAAGTACTTCAGCAATCAGTGGGCTTGCTCACAGGTGGATCCCTGGATTCTACAAGTGGTGTCTCAGGGTTACAAGCTGGAATTCGAGACGTCCCCCCTTCGCCGTTTCCTAAAATCTGCCTTGCCAATGACTCCCTTGGACAGGGAGGCAGTGCTAGAGGCAATTCACAAGCTGTATTCACAGCAGGTGATAGTCAAGGTACCCCTCCTTCAACAAGGAAAGGGTTACTATTCCACAATGTTTGTGGTACCGAAACCGGACGGTTCGGTCAGACCCATTTTAAATTTGAAAACCTTGAACACTTATATAAAAAGATTCAAGTTCAAGATGGAATCGCTCAGGGTGGTTATTTCAAGCCTGGAGGAAGGGGATTATATGGCATCACTGGACATCAAGGATGCTTACCTGCATGTCCCCATTTACCCTCCTCACCAGGAGTACCTCAGATTTGTGGTACAGGACTGTCATTACCAATTCCAGACGTTGCCGTTTGGTCTGTCCACGGCACCGAGGGTATTTACCAAGGTAATGGCCGAAATGATGATACTCCTGCGAAAAAAGGGAGTTATAATTATCCCGTACTTGGACGATCTCCTTATAAAGGCGAGGTCCAGGAAACAGTTGTTGATCGGAGTAGCACTAGCTCGGGAAGTGCTACAACAGCACGGCTGGATTCTGAATATTACAAAGTCGCAGCTGTTTCCTGCAACGCGTCTTTTGTTCCTGGGGATGGTTCTGGACACAGAACAGAAAAGGGTGTTTCTCCCGGAGGAGAAGGCCAGGGAGTTGTCATCGCTAGTCAGAGACCTCCTCAAACCAAAACAGGTGTCGGTGCACCACTGCACACGAGTCCTGGGAAAGATGGTAGCTTCTTACAAAGCAATTCCATTCGGAAGGTTCCATGCAAGGATCTTTCAGTGGGATCTGTTGGACAAGTGGTCCGGTTCGCATCTTCAGATGCATCGGATGATAACCCTGTCTGCAAGGACCAGGGTGTCTCTACTGTGGGTGCTGCAGAGTGCTCATCTTCTGGAGGGCCGCAGATTCGGCATACAGGACTGGGTCCTGGTGACCACGGATGCCAGCCTTCGAGGCTGGGGGGCAGTCACACAGGGAAGACATTTCCAAGGACTATGGTCAAGCCAGGAGATGTCCCTACACATAAATATTCTGGAACTAAGGGCCATTTACAATGCCCTAAGTCAGGCAAGTCCCCTGCTTCAAAGCCAGCCGGTGCTGATCCAGTCAGACAACATCACGGCGGTCGCCCATGTAAACCGACAGGGCGGCACGAGAAGCAGGGTGGCGATGGCAGAAGCCACAAGGATTCTCCGATGGGCGGAAAATCACGTGTTAGCACTGTCAGCAGTGTTCATTCCGGGAGTGGACAACTAGGAAGCAGACTTCCTCAGCAGGCACGACCTCCACCCGGGAGAGTGGGGACTTCATCCAGAAGTCTTCCGGCTGAATACAAACCGGTGGGAAAGGCCACAGGTGGACATGATGGCGTCCCGCCTCAACAAAAAGCTAGAAAACTATTGCGCCAGGTCAAGGGACCCTCAGGTGATAGCGGTGGACGTTCTAGTGACAACGTGGGTGTACCAGTCTGTTTATGCAGTCCCTCCTCTTCCTCTCATACCCAAGGTACTGAGGATAATAATAAGAAGAGTAAGAACTATACTCATTGTTCCGGATTGGCCAAGAAGAGCTTTGTACCCAGAACTTCAAGAGATGATCTCAGAGGACCAATGGCCTCTACCGCTCAGACAAGACCTGCTGCTGCAGGGGCCCTGTCTGTTCCAAGACTTACCGCGGCTGTGTTTGACAGCATGGCGGTTGAACACCGGATCCTAAAGGAAAAGGGCATTCCGGAGGAAGTCATTCCTACGCTGATCAAAGCCAGGAAGGATGTGACCGCAAAACATTATCACCGCATATGGCGAAAGTATGTTGAGTGGTGTGAGGCCAGGAAGGCCCCAACGGAGGAATTTCAGCTGGGTCGATTCCTGCACTTCCTACAGTCAGGGGTGACTATGGGCCTCAAATTGGGTTCCATTAAGGTCCAGATTTCGGCTCTGTCGATTTTCTTCCAAAAGGAACTGGCTTCACTGCCTGAAGTTCAGACTTTTGTTAAAGGAGTGCTGCATATTCAGTCCCCTTTTGTGCCTCCGGTGGCACCTTGGGATCTCAACGTGGTGTTGGATTTCCTTAAGTCGCATTGGTTTGAGCCTCTTAAAACCGTGGAGCTAAAATATCTCACGTGGAAGGTGGTCATGCTGTTGGCCTTAGCCTCGTCCAGGTGTGTGTCAGAATTGGCAGCTTGTCATGTAAAAGCCCTTATCTGATTTTCCATATGGATATGGCGGAATTGAGGACTCGTTCCCAATTCCTGCCTAAGGTGGTATCAGCTTTTCATGTGAACCAACCTATTGTGGTGCCTGCGGCTACTAGGGACTTGGAGGATTCCAAGTTGCTGGACGTAGTCGGGGCCCTGAAAATGTATGTTTCCAGGACGGCTAGAGTCAGGAAAACTGACTCGCTATTTATCCTGTATGCACTTAACAAGCTGGGTGCTCCTGCTTCTAAGCAGACTATTGTTGCTGGATCTGTAGCACGATTCAGCTTGCACATTCTGCGGCTGGACTGCCGCATCCTAAATCAGTAAAAGCCCATTCCACGAGGAAGGTGGGCTCTTCTTGGGCGGCTGCCCGAGGGGTCTCGGCCTTGCAACTTTGCCGAGCAGCTACTTGGTCGGGGTCAAACACATTTGCAGGATTCTACAAGTTTGACACCCTGGCTGAGGAGGACCTAGAGTTCGCTCATTCGGTACTGCAGAGTCATCCGCACTCTCCCGCCCGTTTGGGAGCTTTGGTATAATCCCCATTGTCCTTACGGAGTCCCAGAATCCACTTAGGACGATAGAGAAAATAAGATTTTACTCACCGGTAAATCTATTTCTCGTAGTCCGTAGTGTATGCTGGGCGCCTATCCCAAGTGCGGATTGTCTGCAATACTTGTATATAGTTATTGTTTAACTAAAAGGGTTATTGTTAAACCATCTGTTGAGAGGCTCAGTTGGATTCATACTGTTAACTGGGTATAATATCACGAGTTGTACGGTGTGATTGGTGTGGCTGGTATGAGTCTTACCCGGGATTCAAAATCCTTTCCTTATTGTGTCAGCTCTTCCGGGCACAGTATCCTAACTGAGGTCTGGAGGAGGGTCATAGGGGGAGGAGCCAGTGCACACCAGGTAGTCCCAAATCTTTCTTTAGTTGTGCCCAGTCTCCTGCGGAGCCGCTATTCCCCATGGTCCTTACGGAGTCCCAGCATCCACTACGGACTACGAGAAATAGATTTACCGGTGAGTAAAATCTTACTTTGTTTTGTTTTTTGTTTTTTTTATAAAATGTTTATTGAAAAAGATGAACAATACAATTGGTATAAATACAATTACACGACAGGTTGGCAAAGGAATATCGGACAAAGGTTTTTAAGCTCCATAGGAAAATGGGGAAATCATTCAGGGAAAGAGAGATAGACATAGGAACATGTGCAAAAGGAATCACTGTATAAAATCTATCAAAGACAATCCGTGTATTGTAAAAATGAATATGCGGCAAGATGGAGGGAATAGACTACGCTGGTTCAGACGTCTTAAACCTATTCAGTTTCCTTATATGAATTTCCTTTTAGAAATTTCCAATAAAGATAAGTTTATACCAAGAGGTGAGATGTACCACATCCCTAAGAAAATCCCTCTCTTCCGTTGACAGTGTGCACACATAAAGTAGCCATATATCAAAAAAGGACTGCGAACGAGATTCTAAATCTAAAGAACAGTCTGTCCACTCCATCCTATAAACATATGATAATCTGGGTAGCATAAGAGAGAGAGCAATGGGGGTAGAATGTATCCATTGGGACAAAATAGTTTTTTTGGTTACCGCCACTACTTTTGTGAGCAAAAGCATTGTGCCTTTAGTATGGTGTGGTGATGCGGGTTGAGAGTAGTGGTTCCAGAATGCCCAAGGCATCGTTACAGTAAATGAAATGTGAAGAATATTAATATAATTTTGAACAGCGATCCAAAAGGTTTGAATCATGGGACAAGACCAGAGACAATGAAGAATATCGGCGTTTGGTAAGCGGCATTTAAAGCAATTAGTCTGTAGCCACGCCAGTTAAAAATCTTAGTTTTGGGGTGTAGTAGGCTTGATGGAGAATTTTGAATTGCATCTCGGTAAACGAGGACGAGAGCAATTGTTTATTCAATTTGGCCAAGGCCGTAACAATAGTTTGCAAGGAGAGGTCAGGGGAAAAAGTCACGCCACCTAGCCATACCAGTCGATAAAGTAGTAAGGCCAATGTTCTTTCTAACCTGTTCATACAATAAAGAGGTAGGAAATGGGGTACCCAATCGAGTTTTTATGAGAATATCAAATAATTGGGAAAGGTTCGAGTGGGGCAATCCAGATGATGATCGATTTACAAAGCTACGTGCCTGAAAATACGCAAACATGGGAATCTGGACATCAGGAAACGGCTCTCTGAGTCTCTCCAGGGTGTGGGTATTGGAGAGAGTATCATCTATCAAATGACATGCCAATCGGAGTCCATGGAGACGCCAAACCTTAAATGTCGCTGGAGGGTTACCCTGTTGAAAACCAGTATTATGCATAAACTGTGAAAATACTGTACTAGTAAAGGACAGTCCTAATCGTTTACGAACTATGCGCCAAGCCATACATGGAGAGCCTAGCAATGGGTTGCGCTTAATCTCCATAGGGAGAGAAAGTGGGGAGGTGTTTAAATTGGAGGTCAAGGAGCCCCGGACAAGAAAGCCTCGTTCTATGTCCAAATTAACAAAGGCAGAGGCCTCCCCTATCCAATCCAGAGCATATCTCAAATTGGAAGCCAGCGCATAATCCTGCACATTTGGTAGATTGATCCCACCCAAGGACACTGGTTGCTGTAGTTTAAAAAGCGAAATGCTAGGGCGTTTTCCCACCCAAATACATTTCTCTATCGTCCTAAGTGGATGCTGGGGTTCCTGAAAGGACCATGGGGAACAGCGGCTCCGCAGGAGACAGGGCACAAAAAAGTAAAGCTTTTACCAGATCAGGTGGTGTGCACTGGCTCCTCCCCCTATGACCCTCCTCCAGACTCCAGTTAGATTTTGTGCCCGAACGAGAAGGGTGCAATCTAGGTGGCTCTCCTAAAGAGCTGCTTAGAGAAAGTTTAGCTTAGGTTTTTTACTTTACAGTGAGTCCTGCTGGCAACAGGATCACTGCAACGAGGGACTTAGGGGAGAAGTAGTGAACTCACCTGCGTGCAGAGTGGATTTGCTGCTTGGCTACTGGACACTAGCTCCAGAGGGACGATCACAGGTACAGCCTGGATGGTCACCGGAGCCGCGCCGCCGGCCCCCTTGCAGACGCTGAAGAGAGAAGAGGTCCAAAATCGGCGGCTGAAGACTCCTGAGTCTTCATAAAGGTAGCGCACAGCACTGCAGCTGTGCGCCATTTTCCTCTCAGCACACTTCACACAACAGTCACTGAGGGTGCAGAGCGCTGGGGGGGGCGCTCTGAGAGGCAAATAAAAACCTTATTAGAGGCAAAAAAATACCTCACATATAGCCCACAGAGGCTATATGGAGATATTTAACCCCTGCCTAACTTCAAAAATAGCGGGAGACGAGCCCGCCGTAAAAGGGGCGGGGCCTATCTCCTCAGCACACAGCGCCATTTTCTCTCACAGAAAAGCTGGAGAGGAGGCTCCCAGGCTCTCCCCTGCACTGCACTACAGAAACAGGGTTAAAACAGAGAGGGGGGGCACTGATTTTGGCGATATTGTATATATATAAAAGATGCTATAAGGGAGAAACACTTATATAAGGTTGTCCCTATATAATTATAGCGTTTTTGGTGTGTGCTGGCAGACTCTCCCTCTGTCTCCCCAAAGGGCTAGTGGGTCCTGTCCTCTGTCAGAGCATTCCCGGTGTGTGTGCTGTGTGTCGGTACGTGTGTGTCGACATGTATGAGGACGATGTTGGTGAGGAGGCGGAGAAATTGCCTGTAATGGTGATGTCACTCTCTAGGGAGTCGACACCGGAATGGATGGCTTATTTAGAGAATTACGTGAGAATGTCAACACGCTGCAAGGTCGGTTGACGACATGAGACGGCCGACAATCTATTAGGACCGGTCCAGGCGTCTCAGAAACACCGTCAGGGGTTTTAAAAACGCCCATTTACCTCAGTCGGTCGACACAGACACAGACACGGACACTGAATACAGTGTCGACGGTGAATAAACAAACGTATTTCTCATTAGGGCCACACGTTAAGGGCAATGAAGGAGGTGTTACGTGTTTCTGATACTACAAGTACCACAAGAAAGGGTATTATGTGGGAGTGAAAAAACTACCTGTAGTTTTTCCTGAATCAGATAAAATAAAATGAAGTGTGTGATGATGCGTAGGGTTACCCCGATAGCAAATATTGGCGTTATACCCTTTCCCGCCAGAAATTAGGGTACGTTGGGAAACACCCCTTAGGGTGATAAGGCGCTCACACGCTTATCAAGTGGCGTTACCGTCTCCAGATACGGCCGCCCTCAAGGAGCCAGCTGATAGGAAGCTGGAAAAATATCCTAAAAAGTATATACACACATACGGTGGTTATACTGCGACCAGCGATCGCCATCAGCCTGGAGATGCAGTGCTGGGTTGGCTTGGTCGGATTCCCTGACTGAAAATATTTTATTCATGTAGAGCATTTAATAGGATGCATTCTATATATATGTATGTGAGATGCACAGAGGGATATTTGCTCTCTGGCATCAAGATAAGTGCGTTGTCCATATCTCCCAGAAGATGTCAGGGACACGACAGTGGTCAGGTGATACAGATCCCATACGGCAGATGGAAGTATTGCTGTATAAAGGGAAGGAGTTATTTGGGGGTCGGTCCATCGGACCTGGGGACCACAGCAACAGCTGGGAAATCCAACCTTTTTTACCCCAAGTTACATCTCAGCTAAAAAAGACACCGTCTTTTCAGCCTCAATCTTTCCTTTCCCATGAGGGCATGCAGGCAAAAGGCCAGTCATATCTGCCCAGACATAGAGGTAAGGGAAGTAGACTGCAGCAGGCAGCCCTTTCCCAGGAAAAGAAGCCCTCCACCGCGTCTGCCAAGTCCTCAGCATGACGCTGGGGCCGTGCAAGCGGACTCAAGGTGGGGGGGTAGTCTCAAGAGTCTCAGGGCGCAGTGGGATCACTCGCAAGTTGACCCCTAGATCGTACGAGTATTATCCCAGGGGTAAAGATTGGAGAGTCGAGACATCTTCTCCTCGCAGGTTCCTGAAGTCTGCTTTACCAACGGCTCCCTCCGACAGGGAGGCAGCATTGGAAACAATTCACAAGCTGTATATCCAGCAGGTGATAATCAAAGTACCCCTCCTACGACAAGGAAAAGGGTATTATTTTTCCACACTATATTGTGGTACTGAAGCCAGACGGCTTGGTGACACATAGTCTAAATCTAAAATGTTTTGAACACTTACATAAAAGGTTCAAATCGAGATAAAGTCACTCAGAGCAGTGATAGCGAACCGGAAAAAAGGGGACTATATGGTGTCCCTGGACATCAAGGATTACCTCCATGTCCAAATTTTGTCCTTCTCATCAAGGGTACCTCTGGTTCGTGGTACAGAACTGTCAATATCAGTTTCAGACGATGCCGTTTGAATTATCCACGGCACCCCGGGCCTTTTTACCAAGGTAATGGCCGAAAAGATGTTTCTTCAAAGAAAAAAGGCATCTAAACTATCCCTTACTTGCACGACCTAAAAAGGGCAAGTTCCAGAGAACAGTTGGAGGTCGGAAGAGCACTATCTAAAGTAGTTCTTCGACGGCACGACTGGATTCTAAATATTCCAAGGATCGCAGCTGTTTTCCGACGATACGTCTGCTGTTCCTAGGGATGATTCTGGACACGGTTCAGAAAAAGGTTTTTCTTCCCGAGGAAAAAGCCAAGGAGTTATCCGACCTGTCAGGAACCTCCTAAAACCAGGAAAGGTGTCTGTACACGAGTCCTGGGAAAAATGGTGGCTTTTTACGAAGCAATTCCATTCGGCAGATTCCATGCAAGAATTTTCCAAAGGGATCTGTTGGACAAATGGTCAGGGTCGCATCCTCAGATGCACCTGCGAATAACCCTGTCGCCAAGGACAAGGGTATATCTTCTGTGGTGGTTGCAAAAGGCTCATCTATTGGAGGGCCGCAGATTCGGCATACAGGATTTGATCCTGGTGACCACGGACGCCAGCCTGAGAGGTTGGGGAGCAGTCACACAAGGAAGAAACTTCCAGGGGGTATGGACGAACCTGGAAAAGTCTCTTCACATAAACATTCTGGTACTAAGAGCAATCTAAAATGCTCTAAGCCAGGCGGAACCACTCCTGCAAGGAAAACCGGTGTTGATTCAGTCGGACAACATCACGGCGGTCGCCCATGTAAACAGACAGGGCGGCACAAGAAGCAGGAGTGCAATGGCAGAAGCTGCCAACATTCTTCGCTGGGCGGAGAATCACGTAATAGCACTGTCAGCAGTGTTCTTCCCGGGCGTGGACAACTGGGAAGCAGACTTCCTCAGCAGACACGATATTCACCCGGGAGAGGGGGGTCTTCATCCAGAAGTCTTCCACATGCTAATAAACTGTTGGGAAAGACCAATGGTAGACATGATGGCGTCTCGCCTCAAGGACAAGTATTGCGCCAGGTCAAGAGATCCACAGGCAATAGCTGTGGACGCACTGGTAACACCTTGGGTGTACAAATCAGTATATGTGTTTCCTCCTCTGCCTCTCATACCAAAGGTATTGAAGATTATACGGTGAGGAGGAGTAAGAACAATACTAGTGGCTCCGGATTAGCCAAGAAGGACTTGGTACCCGGAACTTCAAGAGTTGGTCACGGACGACCCGTGCCCTCTACTTCTGAGAAGGGACCTGCTACAACAGGGTCCCTGTCTCTTTCAAGACTTACCGCGGCTGCGTTTGACGGCATGGCGGTTGAACGCCAGATCCTAAAAGGGAAAGGCATTCCAGAAGAAGTCATTCCTACCTTGATTAAGGCAAGGAAGGAAGTCACCGCGAAACATTATCACCGCATTTGGCGAAAATATGTCGCGTGGTGCGAGGATCGGAGTGTTCCGACGGAGGAATTTCAACTGGGTCGTTTCCTACATTTCCTACAATCAGGATTGTCTATGGGTCTCAAATTGAGATCTATTAAGGTTCAAATTTCGGCCCTGTCAATATTCTTCCAAAAAGAATTGGCCTCAGTTCCTGAGGTACAGACTTTTGTTAAAGGAGTACTGCATATACAGCCTCCTGTGGTGCCTCCGGTGGCACCGTGGGATCTAAATGTCGTTTTAGATTTCCTCAAATCCCATTGGTTTGAACCATTGAAAAAGGTGGATTTTAAATATCTCACATGGAAAGTGACTATGTTACTGGCCCTGGCTTCCGCCAGGAGAGTATCTGAATTGGCGGCTTTATCTTATAAAAGCCCTTATCTAATCTTCCATTCGGATAGGGCAGAACTGAGGACTCGTCCGCATTTTCTCCCTAAGGTGGTATCAGCGTTTCACCTGAACCAACCTATTGTGGTGCCTGCGGCCACTGGCGACTTGGAGGACTCCAAGTTGTTGGACGTTGTCAGAGCCTTAAAAATATACATTTCAAGCACGGCTGAAGTCAGAAAATCTGACTCGCTGTTGATACTATATGCACCCAACAAGTTGGGTGCCCCTGCTTCTAAGCAGACGATTGCTCGTTGGATTTGTAACACAATTCAACTTGCTCATTCTGTGGCAGGCCTGCCACAGCCTAAATCTGTTAAGGCCCATTCCACAAGGAAGGTGGGCTCATCTTGGGCGGCTGCCCGAGGGGTCTCGGCATTACAATTCTGCCGAGCAGCTACGTGGTCGGGGGAAAACACGTTTGTAAAATTCTACAAATTTGATACCCTGGCAAAAGAGGACTTGGAATTCTCTCATTCGGTGCTGCAGAGTCATCCGCACTCTCCCGCCCGTTTGGGAGCTTTGGTATAATCCCCATGGTCCTTTCAGGAACCCCAGCATCCACTTAGGACGATAGAGAAAATAAGAATTTACTTACCGATAATTCTATTTCTCGGAGTCCGTAGTGGATGCTGGGCGCCCATCCCAAGTGCGGATTATCTGCAATACTGTACATAGTTATTGTTAACAAATTCGGGTTATATTGTTAAGGAGCCATCTTTAAGAGGCTCTTTCTGTTATCATACTGTTAACTGGGTTTAGATCACAAGTTGTACGGTGTGATTGGTGTGGCTGGTATGAGTCTTACCCGGGATTCAAATTGCCTCCCTTATTGTGTACGCTCGTCCGGGCACAGTACCTAACTGGAGTCTGGAGGAGGGTCATAGGGGGAGGAGCCAGTGCACACCACCTGATCTGGTAAAAGCTTTACTTTTTTGTGCCCTGTCTCCTGCGGAGCCGCTGTTCCCCATGGTCCTTTCAGGAACCCCAGCATCCACTACGGACTCCGAGAAATAGAATTATCGGTAAGTAAATTCTTATTTTAGATAGGGCGCTATTGATTGTAATATCTGTTTTATTCAGTAAAAACAGCAGCATCTGGATTGGATATAGAAACCGAGGAAAGAAACCATTTTAAACAAGTGACAAATCTCCCAATATAGGATAACGGCAGGTGCCTCCATTTTTCAAAATCAGCCAGCATTTGAGTGACGTAGTGGGTATAATTAACCTTGTACAAAGCAGCAGGATCACTTGGGAAGCGGAGACCTAAATACAAAAGATAATCTTGGGCCCAGCGAAAGGGGAAGGAGTCACCCTATCCAGATTTAGCCATAACCTGTAACGCCAAAGCCTTTGTTTTTGAAAAATTAATAGTTAAACCGGAAATCAATTGAACATCTGCCAAAATACGCTGTAAGGAAGGGTCTGTCATGGATTACTAAAGTATAAAAGTAAGTCATCAGCAAAGGCAGACACTTTAATCTCCTGAAGTGCCCAATGTAAATCCCTGCCACGTACTTTCCCTGCAAAACACACAAATCAATGGGTCGAGTGCCAAATTAAACAATAATGGTGAAAGTGGACATCCTTGGCGTGTGCCTCTATAAATCGTGAAAGGTGACGAATTCAGGCCATTAATAGTCAAATATGCCATCGGATTGGAATATAGCATGTTAAAGATGCCAATAAAGGTCGGGCCAAATTGTTGAGCATGGAGTATACGCGAAATATGTGACCAGGAAACCCTATCAGAAGCCATATCAGCAACACAACTAACATTGATGGCTTCTTTATTGCGCAATTGGTGACAACGGTACAATGCCACCACCAACATACGGATATTGTGGACCGAAGTTCTGCCTGTAACAAAGCCAGTTTGAGCAGAGTGCAATATCCTTGGGAGAAAACTCTGCATACGCTGCACCAATAATTTAGTAAAGCGTTTTAGATCCTGATTTAACAGAGAAATAGGTCTATAGCAGTGGTTCTCAAACTCGGTCCTCAGGACCCCACGCGGTGCATGTTTTGCAGGTTACCCAGCAAGTGCACAGGTGTATTAATTACTCACTGACACATTTTAAAAGGTCCGCAGGTGGAGCTAATTATGTCACTTGTGATTCTGTGAGGAGACCTGCAAAACATGCACCGTGTGGGGTCCTGAGGACCGAGTTTGAGAACCTGTGGTCTATAGGATTGATCCTGCCCAGGATCCTTGCCAGGTTTCGGAAAAGCTACGATCCTTGCCTCAGTAAAGTGTAAGGGGGGTTGTTCTCCAGAAAGCAAAGAATTAAATAAACTAACCATGTGGGGCAATAAATGATCTAAGAGGAGTTGATTAATATTCTGCCCTGAAGCCATCTGGGCCTGGGGACTTACCTTTAGCCAATGATTTAATTGTAAAGGACAATTCTACATCATTTACAGGCGCAGTCAGGAAATCCCTTTCCTCCCCTGTAAGTACAGGCAATCCTGCCCTAGTGAGGGATCACCCTCGCATGGAGAGTCAGGTGGAGAGGCATATAACAGCCGGTAATAATCTCTAAAATGATTGGATATCTCTGACGGATCAGTAATCACAGATCCATGCGGGGGGTCTATTTGCAAAATACGAGAAGGGGTGTCGTATGAACGCACCAGATTGCCAAGCAGTCTCCCTGATTTATTGCACCCATAATAATATTTACTCCGTTGAACATCATGGGTAAATTGTGCCCATTCAGTACACAATGTATCATAAGTGTTTGGCATCTATGTAACTTTGGCGAGAACTTGCGGAGTCTGACTGTAACATAGCATCGTAAGGCGCCGTCAACAACTTACTATGGTCCTCCATTTTAGAAAGCCTTCTCCGGTTCCTGGTCACATATTCCATCACCTGACCTCTAACCACAGGTTTCGCTGCGGCCCAAAACAACTGAATATTATCCAAATGACCCGCATTATCTTGTTTATAATTACAAAAAGCAGTAAACAAATTATTACGAAACTCGGCGGATTTGGCAAGGTAGGCCGGGAGCCTCCAATTGTAAGAAGTACGCAGGGGATCTTTAATAGACAGGGTCACCCAGACCGGGGAATGGTCGTAAAGAGCAATGGGGCCTATTCCTGTATCCACCACCCTATGATAAAGTGTATTGGTAAGTAACCAAAAATCAGTGCGGGAGGAAGTGTGGTGAGGGTGAGAATAAAAAGTATATTCCCGTGAAAATGGATGTTGGCATCTCCATGGATCATACAACTGTAAAGAATCTCTTAAAAAGCATAACGAGGAGACCTCTCCCTCCACCCCCCGACCAGAGGAACGATCCAGTCCCCACAGTTAAAATCACCACCTATCAGCAATTCTCACTTCGCCCAGTCTTGTAATTTGGAGCATATAGTAGCAAAAAAATAGAGCGCCGCCAATGTATACTTAGAGTCTAGAAGCTACAACTTAATAAAAAAGAAAACGACCATCTGGATCTGTCTATGTATCGGTGATTGTGTATGGCAGGTGTTTCCTAAATAGTATTAAAACCCCCCTACGTTTTGCTGTAAATGAGGCAGCCTTGAATTCTCCCACCCAGGGTCCCCTGAGAGTGTTAGGGTCTTTTACATCCCAATGGGTCTCTTGCAAAAATGCGACATCTGGCTTAAGGCGTTTTAAATGTGATAATACTTTTCGTCTCTTAATGGTGGAATTCAAGCCCTCCACATTCCAAGTAACAAACTTCAAGGAGGATTGAATCCTAATGGAGCTATCTCTGTGAGCAGACATATTATCCAATACCTACTCTAGGCCACAAATTAATCATGTGTAAAAAATCGATGTGTCCTGCCCGTCCCAGCAAGCGGGCGGGAACAATAGTGTGAGTACCTAGAGCGTTGTGCCAAACCTGTGTAGAAATACCACATATCTAAACCAATAAACCGAATAATCAATATCTTAAACAAAATATAACTTTTCTGAACCAAGGGGGGCAATCTATCCGATTGCCAATGTCTAAAGCAGGAACAGTAAGACCAGAGGGGAGTGGACAAGGGGGGAAGAGAACACAGCATGGAATGACATGACATTGGTAATCCAACCATGGCAAAAATAAAATAACATACTAGTAAGAGCCCCTGAGACAGTGGAAGCAGTAGTAATGAAACTAAAAAAGAAAACATGAAGGTGTAATTACAACTCCTAGTTAACCACTGTATATGAAACATGGAGACATAGATAGCGGTGGTCATGAAACTGGCAGTAAAACCTGAAAACCTCAATATTAAAAAGGCAATAAGATGTTAAAATAAACTATACTAATCATCAGTCCTCATCTGATCCATGTGTCGCGGATCTGGTTGAGAAGGAGACCACAAAGTTCTTTTGCCGCCTGCAGTGAGTCAAAGAAATGGGGTTTGCCATTATGAAAAACACGAAGTTTTGCAGGATACAATAATGAGAAACTGCATACCAAATCAAATTTCTTGCAGGTTGGAGCATATTCATGTCGCTTCATAGCCACCAAATACGAAGAGTCCTGGAATAGTAAGAGTCTTGCACCTTGGTAATGGAGATCAGCATGCTTACGATAAGCCTCCAGGAGTCTCACTTTATCCGCATAATTTAAGATTCGTAGTATTACAGGACGCGGGCGATCACTGGTAGCCGGTCTGTCAGGGCCTACCCGATGCACCCTTTCCACGAGTAATGATGAGCCTGTCGGAACACAGCCCACAGCCTGAGCCGGCGCCTTAACCCTACACTGTTTGGTGCGCATCTAACACTTATGACGCTTCCAAGTTTAGTACAGCCAAGTTGTTGGTTTTTCTTCAGCATGGCCTGGACTTAGGCCTGCGTCTGGCCTCCCTCAAGGTTCACATTTCTGCCTGGTCTGTGTGGTTTCAGAGAAAAATAGCTACCTTATCTGATGTGCATACCTTTGCATATCCAACCTCCCTATGTCCCGCCTGTGGCTCCTTGGGACTTGTCGTGTTTTTGGAGACGTTACAAGAGTCTCCGTTTGAACCTCTTGGTTCAGCTGATCTTAAGTGGCTTTCCCTTAAGGTGGTGTTTCTCCTGGCTATTGTCTCAGCTAGAAGAGTGTGAGATTTGGGTGCCTTGTCTTGTAGTTCCCCATATCTGATATTTCACCGTGACCGGGCGGTTCTTAGGACTCGTCCCGGATATTTACCTAACGTGGTTTCTTTGTTCCACCTTTAATCAGGAGATTGTGGTTCCGGCACTTGTTTCTCCTGATCTGTCTCCCAAAGAGCGATCTTTGGATGTGGTACGGGCTCTCAGAGTATCTATGTGAAGAGAATGCTTCTATTAGGAAATCTGATTCTCTTTGTGCTGTTTTGGATTTCACAAACTGGGCTGGCCTGCTCACAAGCAGACTTTGGCCAGATGGATTAGAATGGTGATTGCACATGGTCTATCAGCTCTAAGTCAAAAATATTACATAGAAAGAACATACAAACTACACACATTGAGTCGCTATACTTGCAAATATGCACAGCAATATATAGTAACACATGCATTTACACGGACATGCCACAGAGATGGATTCGACACTTATTTCATACAGTACATAATTATAATATCAAGCGCCAGACATGATGATTTATAATTATATAATGAAGTAATGTCATGTATGTGTATTATTTGAACGAAACCAGATACACCTGACATATTTGGTATTAAAGCAAGCAGATTAATGTGTAGATTCATTTGTTATTGTTCTTAAGTTGTAGGACATTGCAACAAATAGTTATGATTAAATGTATGAAAGGTAAAATCACTTTTATTAGAACAATAGATATTCCAAACAGGTAGTGGACAGGAAGCTCAGGCCAGCCCTTTGGATGTCTTCAAGGCTGAACCTGATTAGCATATACAAAGAGACTAGTGACTCATCATGAATGAGTAAGTTCCCTCCCCCAAAAACTATAGAACACATTGCTGATCACACAGGAGCTCAGTTGCTGTTTGGTCTCAGATGATGGAGTTCCAGCATGATTTTACAGAGAGAGATGAGTGATATGGAGAGACTTTTATCCGAGAAAGAGATGGTGATGTTTTTGCTGTAGCTGGCCTGTAACTGCCTGTAAAATGTAACTGTATGTTTTAACTGCTTACTGTGTGAGTGTAACCATGTAACTATAGGTATACTGTACATTGTAATATATTTAATCCATATCCTTTTAATAACAAATATATACATCAATGAGCTTTGGAACTCTGATAATGTGTGGGTGTATTGTTTTTCTCTTATGGGATGCAGTGTTTTGCAATGTACAGCGCACTTTTATCGTATATTGTAATAAGATGCGCCTGGCGTCTGCAGTATATATTAGAGTGGGCATTTTAAATATTTGTGAGGAAACAATTTGGCATTCACAGCTCCTGCTCACATTACGGCCCATTCTACTCGCTCTGTTGGACCTTCTTGGGTGGCCCGCAGTGGTGCGGCCCTTGAACAATTGTGCAAGGCGGCTATGTGGTCCTCTGTGAACACGTTCATAAGGTTCTATGCCTTCGATACTGCCGCTTCCCAAGATGCTTCCTTTGGACGCCGGGTTCTTGTGCCCGCTACAGTGCGTCCCCTCCCATAAGGAACTGCTTTAGGACATCCCCAATGTCTCTTTGTGGAGCCCAGTGTACCCCGCAGCAGAAAATGAGTTTTATGGTAAGAACTTACCTTTGTTAAAACTTTCTGCGAGGTACACTGGGCTCCACAAGGTGCCCACCCTGACGCACTTAGCTTCTTTGGGTTGGTATAGCATTAGCAGCTGACACTTCTCCTGTCGGTAGAGTGTGGTGTTTGTGGCAACTTGCAGTTGTCGTCTCTTTTACTTGCTACTGCATTGGGCTTGTTAACAAAACTGAGCTCCTGTGCACAGAGGCGGGGTGATATAGGAGGCGGCGCAATGCATCTTGGGAAGAAGGTCAAAGCTTTTGAGCCTGTTGGTGCTTCGGATCAAGATCCTACTCTACACCCCAGTGTCTATCCTTGTGGAGCCCAGTGTACTTCGCAGAAAGAGTTTTAACAAAGAAGTTGTTACCATAAAACTCGTTCTACTGTTACTTATATTCAGTATACTCAACTGTTTATAATAGTTGCACCTTTTTATCTTTTGTACCAATAAATGATTCACGTTATTTAACAAATTTTGCATTGTGTCACTTTGTTTCAACTGGAAACTGTACTAAAATCTAAAGTAATTTAGGTGCCAGGTTTTTAGATAAAAGCAAAGAAAAAATTTCGCAGAAAGAGAAGGGGGAGGAACAAAAGAAAGGAAGACAGCTGGGGTGGACTGGACTCCATGGACAATATACCATGACATGGCAACAAGGAAAGTTCAACAACAGTAGCAAAACTAAAAGGAGGGAATACATAAAATGGAAAAACAGGGACACCATTATGTTGAGACTATGGGCCTCCCACATTAGAAAAGAAGCTGGAGGAATCTATCCACATTCTGGTTATATGTTCAATGTCCAAAACATACCATATTACAGAGATTCCCAAACGCGGTCCTCAAGGCACCCCAACGGTCTTGGTTTTTAATGTATCCATGCTTGACCACAGGTGACTTAATTAGCGCCTCAGTCAATTTGATTTAACCATCTGTGCTGAGCCATGGATATACCGAAATCCTGTACTGTTTGGGAACCTCTGCCATATTCTCTGCAGCGGTGCAGACATTAGAGGGGGGGCAGGAAGATTTTCATAAGGAGGCAGTTAAGCAAGTAGCAGCACTGACGGCAACTTGCCAACAAAGCAGGAAAGTGGAGGGCACTATTCTATAGAGATTAGTATGTATTAAGCACCAACGGAATATTAATTTATAAACATTTGGCTCAGATGGATAATTTTAGGGTATCCGGTCTCTAGGTCGACCACACTTACGTCGACATGAGTTTTTTGACAATTTTTTTTTTAATTTGAATTTTTCATACTTTATGACCCACGTGGGCTATGATTGGGAATGGTAACTTGTGCCGAGCGTAGCGGAGTGATGCACCTTGCTTCGCTCGCCATGCGAGGGGACACGGTGCACTAATTTGGGTTCCTAGTCACGCTACGAAGAAAACACCAATTTTTTTGGGGGGGAAACTCGTGTTGACATAATGCTTGTCAACCTATTTTGGGTTTCGACTTGGTCACTGTCAACCAGTAGTGGTCGGCCTAGACACGGTCGACCCTATGAACCACACCCATAATTTAAAGACCTCAGACTAAATATCCAACCAATTATCTGCCTCCAGGGGCTTACTGAGATCTAATGGTGTGTACACACAGTGAGAGAAATCTGTGAGATTTTGACTATATAGTCAAAATCTTAAAAGTTAATGCATATCTCAAGGTGTTATGGTGCCCATACACTTGTGAGATTATCGGTACTATCCGTCGATTTTTGACCACATCTGTGAGAGAAATCGAAGGATTGTATGCACATTTAAGGTACCTTTCGACGCGATGCGTGGGCACACCGGTCGAATATCACGTCTCAAGATATTATGTGCTGCACATAATATTTATCAAATCGCAGTGCGATCACATGTGGTTCTAAACCCACATGAGATATATCGCACTGCGATGGGCACCTGCCAGGTTATGTTCCCATCATGTGATTACCATGCGATATATCGCATGATAACCACTTTGGCAGTTCAGGTGTGATTTGATCGCACCTGAACTGCCGGTACGATGCCCCGCAATGTCGCGCCGCGGGGCATTGCACAAGTGTATGGCCAGCATTAGACCGCTTGCGGTACAGATTCGATCCCGATGCGCGCTCCCGTGAGGGTTGGTATCGTAAGGCTAGATAGACTGTGCAGGCAAGCCAATCTTGACTATCTAGTAAAAAGTATAGTCAAAATTGGCACTTGGTCAAAATCGTACATAGCCAAAATCTCAAGCACAGATGGTACAGATTTTGGGGGAGTTCAAGGGAAATCGCATAGTCAAAATCGGACATAGCAAGGATCTCGCCGTGTGTACACACCTTAACACTCAGTTCCATTCATTAACACATTGACAAAGAGGTGAGGATATAGATATATGGAGAGAATAGGAGTCTCCTGGAAGCGAGACCAGCTCAACAGTATTTTAAAGGAGTGAGAGGATGTGGAAGAACATTGCAAAAGCCAGAGTGAAAATAATATCTGCATGTATTGATGAAAAACATGTCGGGAGGTAAAATTACTCTTAAAATTAAAGGTAGGGAACAAGCCCAGGTCTTTTAAGAAGCAGAACCCAATTGTAGACAAAGAAAAGAATATGGTTGGGGTGATTCCATGGGGGTAATCTGAATTATGCTAGAGGGGAGTGGGGTAGGATCAACTGGGATAAATAGCATAACTTCTCTGCCACATTGTCAGAATAAGGGTAATAGGGTGAGAGTGGGCTCCTAGGCCCACACTAAAAATGGGACGCTGATGTACAGATGTCCTAAGACATGGTCTCTCAATTGCTTATCTGCAAGAGATAACCAGGTGCCGCAGGAAGGCAAACGTGCACTGGTAACATCTGAAATAAGTAAATCAGAATGGGGAGAATATTCAATTTAATGGTCACTGTGTGACCAGTCCAGGCCAGGATACATGCTCTTACATGAGTGGGGTGTAATTAATTTTACTTAATGTAGGCCAGTGTTTAATAGGAAAAATGCTTAAATACAGGTAAATTGGAAATTATACTCCAGAAAGTTTCTCAGTTATTGGAGAAAGTAGGAAATCAAAAACTCAATAGGAACCAAATAAATGGAGTTCATTAAGTATATTTTGGTAAAATCCAGAGGGCCACATAAAGTCATGACCTTATGCTCTTTATGGATATCAATGTTTTATAGAGACCGGATCAAATGAAGCACCGTCCCTAATTGCAAGGATACAACTAAACGTCTTTTAGTAGAAACTGAAAAATCTATTATGATATGGACCCCTAGATGGCAAGTTGCAGAGTGATTGGTCCCTTGAACCATAAGTATTTTTGCAGTTCTTTGCAGCACAATGCAGTGCTCTGTGGTCTACACTTAGGGCCTAATTTAGATCTGATCGCAGCAGAAAATTTGTTAGCTAAAATAAAGCAGGCAGTATTTACCCTGCTCAGAAACAATATAACACACCCAAATCTATCTCTCTGCACATGTTATATCTTCCACCCTCTCCCCCCTGTGGTGCACATGGTTTTGCTCTTTAGCTAACAAATTTGGTGCTGCAATCAGGTCTGAATTAGGCCCTTAGTTGGTTATCAGTGCATATTACAGCAAGATAATGACCCAAAATATACCTCCATGCACACCTTCAAGGCAAATAAGGCAGTGGTAGGCTTGTAATCGGGGAATTGCCAGTACTATCTCCAGACCTAAACCTCACTGAGCTGGTTTGTGATGACCAGGACAAAGAGTAAAAGCAAAGCAATCCCCCCCCCCCTCCCCCTCCCCCCAAAAAAGAGTGGCATAATTGTTATATAAAAGAGGTGTCAAATATTTAGATTAAGTGTACGATGAGACATTAACAGAGTCCATTTCAATGAATCTTGGAAAATTGGTGACCGCTTTCTGTTGCAGATTTTTCCAAAGGTTCTTGATGCTCGGGCTAGTTTGGATTCTTTCCAAAAGTGCCACAGCTATGCCTTATATCTGGGAGGTCAACTTCCCCAGTTGCCAGTTTGTTTATCCAGAGGAAGTGGAGTAGTACTGGAGCACTTCAGTGAGGGCACAGGTTGTCCACGTGACATAAGATTTACTCAGGTGGACATGATAGGTGGTTCTTCATGCTTTGCTACAGGGGAGGGAGGGGGGGGAGAGTGTCCATCTTCATCTAAGATTATACTTTTCCAGGGTGTTTTCTTTACCATTGTTTGAGACACTTGGCTTTGATAGTATGGCACTTGAAGCCAAGAGTCTTAATGGTTTTTTTGAGTTAAGCCATTCAGACTATGGTAAGAGCCCAAAAGGCTAAGAAGGCTCTGGAAGACATACATTTTCTAGTGTGAACACAGATGAGTCTCTAGAACCACAAGTCGGTGTTCTGCACCTCCCTTTCTTTCTTTTTTAAATGTTGGCTTGGATGAAGAGCTTCGACTGTGAACCAAAAAGTATCAATTTATAGCCCTTTCTGTCCTCTTTCAGTGAAAATTGGCCTTCATTTTGGAGTTTCAGACCTCTAGCCAGGGGTTTATTTATATGTAACCACCTTATCTTTATCCTGTTCTCCTTTATGACTAAAGTCTTTGAGAATCTCCTGATGATTTGCATGTACATTCCATTTTTAATTTTTAATCAGATGGTCATCATGCCGGCCTTTCAGCAGTACAGTTAATGCCCTGCATGTTGTTCAAGCCTTGCAAATCTCCATTGATTGGACTGCGACCATTCGTAGAATGGATTTTTTTTCTGTATTTTGTATTCTCATAAATGTGGATGGCCAGCATCAAAATGGTAGTAAGGGTTTCACTACTCCACTGCTCAAAAAATAAAGGGAACACTAAAATAACACATCCTAGATCTGAATTAATGAAATAATCTTATTAAATACTTTGTTCTTCACATAGTTGAATGTGCTGACAACATAATTACACAAAAATTATCAATGGAAATCAAATTTATTAACCCATGGAGGTCTGGATTTCTCAAAATTAAAGTAGAAAAACACACTACAGGCTGATCCAACTTTGTAATGTCCTTAAAACAAGTCAAAATGAGGCTCAGTAGTGTGTGTGGCCTCCACGTGGCTGTATGACCTCCCTACAACGCCTGGGCATGCTCCTGATGAGGTGGCGGATGGTCTCCTGAGGGATCTCCTCCCAGACCTGGACTAAAGCATCCGCCAACTCCTGGACAGTCTGTGGTGCAACGTAGCATTGGTGGATGGAGCGAGACATGAGGTCTAGCATTGTCTTGCATTAGTAGGAACCCAGGGCAAACTGCACCAGCATATGGTCTCACAAGGGGTCTGAGGATCTCATCTCAGTATCTAATGGCAGTCAGGCTACCTCTGGCGAGCACATGGAGGGCTGTGCGGCCCCCCCCAAAGAAATGCCACCCCACACCACGTTGCAGGCAGCAGAACGTTCTCCTTGGCGTCTCCCGACTCTGTCATGTCTGTCACATGTGCTCAGTGAGAACCTGCTTTCATCTGCGAATAGCACAGGGCGCCAGTGGCAAATTTGTCAATCTTGGTGTTCTCTGGCAAATGCCAAACGTCCTGCACGGTGTTGGGCTGTAAGCACAACCCCCACCTGTGGACGTCGGGCCCTCATATCACCCTCATGGAGTCTGTTTCTGATCGTTTGAGTAGACACATGCACATTTGTGGCTTGCTGGAGGTCATTTTGCAGGGCTCTGGCAGTGCTCCTCCTGTTCCTCCTTGCACAAAGGCAGAGGTAGCGGTCCTGCTGCTAGGTTGTTGCCCTCCTACGGCCTCCTCCACGTCTCCTGATGTACTGGCCTGTCTCCTGGTAGCGCCTCCATGCTCTGGACACTACGCTGACAGACACAGCAAACCTTCTTGCCACAGCTCGCATTGATGTGCCATCCTGAATGAGCTGCACTACCTGAGCCACTTGTGTGGGTTGTAGACTCCGTCTCATGGTACCACTAGAGTGAAAGCACCGCCAGCTTTCAAAAGTGACCAAAACATTAGCCAGAAAGCATAGGAGCTGAGAAGTGGTCTGCGGTCACCACCTGTAGAACAACTCCTTTATTGGGGGTGTCTTGCTAATTGCCTATAATTTCCACCTGTTGTCTATTCCATTTGCACAACAGCATGTGAAATTGATTGTCAATCAGTGTTGCTTCCTAAGTGGACAGTTTGATTTCACAGAAGTGTGATTGACTTGAAGTTACATTGTGTTGTTTAAGTGTTCCCTTTATTTTTTTGAGCAGTGTATTTGGCAGGCTATGGGGTATATGCAATTCCGGGTGAATTGCTGCACTTTTTCGCCCGTTTTTTAATTCGACACAATTCGACTGTCGAATTCCGGCCGGCGGGTGCTGGAATTCGACATATTCAATAAAAAACGGATTCGACTGTCCCGCTGTCGAAAAACAGACCAATTGACGGATTTGAATTAGATTTTTAAAAATTAAAAAAAAAACCTGTAAAAAAAAAAACCCCCAAAAAATTGCGTGGGGTCCCCCCTCCTAATCATAACCAGCCTCGGGCTCTTCGAGCCGGTCCTGGTTGCCAAAATACGGGGGGGGGGAAATGACAAGGGATCCCCCGTATTTTAACAACCAGCACCGGGTTCTGCGCCTGGTCCAAAAAATACGGGGGACAAAAAGAGTAGAGGTCCCCCGTATTTTTTGTACCAGCACCGGGCACCACTGGCTGGACAGATAATGCCACAGCCGGGGGACACTTTTATACCGCTCCCTGCGGCCGTGGCATTAAATACCCAACTAGTCACCCCTGGCCAGGGTACTCTGGAGGAGTGGGGACCCCTTCAATCAAGGAGTCCCCCCTCAGCCACCCAAGGGCCAGGGGTGAAGCCCGAGGCTGTGTCGTCGTCCCCCCCCCCCCCCATCCAAGGGCTGCGGATGGGGGGCTGATAGCCATGTGTAAAAACGAAAGATTATTGTTTTTTTTGCAAAAGAACTACAAGTCCCAGCAAGCCTTCCCCGCAAGCTGGTACTTGGAGACATGGGACCCCTTTCAGTCCGTCTGGATCGGCTATACGTTTTTATTTTTTTTTTGTTTTTTTTGCCAAGTACGAGGATTACAATAAAAGAACCGGACACTGAATCAGGTGAGTATATCATTTTATTTTCAGGTACCCCAGACGTCGAGAGACGGAGACGTGGGCAGAGTCGGCGTGTCAACATAGGTAAGTATGTATGTGTCGGCATGTGTGTAATAAAGTTTTACTTTCAAGGTGTGTGTGTCCTGTTTTTATTTGGTTTTTTTTTTTTTGCAGAAGAACTACAGGTACCAGTGGGCCCATTTCCCCCCGCATGCTGGTACTTGTGGTTCTCCAAGTACCAGCTTGCGGGGGAGGCTTGCTGGGACTTGTAGTTCTTCTGCAAAAAACAATATTTTTTTCATTTTTACACATGGCTATCAGCCCCCCATCCGCAGCCCTTGGATGGGGGGGGGGGGGGCAGCCTCGGGCTTCACCCCTGGCCCTTGGGTGGCTGGTGGGGACCCCTTGATTGAAGGGGTCCCCACTCCTCCAGGGTACCCCAGCCAGGGGTGACTAGTTGGGTACTTAATGCCACGGCCGCAGGGAGCGGTATAAAAGTGTCCCCCGGCTGTGGCATTATCTGTCCAGACAGTGGAGCCCGGTGCTGGTACAAAAAATACGGGGGACCCCTACTCTTTTTGTCCCCCGTATTTTTTGCACCAGGACTAGGCGCAGAACCCGGTGCTGGTTGTTAAAATACGGGGGATCCCCTGTCATTTTTTTCCCCGTATTTTGGCAACCAGGACCGGCTCGAAGAGCCCGAGGCTGGTTATGATTAGGAGGGGGGACCGCACGCATTTTTTTTTTTTTTGGTTTTTAACCCATTCCATAAAAAAATATATATATATTTTTAAAAATATATAAATAATACTTGTGCCTCCTAAAGAGGCAGACCAAGTACCTAATGCCTTCTAATATAATTAGATATGCTATTAGCAATGAAAAAAAAAAAAAAAAACATGTTTTTTAAAATTTTTATTACATTCCGCCAGCAAAGTGAGGCGTATTGAAAATGACGAATTTACTGATGAAAAGCACTGTTGTCGAATTTACATTCTTAAATTCAATATACTTTTGTCGAAAAGCCTCATTTGTACCATTGCAGAAATGTCGAATTTGTCAAATGTCGAACTTCAAAAAGTCGAATTTTAAAAGCCCGTTTTTTTTGACGAAAAGTACTGTATTGCATTGTCAAAAAAATTTTGGCGAAAAAGTCCAGTTTTTTTAAATTTTCGGAATTCGACCGCAATTGCATATACCCCTATGTGTCTGCTTAGCTACCTATTCTATGGCCATCTGGACTCCTCCTTCTACCCATGTTATGAGTGCTTGGGACCCCAGCTAAACAGCCATGTGTAGCAGTGACCTGGTCTTCTATGCACATGTTAAAGACCTTTTTACAAGTTCAATACTTTTTATATCTTGGGATGCTCATTTTGGGTGTTGTGTTTCAAATTCTGGCAATTTCCACCATTTCTATGCTTGCCATTGTAATTTCAATTGTAAGCAATTGCCCCCTTGATTAGATGTAGGATAATTTGATCACCTCCCAGCACCCCCTGCAGCCTCCACATCACTCTCTGCATGTGTAGAGATACTACTGGGACCGAAACCCAGAAGTCCCCATATAACAAAGGACAGTCTTATCGGGCGGGTTGTCCTTTGTGATGTACATTGCATTTGTAAGTACATACCCGAACGGTATGTACGCTGTTTGTAGTGGAGTGTACCACATCAAAGATGTGATGCTTAGTGCATCCCGCCTGCTGTGTTTTATTAGCTATGGTATATTGTGAGGATACAGGGTTTTTCTAATCACTCACAGAGCCGATGAAACCAAGATGATGGTTTATTTCTCACCGCACACAGGAGTATATAATTCACAGTAGAGAGTTTAGGTCCACAGCAATTCCACACAGAAGTTAGAGATAAACAGGTCCACACAGCAGTGATGGTAGATTAGTCCACAGGAGAATATTTGTTTAAGTCCACACAGCACTGGTGATGCGTTCCACAAGGTACCCTGGCAGAGAATCACCCCTTGGCCAGAGTCCTGTGACTAACAATAGGAGCTGACCCGCGCAACCTCTGCCCATCATGCCGCACTCACCTGGGGAGGATACACAGGCTCCTGATTGGTGGGATCCCATTTCAGGTATCTCCCTCCTCCCTCCAGCTGACCTCCTGCAGACCACATGCTGGGTCAGGCTCTGAGTTGTCTGTCAAAGACCAGGGTTTTACAGAGGAAAGTAAACAGAAGGAACAATGATAGGGAAATTGATTTAAGTCCTAATTGTCCCCTGTGGAGGTACATCATCATAGAGAGATTACCTGTCACTCGTGTTTACTTCCTGTATGATCATATCAGGATAATAGATGGGTTAAACAGGATTATCCATGATAATTTGTAACCTCATACACTGAATGGCATTCTCTAAAATAACATAACATGACAGCACTATGTATAGGTCACAGCCCACCTGTATTTACCTGAGTAAGATTATTGTTCAGAATATATATGCCAACGAATGAACACGTACATGGGAAAATAGTGACACAAACCAGGAGACATGGGAACTGAGGGCTAAAAAGTACATTAATCACTACAGAGATTGAAACATAACAAATACAGTTTTACCCTCTGCGTCATATCTTTACATATACAAATATACCCCTCTTTCCTTATAAAATGTAAGACTTCTACCATTAGGTTTGCATCTGTAATCTTCAGACACTTAAATGTTAACATCCTATTTTTTTTTTTTTTTTTTTTTGCAGGTAAATTCGGTAAGGGACATTATCCTTTGATCAAGCCAACTAACCTTTCGGACGGTTCACAAAAGCAATTTCTACTTGGAGTATAGGAGAAATCACCGTCTCTAACTAAGTTGTTACTCATCGAAGAAATGAGTCGCACCAGAGAGAAACGACATCCGTGCTCGGAGTGTGACATACGCTTTGCATTTAAATCACAGCTTCTCTTACATCAGAGGATTCACACAGGAGAGAAACTATTTACTTGTTCTGAATGTAGCAAATGTTTTACCCGGAAGTTATGTCTTATTAGACATCAGATGATTCACACAGGAGAGAACCCATTTAAATGCCCTGAATGCAGCAAGTGTTTTAACAGAAAGCAAGAACTTGTTGTACATCAGATGAGTCACACAGGAGAGAAACCATTTAAATGCTCTGAATGCAGCAAGTGTTATACCAGAAAGCGACAACTTGATATACATCAGAGGACTCACACTGGAGTAAAACCATTTACATGCTCTGAATGTAGCAAGTGTTTTTCCCAGATCTCGCATCTTATTACCCATCAAAGAAGTCACACAGGAGAGAAACCATTTAAATGCTTTGACTGTAGCAAGTGTTTTTCCGAGAAGCAACAACTTGCTGTACATCAAAGAACTCACACAGGAGAAAAATTATTTACGTGCTCTGAATGCAGCAAGTGTTTTTCCCAGAAGTACCAGCGTGATAGACATCAGATGATTCACACAGGAGAGAAACCATTTAAATGCTCTGAATGTAGCAAAAGTTTTATCAGAAAGCAACAACTTATTAGTCATCAGAGGAGTCACACAAGAGAGAAACCATTTAAATGTTCTGAATGCAGCAGGTGGTTTTCGGAGAGCTCAAATCTTGTTAGACATCAGAGGAGTCATACAGGAGAGAAGCCATTTAAATGTGCTGAGTGCAGCAAGTGTTATACCCTTAGAGAAAATCTACTTAGACATCAGAAGAGTCACACAGGAGATAAACGATTAACATGTTCTGAATGCAGCAAGTTTTTCACCAAGAAGAGAGCGCTTATTACTCACATGCGGAGTCACTCCGAGGCTTTGAATGTGGCACGTGTTTCATAAGTAAAAACTTATATCATGACAGTTGGCCTGATTGTGAGTTGCTCCAAACTCAGAATCAGGCCAACTGTCATAATACAACAGCATGAGAAAGCAGTTATCCTGGACAAACCATGTTCCAATACAAGGGGTGCAAATACTTTTATTATTTTTGCCAAGGGGCAAAGTTACAATATGCTTTAAAGAAAGTGTTTTATAGAAGCTCATGCAGGTGCTGGTAGTAGAGGAAATGCTTTCTGTCCAATAGAGAGTTCCAGCAGCTCCTCTCTATGGCTGGCAGAACTATGATTACTGAGTGTTTTTTTTGTGTGTTTTTTTAGTAACCTTTTATATGCTTCCTTGTTTCACCCTATAAGTTATACACGGGCGAGTCGCATTAATATGACCACCTCCTACATTTGACGTCGACAACGCGTAGCCCATGAAGTACGTCACGCGTTGTGTGCTGGCTTGTTGGGTATATAAGGTGTGCGATAGGCTGTCAGCACACACATTACTCGTTGCTATCATGGGTAAAAGGGGCAATTTATCTGAGTCTCAAAAAGGGATGATTATCGGCTTCCGGGCCAAAGATAGTATTTCTGAATCAGCGCAGTTTGTGAACTGTTCGCGTGGTGAAGGTGTATTGTGACTGGACAAATGGCACCACTGAGAATAACCTACGTGAAAACTGCGGAACACCACGTGCTATCGATAAGAGGTGAACGTTGACAATGAAGGTGCATGAGGAGGGCCTACCGCCACGCTACAGTGGAGCAGCTCACCGTCAAAATGAACCTGGGGGCTACCAGACGTGTGTCTAAAATGATAGTTCGTCTAGCTGCTGTCCGTGTTGCACCGGCGGTTACTCTGGCTGTAAGCTGGTAGTCATAATAATTTGACTCAACTATGTATTTCCTAAACAATTATTCAAAGCTGTCAATTATTAGTGTATTAATGCTGCGTATTAAAGGGAAGTAGTAATACACGCAAATCAGACTTGTTTTCTTATTTGAGTCATTTTTATTTGTATTAGAAACCTAAACACAAAACAAGACTATAACAAACAAACAATCCCCCCCACCCATTAATACAGTCTAAAAATAATCACTGCAGTACCATATCCAGACATTAGGCCAATATACATTAAATTTCAAGCATATCTTGCTCCGGCAGGGTCCACAGGTTATCCACAGGATAACAAGGCGATATGATGGAGCGACAGCGGATTGGCACCAAACAATCAAAGCTTTCCGGCCTCCCAGGATGCAACGGGCCCGTCCATATGTCCCGCCCCCTGGCTCAGGCAAATCAGTTTTTTGTTTGGTGTGGCAGGAGCCGGACCATGGTCAGAGGGCTGCTGTTTCACTAGCAGCCCAGGCTTTCTTATTTTATTTTCTCATACGTCCTAGAGGATGCTGGGGATGCTTCAAGAAACATGGGGTATAGACGGGATCCGCAGGAGACATGGGCACTTTAAGACTTTGAAAGGGGTGTGAACTGGCTCCTCCCTCTATGCCCCTCCTCCAGACTCCAGTTAGATTCTGTGCCCAGTGAGATTAGATGCACACTGAGAGGCTCTCCAGAGTTTCTCAGAAAAAGACTTATGTTAGGTTTATTATTTTCAGGGAGCACTGCTAGCAACAAGCTCCTTGCATCGTGGGACTGAGGGGAGAGAAGCAGTCCTACTTCTGTGAGTTTTAAGGCGCTGCTTCTTGGGCTACTGGACACCATTAGCTCCAAAGGGTCTGATCGCTAGGTACGCCTAGATGCTCGTTCCCGGAGCCGCGCCGTCACCCCCCTTGCAGAGCCAGAAGTCAGAAGCCAGGTGAGTAGAAGAAGATCAGAAGACTTCAGTGACGGCAGAAGATTTCAGACGGCTTTTGAGGTACCGCGCAGCGGCCATGCTCCCACATACAAAACGGCACTGCAGGGCGCAAGGGTGGCGCCCTGGGCTGCATAAAAACCTCAGTGGCAACTGGCATCAGTGTATACAGTGCCTGGGCACTAAATACAGACCCCCGCCAGTATAAAAATATAAAAACAAGCAAGACTGAAGCGTGCCATTAAGGGGGTGTGGCTTAGCCCTCACAGCTCTAACCACCGCCATTTTCTCCTCACAGAGACGCTGGTCCTTCCAAAAGACTGCTGTATAGATCAGAGTGGAAAACGAGGGGGGGGGGCACAGTTGTTTGGCGCAATATAAGTTAAAAATAAAAGCACTATATCATGAGCTGGTAAACCCCTTATGTGTTTCCATGACAGAATGTACTGTGGTCTATCCCTTATAGCCACTGTAATGTCGGTGGGTGTTTGGTACATGTGTGTCGGCATATGAGTGCTTTGCCACAAAGGGAATGACTATGTCGGCGCTGTCGACTCCTGATTAGTACTTGGTACATGTAAATCAATGTCGATATGTCAGTAGAGATCTATTTTTCCCGAGAGAAAACTATATGGGAGACGCAGACGTGGGGGGTGACCCTGTTGGCACCAACAATATCTAACTGGGTGGATATTGACATGATAATGTGATATCAGAAAGTGTTATACCTATATGTATGTATGTATGTATAGTAAAGTTACAATGGTCTGTGGCACGATCACAGACACGATCATATTTATGGAGGAAGTCATATTCATAGAATTGATTTCTCTCAGACCCCTCGGGATCAATTTTTTTTTATTTTGCCCACTTACTACTCCCTGAGATCGACTCGAATAATGTTTCTTATGTTTTCTGATCAGATCCACAAAATCGGCATTCAGTACCTGTTCATACACATTGGAATGTATTAACGTCACTAGGGACACTGCTGTTCCTGACCAAAAGAATATATGTATACGTGTTATATATATATATATATATATATATATATATAGAGAGAGAGAGAGAGAGATCTAGATAGATATATTGATAGATGTATGTATAGATGCATTTGAAGGTATATTTGTGTGTGTGTGTGTGTGTATGTATGAATATAATATTGTGTGTGTGTGTATATATATATATATATATATATATATATATATATATATATATATATATGAGAGCAGTGGAGAACAGTGCCTCGGTATATCTAATAGAGACCAAGGTAAGGAAAATAATTTTTTCTTTTTATACAACACACCTCATCTATAAATGAGTGGCAACAGTGTGTGAATAAAATGTGAAGCAAATGAAGTAAAACAAGCGCCTAATAGTGTTGGTGAAATAAAAACCTGTGCAGTCAGGTACAGTTATTAAAATAAATAACAACTTTTAGCTTCGAATAATTTCAGGCTGATGACATTTGGAAGCCGAACATGTAAAGAGAAAATAAAAGCAACATAGTTTGTACTGTTTTGAGATGCAATATTTTACGGTGATATCAGGAATTAGGAATGTGGCTCATTCCAATTAATTAAGTAAGCAGAACTGATGATAGAGACTAAAAGCTATAAAAGACAAGAATTTCACTGTAGCTTAAAAGCTAGGAATGTGGCTCATTCCAATTAATGTTAGGCAAACGTGATAAAAAGTAACAATTTAATAGGCACAATCCTGCCACGCTTAAAAGTAGCAAACGTACAAGACAAAGCAAATAGGCAATTCATCTGTCCATAAATGCAGGTAGCACACGTACAGGATTGAAAAATAAAAACAGCTTATCTGTCTGCAAGTAGGGAGTCCAAGGGTTAAGTAGCAGGTCCCTGTCTCAACTCGTTTCGTCCTATTAGGTGGACTTCATGAAGGGGATAATCATGGGCACAAAACAGGATATTTATAGTGCTAGTGAGAGATGGGAGTAGGGTCTTCATCAAGAGGTTTTCACTGAAGTGACAAGTCTTTGGGGAATTCCTCAAATAGACATGATGGCGTCTCGCCTCTACAAGAAACTTCAGAGATATTGTTCCAGGTCGAGGGACCCTCAAGCAATAGCGGTGGACACCCTGGTGACACCGTGGGTGTTTCAGTCGGTCTATGTGTTCCCTCCACTTCCACTCTTTCCGAAGGTGATAAAGATCATAAGAAGAACAAAGGTTCAGGCGAACCTCATTGTGCCAGACTAGCCAAGGAGGGCTTGGTATCCAGATCTTCAAGAAATGCTCATAGAAGATCCCTGGCCTCGTCCTCTAAGAGAGGACCTTTTACAGCAAGGACCGTGCGTGTATCAAGACTTACTGCGGCTGCGGTTTGACGGCAAGGCGGTTGAACGCCATATCCTAGCCCGAAAGAATATTCCCAGTGGAGTCATTCCCACACTGCTTCAGGCTAAAAAAGAAGTAACGGCGACGCTTTACCACCATCTTTGTAGAAAATGTGTCTTGGTGTGAATCCAAGAAGGCTCCTATGGAAGAATTTCAGCTGGGGCGTTTGCTCCATTTTTTGCAAGCAGGTGTGGATGCAGGCCTAAAGTTAGGCTCCATTAAGGTACAAATTTCGGCCTTATCTATTTTCTTTCAGAAAGAATTGGCCTTCCTTTCAGAAGTTCAGACCTTTGTGAAGGGCGTGCTGCACATTCAACCTCCCTTTGTGCCCCCAGTGGCACCATGTGATCTTAATGTGGTGTTGCAGTTCCTGCAATTCTCATTAGTTTGAGTTGAAATTCCTTACTTGGAAAGTGGTCATGCTGTTGGCCTTGGCATCCGCAAGGCGGGTGTCTGAATTGGCAGCTTTGTCTCAAAAGCCCCTATTTCTCTGACGTCCTAGTGGATGCTGGGAACTCCGAAAGGACCATGGGGAATAGCGGGCTCCGAAGGAGGCTGGGCACTCTAGAAAGATTTATGACTACCTGGTGTGCACTGGCTCCTCCCACTATGACCCTCCTCCAAGCCTCAGTTAGATTTTGTGCCCGGCCGAGGTTGGATGCACACTAGGGGCTCTCCTGAGCTCTTAGAAAGAAAGATAGACTTAGGTTTTTTATTTTCAGTGAGACCTGCTGGCAACAGGCTCACTGCAGCGAGGGACTAAGGGGAGAAGAAGCGAACTCGCCTGCTTGCAGCCGGATTGGGCTTCTTAGGCTACTGGACACCATTAGCTCCAGAGGGATCGACCGCAGGCCCAGCCTTGATGTTCGGTCCCGGAGCCGCGCCGCCGTCCCCCTTACAGAGCCAGAAGCAAGAAGATGGTCCGGAAAATCGGCGGCATGAAGACATCAGTCTTCACCAAGGTAGCGCACAGCACTGCAGCTGTGTGCCATTGCTCCTCTCACACACTTCACACTCCGGTCACTGAGGGTGCAGGGCGCTGGGGGGGGCGCCCTGAGGCAGCAATAAAAACACCTTGGCTGGCAAAAATACCTCAATATATAGCCCCAGGGGCTATATATGAGGTAAATACCCCTGCCAGATTCCATAAAAAAGCGGGAGAATAGGCCGCAGAAAAGGGGCGGAGCTATCTCCCTCAGCACACTGGCGCCATTTTTCCCTCACAGCTTCGCTGGAAGGAAGCTCCCTAGCTCTCCCCTGCAGTCTACACTAGAGAAAAGGGCTAAAAAAGAGAGGGGGGGCACTAAATTTAGGCGCAGTATACATTATATAAAAACAGCAGCTATAGGGGACATAACTCAGTTAGTCCCTGCATTATATAGCGCTCTGGTGTGTGCTGGCATACTCTCACTCTGTCCCCCCAAAGGGCTTTTGTGGGTCCTGTCCTCGTTTAGAGCATTCCCTGTGTGTCTGCGGTGTGTCGGTACGGCTGTGTCGACATGTTGAATGAGGAGGCTTATATGGTGACGGAGCAGAGGCCGATATATGTGATGTCGCCCCCTGTGGGGCCGACACCAGAGTGGATGGATAGGTGAAAGGTATTAACCGACAGTGTCAACTCCTTACATAAAAGGGTGGATGACGTAACAGCTGTGGGACAGCCGGCTTCTCAGCCTGCGCCTGCCCAGGCGTCTCAAAGGCCATCAGGGGCTCAAAAACGCCCGCTCTCTCAGATGGCAGACACAGATGTCGACACGGAGTCTGACTCCAGTGTCGACAAGGTTGAGACATATACACAATCCACTAGGAACATCCGTGACTTGATCCCGGCAATAAAAAATGTGTTATACATTTCTGACATTAACCCAAGCACCTCTAAAAATGGGTTTTAGGTTTGGGGAGAAAAAAACAGGCAGTGTTTTGTTCCCCCATCAGATGAATAAATGAAGTGTGAAAAGCGTGGGTTCCCCCGTTAAGAAACTGGTAATTTCTAAAAAGTTACTGATGGCGTACCCTTTCCCGCCAGGAGGATAAGTTACGCTGGGAGATATCCCCTAGGGTGGATAAGGCGCTCACACGGTTGTCAAAAAAGGTGGCACTGCCGTTTTAGAAACGGCCACTTTGAAGGTACCTGTTGATAAAAAGCAGGAGGCTATCCTGAAGTCTGTATTTACACACTCAGGTACTAGACTGAGACCTGCAGATCGTGCTGCTGCAGCGTGGTCGGTGACCCTGTCAAGCATACTAGTTTGCTAATATGAGAACATATTAAAGACGTCGTCTTATATATGAGGGATGCACAGAGGGATATTTTGCCGGCTGGCATCCAAAATGAATGTAATGTCCATTCTGTCAGGAGGGTATTAGAGACCTGTCACTGGACAGGTGATGCTGACTTAAAAGCCGCATAGAGATTCTGCCTTATAAGGGTGAGGAATTATTTGGGGATGGTCTCTGGGACCTCGTATCCACAGCAACTGCTGGGAAGAAATATTTTTACCTCAGGTTTCCTCACAGACTAAGAAAGCACTGTATTATCAGGTACAGTCCTTTCGGCTTCAGAAAAGCAAGCGGGTCAAATGGCGCTTCCTTTCAGTACAGAGACAAGGGAAGAGGGAAAAAGCTGCACCAGTCAGCCTGTTCCCAGAATCAAAATTCTTCCCCCGCTTCCTGTGAGTCCACAGCATGACGCGGGTGCTCCACAGGTGTAGCCAGGTACGGTGGGGGGGCCGTCTCAAAAATTTCAGCAATTAGTGGGCTCGCTCACAGGTGGATCCCTGTTTCTTTCAAGTAGTATTTCAGGGGTACAAGCTGGAATTCGAGATGTCTCCTTCCCCCCCCGCCGTTTCCTCAAATATGCCTTGCCGATTACTCCGTCAGGCAGGGAGGCTGTGCTAGAGGCAATTAATAAGCGGTATTCCCAGCAGGTAATACTCAAGGTGCCCCTACTTCAACAAGGACGGGGTTACTATTCTACACGGTTTGGGGTACCGACACCGCATGGTTCGGTGTGACCCATTTTATATTTAAAATCCTTGAACACATACATAAAAAAATTCAAGTTCAAGATGGAATCGCTCAGGGCGGTTATTGCAAGCCTGGACAAGGGGGATTACATGGTATCCCGGGACATCAAGGGTGCTTACCTGCTTGTCCCCATTTACCATCCTCGCCAGGAGTACCTCAGATTTGTGGTACAGGTTTGCCATTACCAAGTCCAGACACGGCCGTTTGGACTGTACATGGCACCGAGGGTGTTTACCAAGGTAATGGCCGAAATGATGATACTCCTTCGAAAAAAGGGAGTTTTAATTATCCCGTACTTGGACGATCTCCTAATAAAGGCACGGTCCAAGGAACAGTTGTTGGTGGGAGTAGCACTATCTCAGGAAGTGCTGCGCCAGCACGGCTGGATTCTGAATATCCCAAAGTCACAGCTGGTTCCGACTACACGTATACTGTTCCTGGGTATGATTCTGGACACAGTCCAGAAAAAATTGTTTCTCCCGGAGGAGAAAGCCAGGGAGTTGTCTTCTCTAGTCAGAGACCTCCTGAAACCAAAACAGGTATCGGTGCATCACTGCACGCGGGTCCTGGGAAAGATGGTAGCTTCTTACGAGGCAATTCCATTCGGCAGGTTCCATGCCAGAATCTTTCAGTGGGACCTGTTGGACAAGTGGTCCGGATCGCATATTCAGATGCATCGTTTAATAACCCTGTCTCCAAGAACCAGGGTGTCTCTTCTGTGGTGGCTGCACAGTGCTCATCTTCTAGAGGGCCGCAGATTCGGCATACAGGACTGGGTCCTGGTGACCACGGATGCCAGCCTTCGAGGCTGGGGGGCAGTCACAAGGGGAAGAAACTTCCAAGGACTATGGTCAAGTCAGGAGACTTCCCTTCACATAAATATTCTGGAACTAAGGGCCATGTACAATGCCCTAAGTCAAGCAAAATCCCTGCTCCTACACCAGCCGGTGCTGATCCAGTCAGACAACATCACGGCAGTCGCCCATGTGAATCGACAGGGCGGCACAAGAAGCAGGATGGCAATGGCAGAAGCCACAAGAATTCTCCGATGGGCGGAAAATCATCTACTAGCACTGTCAGCAGTGTTCATTCCGGGAGTGGACAACTGGGAAGCAGACTTTCTCAGCAGGCACGACCTCCACCCGGGAGAGTGGGGACTTCATCTAGAAGTCTTCCAAATGATTGTAAATCAGTGGGATTGTCCACAGGTGGACATGATGGTGTCCCGCCTAAACAAAAAACTAGAGAGGTGTTGCGTCAGGTCAAGAGACCCTCAGGCAATAGCTGTGGACGCTCTAGTGACACCGTGGGTGTATCAGTCAGTTTATGTGTTCCCTCCTCTGCCTCTCATACCAAAGGTATTGAGAATAATAAGAAGGCGAGGAGTAAACACAATTCTCGGGGTTCCGGATTGGCCAAGACGAGCGTGGTACCCGGAACTTCAAGAGATGATCTCAGAGGACCCGTGGCCTCTGCCGCTCAGACAAGACCTGCTACAGCAAGGGCCCTGTCTGTTCCAAGACTTACCGCGGCTGCGTTTGACGGCATGGCGGTTGAACGCCGGATCCTAAAGGAAAAGGGCATTCCGGAAGAAGTCATTCCTACGCTTATTAAAGCCAGGAAAGAGGTTACAGCAAATCATTATCACCGCATATGGCGGAAATATGTTGCATGGTGTGAGGCCGAAAGGGCCCCAACAGAGGAATTTCAACTAGGTCGATTTCTGCATTTCCTGCAAGCTGGAGTAAATATGGGCCTAAAATTAGGTTCCATTAAGGTACAGATCTCGGCTCTGTCGATTTTCTTTCAAAAAGAACTAGCTTCAGTACCTGAAGTTCAGACATTTGTAAAAGAAGTGCTGCATATTCAGCCCCCATTTGTGCCTCCTGTGGCACCTTGGGATCTCAACGTGGTGTTGAGTTTCTTAAAATCACATTGGTTTGAGCAACTAAAGACCGTGGATCTGAAATATCTCACGTGGAAAGTGGTCATGTTATTGGCCTTGGCTTCGGCCAGGCGAGTATCAGAATTGGCGGCTTTATCATGTAAAAGCCCTTATCTGATTTTCCATATGGATAGGGCAGAATTGAGGACTCGTCCCCAGTTTCTCCCTAAGGTGGTGTCAGCGTTTCACCTGAACCAGCCTATTGTGGTGCCTGCGGCTACTAAGGACTTGGAGGACTCCAAGTTGCTAGACGTTGTCAGGGCCCTGAAAATATATGTTTCCATGACAGCGGGAGTCAGAAAATCTGACTCGCTGTTTATTTTATATGCACCCAACAAGCTGGGTGCTCCTGCTTCTAAGCAGACTATTGCTCGTTGGATTTGTAGTACAATTCAGCTTGCACATTCTGTGGTAGGCCTGCCACAGCTAAAATCTGTCGATGCCCATTCCACAAGGAAGGTGGGCTCATCTTGGGCGGCTGCCCGAGGGGTCTCGGCTTTACAATTTTGCCGAGCTGCTACTTGGTCAGGGGCAAACACGTTTGCAAAATTCTACAAATTTGATACCCTGGCTAAGGAGGACCTGGAGTTCTCTCATTCGGTGCTGCAGAGTCATCCGCACTCTCCCGCCCGTTTGGGAGCTTTGGTATAATCCCCATGGTCCTTTCGGAGTTCCCAGCATCCACTAGGACGTCAGAGAAAATAAGAATTTACTCACCGGTAATTCTATTTCTCGTAGTCCGTAGTGGATGCTGGGCGCCCATCCCAAGTGCAGTTTATCTGCAATACTTGTACATAGTTATTGTTAACTAAATCGGGTTATTGTTGAGCCATCTGTTGAGAGGCTCAATTGTTTCATACTGTTAACTGGGTATAATATCACGAGTTATACGGTGTGATTGGTGTGGCTGGTATGAGTCTTACCCGGGATTCAAAATCCTTCCTTATTGTGTACGCTCGTCCGGGCACAGTGTCCTAACTGAGGCTTGGAGGAGGGTCATAGTGGGAGGAGCCAGTGCACACCAGGTAGTCATAAATCTTTCTAGAGTGCCCAGCCTCCTTCGGAGCCCGCTATTCCCCATGGTCCTTTCGGAGTTCCCAGCATCCACTACGGACTACGAGAAATAGAATTACCGGTGAGTAAATTCTTATTTTAATCTTCCATGCAGATAGGCCCTCATTCCGAGTTGTTTGCTCGCAAGCTGCTTATCAAAATTGCGAACGAAAGATTAGCAAAATTGCGAATAGACACTTCTTAGCAGTTTCTGAGTAGCTCCAGACTTACTCGGCATCTGCGATCAGTTCAGTGCTTTGTCGTTCCTGGTTTGACGTCACAAACACACCCAGCGTTCGCCCAGACACTCCTCCGTTTCTCCGGCCACTCCCGCGTTTTTCACAGAAACGGTAGTGTTTTTTCGCACACGCCCATAAAACGACCAGTTTCCGCCCAGAATCACCCACTTCCTGTCAATCACATTACGATCACCAGAACGAAGAAAAAAACCTTGTAATGCCGTGAGTAAAATACCTAACTGCAAAGCAAATTTACTTGGCGCAGTCGCACTGCGGACATTGCGCATGCGCATTAGCAACTAATCGCTCCGTTGCGACAAAAAAATACAGAGCGAACAACTCGGAATGACCCCCCTAGAGCGTAGTTGAGAACTTGTCAGCAATTTCTGCCAAAAGTGGTTTCGTCGTTTCACGTAAACCAGCCTGTTGTGGTGCCAGTGGCTACTGACGCCTTGGCGGAATCAAAGTCTCTCGATGTGGTCAGAGCTTGGAAAATCTATCTCGCTAGATCGGCTCAGATTAGGAAAATAGAGGCTCTGTTTGTCCTGTGGGCTCCCAACAAGATTGGGGCTCCTGCTTCCAAGCAGACTATTGCACACTGGATCTGTAATATGATTCAGCAGGCTCATTCTACAGCTGGATTACAGTTACCAAAATCGGTGAAGGTCCATTCAACCAGAAAGGTGGGCTCATCCTGGGCGGCTGCCCGGGGGGTCTCGGGATTACAACTCTGCCGAGCAGCTACTTGGTCGGGTTCAAACACCTTTGCGAAGTTTGCAAGTTTAATATCCTGGCTGATGAGGACCTCTTGTTGGGTCAATCGGTGCTGTAGAGTCATCCGCACTCTCCCGCCCGTTCTAGAGCTATGGTATAAACCTCATGGTTCTTGAAGCATCCCCAGCATCCTCTAGGACATATGAGAAAATAGGATTTTAATACCTACCGGTAAATCCTTTTCTCTTAGTCCGTAGAGGATGCTGGTCGCCCGTCCCAGTGCGTACTATATCTGCAGTCATTGGGTATGTTTACACCCATGGTGTGTTGTGGTTGAGTCAGCCTGTTGCTGACGTTATTCAGGCCATAGCATGCATTATGCTGTTACTGGTTGTGTTTACACACATAGATTGTGTTACTTTTTATGTCAGCGTAGTGCTGCATATTCTTCATGCTGTCGGCTGGTGTTCTATTGAATGCCACTTTCTGCGGCATACTGGAGGTGTAAGCTGGTAAAATGCTCACCGTGGTTTATCAATAAATTATTTCTTTGAAATGTCCGTCTCCCTGGGCACAGTTCCTATAACTGGAGTCTGGATGAGTGGCATAGAGGCTCAACGAGGGGGGTGACGGCGCGGCTCCGGGAACGAGCATCTAGGCGTACCTAGCGATCAGACCCTTTGGAGCTAATGGTGTCCAGTAGCCTATGAAGCAGAGCCTTGAAACTCACAGAAGTAGGTCTGCTTCTCTCCCCTCAGTCCCACGCTGCAGGGAGCCTGTTGCTAGCAGTGCTCCCTGAAAATAATAAACCTAACATAAGTCTTTTTCTAAGAAACTCTGGAGAGCCTCTCAGTGTGCATCCAATCTCACTGGGCACAGAATCTAACTGGAGTCTGGAGGAGGGGCATAGAGGGAGGAGCTAGTTCACACCCCTTTTAAAGTCTTAAAGTGCCCATGTCTCCTGCGGATCCCGTCTATACCCCATGTTTCTTGAAGCATCCCCAGCATCCTCTACAGCCTAAGAGAAAAGGATTTATCGGTAGGTATTAAAATCCTATTTTTATAGTCTTACGGGTTGTTTGTTTTTTCGAGTGATCTTTCCAAACAGTGTCTTATACGCATATTGGAAAGAGTCGCTCAAACAACTCTCCGCCGGATCGCGACAACGCTTACCCACGAGTACAGTGCTGTTTTGGCTGGCGTTTGTCGGATATACTAGCAGGTCCATCAGACGTTACCAGACTGTGGCCGGAGCAGGGAGGGAAGGTAAGGCATCGATTCCGCTTAGTAGATGGAATACGGACACAGCCGCACTGTTTTGGGAGGAGACTACCAAACAGTAGCTGACGCACCACCACCACGGGTGCTCCAGTGCTAGGCCTTAGGGATCAGAGGCACAAGGAATGGCGTGAGCCTGCGATCCCTAGGGTTGATGTCGGCGGTGGGGAGTCAGACGCTCTCCTGGTCGCCCCTCCCCTCGGTTCATGACCAGTTTCCATCGAGTCTCCTGCCATGTACTGTTTTCTCGCTTCCGTCTCAGACGCTACCAGACGAGACTCGGTTGCAGCATAGGCCGCTGCGTCCGTGTTCACTAAGCGCTACCACGGGAACTCCGGTCGCATCATAGGCGGCTGTGTGATCACTGCGTCTGTGCTGAACGTTACCATAAGATCGGTGTGTCTGTGTTCACTGAGCGTCTGTGCCCGCTATAGGTTCCTGGAGCGCCAATGTACACTAGTAGCGTCTGGATCCACTCAGCGTTCGCTAACGTATTGATCGATCACTGGAAGCGAGACGAGTCTCTCTGTATCGCACTCTGAGTACGGGCTGTACAGCACTAAATTTCTATCTACTTTGTCAAGTATGAATAGTTAAGTGCCTATTGCATATGAGTTTGTGTATATTTACTGTGGTTTTCTTTGCATTGCGTCTGAAATGTTAGATCTGTTTATACAGGATTCAGTAAATGTGCACCTACATACTTTAAAAAGTGTTTGTAGTTGATTATATGCTTATATGACTAATATATAACATGTGACTGACTGCTAGTGTGATTGCTGACTTTAATATATGTTGATGGCTAGGCAAAGGGCGATCGGGCACTGGTCAAGATAATACAGTCATACATGTGGAAACCAAAATCGGGCAATTTAAACCCTTAAGAATTTAGGAAGAAAAAATTCAGTTTTTTTCTTTATATTGTCCTAGTTGGTGGTGTGCCCAGAGCCAGAAAGTGCATGTACTGGCAATGGAAGGAAGTCTCCTTTCCAGGTACTAACCTGGCCCAACTCCCATTTTTAATATATGTTTGTCAGTTGTTTTCTTCTGATCCTCAATACTGGTGCATGGGTAGGGTCAGATTGTTATCACTTTAGAAGGTTAAAGGGATTACAGTCACAAATTGTGTAGCAGACTGCGAGAGTGCTAATTATTTATCATGTCTAAGAGCGGCAAAGGTGACGAAGGTACACTTACAGCAACACTCATATCATGTTTGTCGTGCAAAACTGTATTGTCCTCTCAGGATCTGGTTCAGGATAGTTTATGTGCAAATTGTTTTGCTTTTCAGCAGAGCACAAGGCAGATCCCTGTACAACATCAGGTAGAGATGGATCCACCTTGGGCTATGTTTGCACAGACTTTGTCCAGTATATCTGAACGGATAATTCCTACAACTTCGGTACCAGGTATAGGGTACCCATACATGCAGCTCCCTACCTACGGTATATCATTTCCCCCAGCAGCTTCTCAAATGAAACAAGCTGATAAACCGATGGTAAGTAAATCTTCACCTTCACAGAAAAATTGATAACACACTTAAATCATTGTACACTGCTTCCGGGGCCATATTACATCCCACTATTGCTAGTGTATGGATTGCAAAGGCAATAGTAAAGTGGTCGGCTACTTTACTTGAGGATTTGGATACGATGGATAGGAATGAGGTTGCATTATATTTACGTAACATACACGATTCAGCAGGTTTTATGGTAGAATCCATGAAAGACCTGGGTTCCATGGCTGTGGGAATCTCTTCCATGTCTGTTTCGGCCGATGCGTAATCCAGAAAAGTGTGGAGTCCCTACCCTATACAGGTCAGGCTCTCTTTGGGGAAGCTCTAGACGTGTGGATATCCATGGCTACAGTGGGTAAGTCTTCGTTTCTTCCCTCAGCAACACCTGCTCCAAAGAAATCCTTCTCTTCATCTGCAACACAGTACTTTCGGCCTAACAAGCCTAGAAAGGCCAGACCGTCCAATACCTTCTTTAGGGGAGGTCGAGTTAAGTCCAAGAAACCTGCAGGTTCCCAGGAACAAAAACCTGCTTCAGGTACCCCAAAGTCATCCGCATGACGGTGAACTGCGCAGCCTGGAGGTGGGGCCGGTGGGAACGAAACTCAGACACTTCAGTCACATTTGGGTATCGTCCGGCCTGGATCCCTGAGTGATAGATATTATATCCCAGGGATACAGGCTGGAATTTCAAAGTCTCCCTCATCGTTATTTCAAATCAGGCTTACCAACTCTGTTGGCAGACAGCACTGTACTACAAGAAGCTGTCCAAAAGCTGGTGGAGGCACAGGTCATTGTGCCAGTTCCTCCTCCTGCGCAGGTCACAGGTTACTATTCAAACCTTTTTGTGGTACCGAAACCGGATGGTTCGGTCAGGCCCATTCTGAACCTAAAATCGTTGAACCCCTTTCTAAAGTAGTTCAAGATGAAGTCTCTCAGGGCGGTGATATCAGGTCTGAAAGAGGGGCAATTCCTGGTATCCCTAGATATCAAGGATGCGTACCTCCACATTCCGATCTGGCTGCCACTTCAGGCTTATCTCCGTTTCGCATTGCTGGACTGTCATTTCCAGTTCCAGGCCCTGCCATTCTGCCTCTCCACAGTACCAAGGGTGTTTACCAAGGTGATGGCAGAAATGGTGGTTCTCCTCCGCAAACAAGGGCTGAACATCATTCCATATCTGGACGATCTGCTGATAAAGGCATTGTCCAAGGAGAAGCTGCTACAGTCCATTGTTCCCACAACACGCCTCCTCAAGAGTCATGGTTGGATTCTGAACCTACCAAAGTCGCATTTGGAACCAACCCAGAGGTTGTCATTTCTGGGAATGATAGTAGACACAGAAGTGCAGAAGGTGTTTCTTCCATGGGAAAAGGCATTGGTGATACAAACTATGGTCCGGGATGTCTTGAAGCCAGCCTGGGTGTCGGTTCATCAATGCATTCACCTGTTGGGAAAGATGGTGGCTTCTTACAAAGCTCTCCAGTACGAGAGGTTTCACGCTCGGACCTTCCAACTGGATCTCCTGGACAAGTGGTCGGGATCTCATCTCCACATGCACCAGAGAATTTGTCTGTCACCGAGGGCCAGGATTTTGCTCCTCTGGTGGTTACAGTTACCTTCCGGAGGGTCGCAGGTTCGGGATTCAGGAATGGGTCCTTCTAACCACGGATGCGAGCCTTCGGGGCTGGGGAGCAGTCACTCAAAGCGTAACCTGCCAAGGACGGTGGTCAAGCCTGGAAGCCAGCCTGCCCATCAACATCCTGGAACTAAGAGCCGTCTACAACGGCCTTCTTCAGGCAGCCCATCTTCTAAGAAATCGGGCCATTCAAGTGTAGTCAGACAACGTAACAGTGGCTTACATAAACCGACAGGGCGGAACGAAGAGCAGAGTGGCAATGTCAGAGGTGACAAGAATACTCCTCTGGACAGAAAAACATGCGTTGACGCTGTCAGCCATCTTCATTCCGGGAGTAGACAACTGGGAAGCAGACTTCCTCAGCAGACAAGATCTCCATCCGGAGGTGTTCAAGGAAATAACAGACCTTTGGGGATTACTCCAAATAGACATGATGGCCTCTCTTCTCAACAAGAAGCTTCAGCGTTATTGTTCCAGGTCAATGGACCCTCAGGCAGTGGCAGTGGACGCCCTGGTGTCTCCGTGGGTGTTCCAGTCAGTGTACATGTTTCCACCATTCCCACTCATCCCAAGAATCCTAAAGCTGATATGGAGAACAAGGGTTCAAGGGATCCTCATTGCCCCAGACTGGCCAAGAAGGGTTTGGTACGCTGACCTTCTGTATCTTCTGCACGAAGAACCGAGGCCTCTTCCTCTTCGGGAGGACCTGCTGCAGCAGGGACGGTTCGCCTATCAAGACTTATCGCGGCTACGTTTGACGCCATGGAAGTTGAGCTCCTGATACTTGCTCGGAAGGACATTGCGAAGAAGGTCATTCCTACCCTCATACAGGCTAGGAAAGGGGTAACATCTAAACATTACCATCGTATTTGGAAGAAATATGTCTCTTGGTGTGAATCAAAGAAGTTTCCTACCGTCGAGTTTCAACTCGGATGTTTTCTCCTCTTCCTGCAAGCACGTGTGGATATGGGCCTGAGGTTAGGATCTGTGGAGGTCCAGATTTCGGCCCTATCCATTTTCTTTCAGAAACAATTGGCTGCCCTCCCTGAGGTTCAGACTTTTTTAAGGGAGTTCTGCACATCCAACCTCCCTTTGTACCGCCAACGGCGCCTTGGGACCTTTAACGTGGTATTGCAGTTCCTCCAGTCGGATTGGTTTGAGTCTCTGTAGGAGGTTGAGGTCAAATTTCTTACATGGAAGGCGGTCACGGTGTTGGCCTTAGTTTCTGCTATATGCATGTCCGAATTGGGGGCTTTATCCTGTAAAAGCCCATACTTTATCTTCCACGAAGATAGAGCTGAGCTCCGGACACGTCAGCAGTTTCTTCTGAAGGTTGTGTCAGGATTTCATATCAACCAACCTATTGTTCCAGTGGCTACTGACTCCTCAATTTCATCAAAGTCCTTGGATGTTGTAAGGGCTCTGAAGATATGTGAAGAGAACTTCTCGTCACAGAAAGTCAGATTCTCTGTTTGTCCTATATGATCCCAAGAAAATTGGGTGTCCAGCTTCTAAGCAGACTTTTTTTCTCGCTAGATTTGGTACACTATCCAGCACGCTTATTCTACGGCAGGACTGCCGTGTCCAAAATCTGTTAAGGCCCACTCTACTCATAAGGTGGGGTTTTCCTGGGCGGCTGCCTGGGGTGTCTTGGCACTGCAACTTTGCCGAGCTGCAACTTGGTCTGGGTTGAACACCTTTGCAAAGTTTTACAAGTTCGGTACTTTGACTGAACTTCAGATCATCAGAGGCCAATCAGTTCTGCAGGAGCCTCCGCGCACTCCCTCCCGTTCTGGGAGCTTTGGTACATCCCCATGTTACTAATGTGGACCCCAGCATCCTCTAGGATATAATAGAAAATAGGATTTGGGTTACCTAACGGTAAATCCTTTTCTTGTAGTCTGTAGAGGATATTGTGACAGTTGTCTTCAACAATATGCGCAACAAAACTTGAAGTGCAGCTATATCTAGTGTAAATAGAAGTGACCCCACACTTCAAAAACTGAACAATGGTGAAAAGAATTATTACACTTGAAAATTAGCGCTCATCTAATTATCATGTGAAATGGAATTATATTCAACTGGAAAAAATTTTTCATTCACCCTTATTAGTAGGTAGATCCTCATGAGATGATGGAACAGTTTATACTCTAGACGTTCCTCAAATCAGCCAAAGATTCAAACACAATGTATAAGTATCCCAGGAGACCTGTAACGATAGATGCCTCTTTCTCCAGTGGAATGAAATTTTGGAAATACGAGGCACCATTAAACAACGACCATAGTGTAGTATTTCTTTAAAACACGCTTCTGATGAAGGACACTTGGTCCGATACGCGTTAAGCGTGGCTCCTGCTTTTAATCTGTATTGATCCTTGGACACTTTGGACACAACCATCCTTTGCTATCCTGCATGCTATTGGACTTCTGGAGAGATAGTGCACGTCTTCCATTTCCATCTGCTGGGGCTGCAGTGAACTCCTGGGTGATATACCATCTGTGTTGTCCTATGGATTTTATTACATGCTTATGTTCTTTTAATTTCTTGTAAGTTTTATCGGTGTATTAAAACCAGTGCGTGTTTTAAAGAAATACTACACTATGGTCGTTGTTTAATGGTGCCTCGTATTTCCAAAGTCTGTAGAGGATGCTGGGCACCCGCCCAGCGCTTTGTTTTCCTGCAAATGTTATTTGGTTCAGTACAACTTTGTTTTAGTTGAGTACTGCATTGTTACTTGGTAAGTAATGTTTTAGCGGTTGCTGAGTGTTCAAGCTACGTTAGCTTGCTGTGCCTTGTATGTGTGAGCTGGTATGAATCTCGCCACTATCTGTGTATAATCCTTCTTTCGAAGATGTCCATCTCCTCGGGCACAATTTCTAGACTGAGCCTGGTTGGAGTGGCATAGAGGGAGGAGCCAGCCCACACTCTCAAACTCTTAAAGGGCCAATGGCTCCTGGTGGACTCGTCTATACCCCATGGTACTAATGTGGACCCCATCATCCTCTACGGACTACTAGAAAAGGATTTACCGGTAGGTAACCAAAATCCTATTTTCGGTTCGCTATCCTCCAGCAGCATTTTCAGCAGTTCCAGTTTTCAGTTCCAGGCCCTACCCTTTTGGGTTAGCCACAGCCCCAAGAGTATTTACCAAGATTATGGTGGTTATGGCAGCTTATCTCCGCAAGCAGGGGATAAGAATTTCTCTTACGTCCTAGAGGATGCTGGGGACTCCGTAAGGACCGTGGGGTATAGACGGGCTCCACAGGAGATAGGGCACCTAAAAAGAACTTTTACTATGGGTGTGCACTGGCTCCTCCCTCTATGCCCCTCCTCCAGACCTCAGTTAGATCTTGTGCCCAGAGGAGAATGGGTGCACTGCAGAGAGCTCTCCAGAGTTTTCTGTTGAAAAAGAATTTTGTTAGGTTTTTTATTTTCAGGGAGTCCTATTGGCAACAGGCTTCCTGCATCGTGGGACTGAGGGGAGAGAAGCAGGGCTGGCTTAACGGTTGGGCTCTGTTTCTAAGGCTACTGGACACCATTAGCTCCAGAGGGAGTCGGAATACAGGTCTCACCTGGGGTTCGTCCCGGAGCCGCGCCGCCGTCGTCCTCACAGATGCCGAAGATAGAAGCCGGGTGAGTATGAGAAGGCAGAAGACATCAGATCTTCATGAGGTAAGGCGCGCAGCGGTAAGCTGCGCGCCATTGCTCCCATTCACACACAGAGCAACACTGAAGGGTGCAGGGGGGGGGGGTGCCCTGGGCAGCAATAAACCTCACATTTGGGCACTGACTAGGTAGATTAGGCTGCTGGGCAGTAATTCTACGATCCCCCGTCATTTTCTATAAAAAAAAATCACCGACCGGGACCGAAGCCCGCAGTCGGGTGGGCGGAGCTTGATCCCCAGCACTAACCAGCGCCATTTTATCCACAAAAGCTGCATGAGGAAAACATTGGCTCCCTGGTCTCTCCCCTGCTGAACATTCAGGCTGGAAAAAAGAGGAGGGGGGCACTTTGAGCGCAGTGAGTGGGAATCTGGTCATTTTATATATAAAAGCGCTATCTGGTCATATCTTTCCAGTGTTATTAAGCGCTGGGTGTGTGCTGGCATACTCTCTCTCTCCTAAGGGCCTGGTTGGGTTTTTTTTCCCCTTATAGGGTAATCCCTGTGTGTGTGGGGTGTCGGTACGTGGTGTCGTCATGTCTGAAGCGGAAGGCTTTTCCAAGGAGGAGGTGGAGCAAATGAGTGGTGTGTCCCCGTCGGTTGTGCCGACTCCGGAATGGATGGACATGTGGCATATGTTAAATGCAAGTGTGGCATCCTTACATAAGAGGCTTGATAAGGCTGAATTAGGGGGGACATCAGGGGGTGAAAAGCGTCCCTTAACACAAGACACTGCTACCGACACGGACTCTGATTCCAGTGTCGACTATGACGAAGTGAAATTGCACCCTACGGTGACAAAAACCATTCAGTGTATGATTGTGGCAATAAGGAATGTGTTGCATTTTGCAGATGAACCCTTGGACCCCGACACAAGGGTGCACATGTTTAAGGGAAAGAAACAGATTATAAATTTTCCCACATCTCATGAACTGAATGATTTCTTTGAAAAAGCTTGGGAGACTCCGGAAAAGAGACCGCAGATACCCAAAAGAATTTTTATGACCTACCCCTTCCCTAAACAGGACAGGGAGCGTTGGGAATCACCTCCAACTGTGGACAAGGCCCTGACGCGCTTGTCCAAGAAAGTGGCGCTACCGTCTCCTGACACAGCTGCCCTTAGGGACCCTGCAGATCGCAGGCAAGAGACTACCTTAAAGTGTATTTATTCTCATACTGGAGCAGTCCTTAGACCGACAATTGCGTCGGCATGGGTGTGTAGCGCGATTTCAGCTTGGACAGATGAGCTGGCAGCTGATTTTGATAAAATGGATAAGGATACTATATTCTTAACTCTAGCCCATATTAAAGACGCAGTCTTATTTATGAGGGATGCTCAAAGGGACATTGGTTTGCTGGCTTCTAGGGCCAATGCCATGTCTATCTCTGCAAGAAGATCCTTATGGACTCGCCAATGGGCGGTTGATGCAGATTCCAAAAAACATATGGAAGTTGTACCCTATAAGGGAGATGTATTCTTTGGGGATGGGCTGACGGACCTGGTTTCCACAGCTACAGCAGGTAAATCAAACTTTTTACCATTTATTCCCCAACAGCAAAAGAAAGTATCACCCTATCAGATGCAGTCCTTTCGGTCGCACAAGTCCAGAAGAGGTCGGGGATCCTCCTTCCTCGCCAGAGGTAAGGGCAGAGGCAAAAGAGCACCTGCTTCGGCAGGTGCCCAGGAACAAAAGTCCTCACCGGCTACTCCAAAGCCCACAGCATGACGCTGGGGCTCCCCTGAGGGAGTCCGCACCGGTGGGGGCACGTCTTCGACTTTTTAGCCAGGCCTGGGTCAGCTCAGGCCTGAATCCTTGGGTGTTTGAAATAGTTTCCCAGGGTTACAAACTGGAATTTGAGGAGGTGCCCCCGCGCCGATTTTTCAAATTGGCCCTACCAGCTTCCACATCGGAACAGGATGTAGTCTTAGCTGCAATTCAAACGCTGTGTCTACAGCAAGTAATAATCAAGGTTCCCCTGAACCAGCAAGGGAGAGGTTACTACTCAACCCTAATTGTGGTCCCGAAACCGGACGGTTCAGTCAGACCTATTTTGAATCTGAAATCCCTAAACCTGTACATAAAAAGATTCAAATTCAAAATGGAATCACTCAGAGCGATAATAGCCAATATGGTGTCTCTGGACATAAAGAATGCGTACCTTCATGTCCCCATATATTCCCCCCATCAGGAATACCTGAGATTCGCTGTACAGCATTGTCATTACCAATTTCAGACGTTCCCGTTTGGGCTTTCCACGGCCCCGAGGATTTTCACCAAGATAATGGCAGAAATGATGGAGGTCCTGCGCAAGCATGGAGTCACAATTATCCCATACTTGGACGATCTAATAAAAGCAAGATCCAGAGAGAAATTGCTGAGCAGTGTGGCGCTCTCTCTGAGAGTGCTCCAGCAACACGGTTGGATTCTAAATCTACCGAAGTCACAGTTGATTCCGACAACTCGACTAACGTTCCTAGGTATGATACTGGATACGGAACAAATTAAGGTCTTTCTCCCACTGGAGAAAGCCTAGGACATCCAGAACATGGTCAGAGACCTGCTAAAAACGAAAAGGGTGTCAGTTCACCAATGCACTCGAGTTCTGGGAAAAATGGTGGCGGCCTACGAGGCCATTCCCTTCGGAAGGTTCCATGCAAGGACTTTTCAATGGGACCTTCTGGACAAGTGGTCCGGGTCCCATCTGCACTTACATCGGAAAATAACCCTGTCCCCAGGGGCCAAGGTGTCTCTCCTGTGGTGGTTGCAAAGTACTCACCTGCTGGAGGGTCGCAGGTTCGGAATTCAGGATTGGATCCTGGTTACCACGGACGCGTGCCTCCGAGGATGGGGAGCAGTCACACAAGGAAGAAATTTTCAGGGACTGTGGTCAGACCAGGAGTCCTGTCTACATATCTATGTGTTGGAACTCAGGGCCATTTTCAACGGCCTTCGACAAGCGGAGAGTCTTCTTCGAAACTTACCGGTTCTGATTCAATCAGACAATGTCACAGCAGTGGCTCATGTGAACCGCGATGGCGGAAGCCACCAGGATTCTTCACTAGGCGGAAAATCACGTAAGCGCTCTGTCGGCTGTCTTCATTCCGGGAGAGGACAACTGGGAAGCGGACTTCCTCAGCAGACACGATCTCCATCCAGGAGAGTGGGGACTTCATCAAGAAGTCTTTGCAGACGTAACGCGCCTTTGGGGAACTCCTCAAATAGACATGTTGGCGTCGCGCCTCAACAAGAAGCTTCGGAGGTATTGTGCCAGGTTTCGGGACCCTCAGGCAGTAGCAGTAGACGCTCTGGTAACACCGTGGGTGTTCAAATCGGTTTACGCGTTTCCTCCTCTTCCTCTCATCACAAAAGTGTTGAGAATCATAAGACGAAGAAGAGTACAGACGATACTCGTTGTCCCAGACTGGCCTCGAAGGGCCTGGTACTCGGATCTACAAGAGATGCTCACAGGAGATCCCTGGCCTCTTCCTCTGAGGGAAGACCTGTTGCAACAGGGGCCCTGTGTATTTCAAGACTTACCGCGGTTACGTTTGACGGCATGGCGGTTGAACGCCGAATCCTAGCAAAAAAGGGGATTCCGGAAGAGGTCATCCCTACTTTAATAAAGGCTAGGAAGGAGGTGACGGTAAAGCACTATCACCGTATCTGGCGAAAGTATGTGTCTTGGTGTGAGACCAAGAATGCACCTACGGAAGATTTTCATCTGGGTCGTTTTCTCCACTTCCTACAGATAGGAGTGGATATGGGCCTGAAATTAGGCTCTGTTAAGGTACAGATTTCGTCCCTCTCGATTTTCTTTCAGAAGGAATTGGCTTCTCTTCCAGAAGTCCAGACGTTTGTAAAGGGAGTGCTGCACATCCAGCCCCCTTTTGTGTCTCTAGTGGCACCATGGGACCTGAACGTGGTGTTGCAGTTCCTAAAATCACACTAGTTTGAACCGCTTAACAAGGTTGAGTTGAAATTTCTTACCTGGAAGGTGGTCATGGTGTTGGCCTTAGCATTAGCAAGGCGAGTGTCAGAATTGGCGGCTTTGTCACACAAGAGCCCCTACTTGATTTTTCATGTGGATCGAGCTGAATTGAGGACACGTCCTAGTGGCTACAAGTGACCTGGATGATTCCAGATCCCTGGACGTAGTCAGGGCCTTAAAGATTTATGTAGCCAGGACGGCTAGAATTAGGAAAACAGAGGCTCTGTTTGTCCTGTATGCTGCTAATAAGATTGGCGCACCTGCTTCGAAGCAGACTATTGCTCGCTGGATCTGTAATATGATTCAGCAGGCTCTTTCTACGGCTGGATTGCCGGTACCAAATTCGGTTAAGACCCATTCCACTAGAAAGGTGGGTTCTTCTTGGGCGGCTGCCCGAGGCGTCTCGGCATTACAGCTTTGCCGAGCGGCGACTTGGTCGGGGTCAAACACTTTTGCTAAATTCTACAAGTTTGATATCCTGGTTGAGGAAGACCTAGCGTTGCTCAGTCGGTGATGCAGAGTCATACGCACTCTCCCGTCCGATTGGATGCTTTGGTATAAACCCCATGGTCCTTACGGAGTCCCCAGCATCCTCTAGGACGTAAGGGAAAATAAGATTTTAAACCTACCGGTAAATCTATTTCTCTTAGTCCACTGTCAAAGTCAGAAAAATATCATGATGCACACTGCCATATTTGCACCTCATGCGTGTCCCCGCTGCGCGTGCCCACGCTCTCCCGTGCGTACGCATACTCGCTGTTGCGTGCACCCGCAGGCGCACGGTATGCGCATTTACGGTAGAGTTTGTGTGCGTCTAGCGGGCGACTCGATCGTTACATATTTTAGTCATATAATGTATTTTGTAGATTATGGTCCCTTTGATAGAATCTGAGAGTTTAGTTAACATAGCATGTTCATGGACAAAGAGATCCCTCTTTGTTTGATACGAAGGGTCAGACAAGGGTTACACAGTGGTGTTTAGTATCCATCGGAAGAGTATTTAATTAGCAATATTCCGGTGTTGGTTTGAAGCGAATTAATCGCTTGTGCGAATAGTTATGGACATAAGAAGTTTATGGACTTTTACTATTCTTTGCACTTACTTATACATGCGGCGGGAAACCTAGTTTCCCACCCACCTGAGCAGTTGGAAATAGTCACAGCCCACCTGTATGAATCAACCTATGACCTTTTGTTATAATGCAGAGACGAATTCCTCTGTCCAATGAACAGTAAGAATATAGGGACCATTGTACTGTATTGTGTACAGTGTATATAAGGGTCACCGTCCCCAGGCCAGCCAGTACTCTCTCTTCAACAGTTATCGCTGATAATTGGAGGACTGGATTCCGGTTGCGCCTGCGTGTGTTCCCCGTATGGTATGTTTCTCTGTTGCCACTTTGTTACCCGTATATTGTTAGCCACTCACACTTAGTCTATGTATTTGTAATGCGATCGTTCTCTGTTGTGTATGTTACTGTCTAGATACTCTGTTAGAATTATATGTTAGTTTGTAGCGTATGACTTGTGAACTGTTTCCCTTTTCAAAATAACTTAAGACTCTTGTTAGTAAAAGGTGTTGGACCCTTAACACGGTATTGTGTGTTCATTATATTGCAAGGGGTAATAGGAGCATCTCAATCGCTCAAACAGCTTTAGTATTAACGAGGTTAAACAGCGTTATATCGCTACAGTGTTTTAATACAAGGTTTACAGCATAAGAATATCCTTTCTGTGTGTTACATACAAGGTTTACTGATTGTCATCTTGTGAGCGTCTGCGCCGCTCGTGATCTCCTCGTGGTCTCGAGCGTCCGATACGCTGTTAGCGTATCATTACGGTAGTCGGCAGCCTATAGCGTGCTTGGCTCTACGCAAGCGAACGTGCCGCTCATGCGTCTCATCCACGGCTGAACGTCTGTGACGCATAGTGCGTACCCTTACGGTATATCATACTCCCATTGCGTATTAGTCTCTTACTCTTACGGTATAGGTTATTAGGTAATCAATATCAGCATTCTCACCATAGAGGATGCTGGGCGCCCGTCCCAGTGCGGAAACTCGGCAAGACTTGTATATAGTTGTTGCTTACATAAGGGTTCTGTTACAGTTGGAATCGGTCTTTGACCGTTACTGTTGTTGTTCATACGGTTAACTGGTTATGTATGATCCAGGTTACATGGTATTGGTGTGGGCTGGTATGAATCTTGCCCTTGGATTTCTAAATCCTGCCTTGTATTGTCCATCTCCTCTGGGCACAGTTCTCTAATTGAGGTCTGGAGGAGGGGCATAGAGGGAGGAGCCAGTGCACACCCATAGTAAAAGTTCTTTTTAGGTGCCCTATCCTGCGGAGCCCGTCTATACCCCATGGTCCTTACGGAGTCCCCAGCATCCTCTACGGACTAGGAGAAATAGATTTACCGGTAGGATTAAAATCTTATTTTTTCCATATCTCGACAAACTTTTAATCCTGGCACAATCACAGGAATTGCTCCTGTGCCATCTCCAACAGACAATAACATGTCTGCAGAGGCACGGGGGGGCTCATAAATTGGGCAAAGTCGTCTTTGGTTCCGTCACAATTTATGACTCACTTGGGGGTTGTACTGGATTCAAGTCTACAGAAGGTATTTTTACCTCGGAACAAGATATCCAAGGTACAGTCAAAGATTCAGGAGTTGTTACACAGTCAAACAGTATCAATTCACGCAGCAATGCGAGTGATGGGTTTGATGGTGTCAACATTCAACATGGTGAAGTATGCGCAATTCCACTCAAGGCCTCTGCAGCGTCTGATTCTGGCCAGATGGAATGGAGTACATCAGACAATAAAGAAACAGACTATGGTACTTCCAGTAAAGGTAAGGAAGTCATTAGCCTGGTGCCTACAGACATCCCATCTAGACAAGGGGAGACCCTTTTGGATACCAGAGTTGGAGATCCTGACAACAGATGCCAGTCTTCAGGGCTGGGGAGAAGTGTCCGAAACATTATGGTGTAAGGGACAATGGACCACAGAAGAAAGTTGCCTGCCAATAAACCTGTTAGAACTTCGGACCATATACATTCAGGCAAAGGACATTCTTCAAGGAAAACCAGTCCAGATCCGCTCGAACAATGCAAGGGCAGTAGCGTACCCCAACTATCAGGGAGGAACCTGCAGCCAAACCGCAATGAAGGAGGTAAGTCACATACTAAAGTGGGCAGAACTCTATCTTCCAGCCTTGTCCGCAGTGTTCGTTCCAGGAGTCCTAAACTGGAAAGCGGACATTCTCAGTCGGCACGCCATTCAGGCAAGCGAATGGGCTCTACACCCAGAGGTCTTTCAGACTCTAGTAGACAAATGGGAGTTGCCAGAGAGAGATCTTATGGCATCCTGTCTGAACAACAACGTGCCCGTATACGGGTCAAGAACAAAGGATCCCAGAGCGATCTTTGTGGATGCCTTGTCTGTGAAATGGGACATTCATCTGACTTATCTGTTTCCTCCGATCACCCTGTTACCCAGGGTGGTGAGGAAAATAAAGCAAGCAAAGGGTGCCGTGAGTCTAATAACTCCGGCTTGGCCCAGAAGGCATTGGTACACAGATATACAGAGAATGTCGATGGATCCTTCAATACTGCTCCCTCAACGTCCAGATCTACTAAAGCAGGATCCTTGTTATCACAGATATCTGGATCGACTGTCTTTGACGGCGTGACTCTTGTACCGTCTCCTGAAGTCAAGAGGATTCTCACAACAGGTAATTTAAACAATGCTCAGAGCAAGGAAACACTCCTCAGCTCATATTTATCACAGATGATGGTAGGCCTATATTTAGTGGTGCAATGAGAGAAGTATGGGCCCGAAATCCTTCAGAGTTTCCAGGGTCTTAGCTTTCCTTCAGGCAGGAATAAATAAAGGTTTGAAGGAAGCCTCCTTGAGAGTGCAAGTATCAGCATTGACTGTATGGTTCCAAAAGAAAATTGCCAATTTACGGGATGTGCATACTTTTTTTCCAGGGAATGCTGCGCATTCAACCTCATTTTGTTCCTCCTACAGCATCTTGGGACTTAAGTCTAGTCCTCAAAGCTTTGCAGGTTGCTCCATTTGAACCATTTAATAACTTGGATCTTAAATGGTTGACAGCTAAAGTTGTCTTTCTACTGCCTATGGCATCAGCTAGAAGAGTGTCAGATTTAGGAGCGCTGTCATGTCGTTCCCCTTTTCTCTGACGTCCTTGTGGATGCTGGGACTCCGTCAGGACCATGGGGAATAGCGGCTCTGCAGGAGACTGGGCACAAAAGTAAAAGCTTTAGTACTACCTGGTGTGCACTGGCTCCTCCCCCTATGACCCTCCTCCAAGCCTCAGTTAGATTTTTGTGCCCGAACGAGAAGGGTGCACACTAGGTGGCTCTCCTGAGCTGCTTAGTGAAAAGTTTAGTTTTAGGTTTTTTATTTTCAGTGAGACCTGCTGGCAACAGGCTCACTGCATCGAGGGACTAAGGGGAGAAGAAGCGAACTCACCTGCGTGCAGAATGGATTGGGCTTCTTAGGCTACTGGACACCATTAGCTCCAGAGGGACCGATCACAGGCCCAGCCTTGGAGCTCGGTCCCAGAGCTGCGCCGCCGGCCCCCTTACAGAGCCAGAAGACAGAAGAGGTCCGGAAAATCGGCGGCAGAAGACGTCCTGTCTTCCACAAGGTAGCGCACAGCACTGCAGCTGTGCGCCATTGCTCTCAGCACACTTCACACTCCGGTCACTGAGGGTGCAGGGCGCTGGGGGGGGGGCGCCCTGAGACGCAATAGAAACACCTTGGCTGGCGAAAAAATGCATCACATATAGCTCCTGGGCTATATGGATGAATTTTAACCCCTGCCAGTTTTCCACAAAAAGCGGGAGAAAGGCCGCCGAGAAGGGGGCGGAGCCTATCTCCTCAGCACACAAGCGCCATTTTCCCTCACAGCTCCGCTGGAAGGACGTCTCCCTGACTCTCCCCTGCAGTCCTGCACTACAGAAACAGGGTAAAACAAGAGAGGGGGGGCACTAATTGGCATAATAAACAATACAGCAGCTATAAAAGGGAGAAACACTTATATAAGGTTGTCCCTATATATTTATATATAGCGCTCTGGTGTGTGCTGGCAAACTCTCCCTCTGTCTCCCCAAAGGGCTAGTGGGGTCCTGTCCTCTATCAGAGCATTCCCGGTGTGTGTGCTGTGTGTCGGTACGTTTGTGTCGACATGTATGAGGAGGAAAATGATGTGGAGGCGGAGCAATTGCCGGTAATAGTGATGTCACCCCCTAGGGAGTCGACACCTGACCGGATGGTTTTATGGAAGGAATTACGTGATAGCGTCAGCACTTTACAAAAGACAGTTGACGACATGAGACAGCCGGCTACTCAGCTAGTGCCTGTCCAGGCGTCTCAAAAACCGTCAGGGGCTCTAAAGCGCCCGTTACCTCAGATGGTCGACACAGACCCAGACACGGATACTGACTCCAGTGTCGACGGTGAGGAGACAAACGTGACTTCCAGTAGGGCCACACGTTACATGATCACGGCAATGAAGGAGGTTTTGAACATTTCTGATACTACAAGTACCACAAAAAAGGGTATTATGTGGGGTGTGAAAAAACTACCCGTAGTTTTTCCTGAATCAGATGAATTAAATGAGGTGTGTGATGAAGCGTGGGTTTCCCCCGATAAAAAACTGATAATTTCTAAAAAATTATTGGCATTATACCCTTTCCCGCCAGAGGTTAGGGTGCGTTGGGAAACACCCCCTAGGGTAGATAAAGCGCTCACACGCTTATCAAAACAAGTGGCGTTACCGTCTCCTGATACGGCCGCCATTTGCACTCTGGCATCAAGAGTGAGTGCGCTGTCCATTTCTGCCAGAAGAGGGTTATGGACGCGACAGTGGTCAGGTGATGCGGATTCTAAACGGCATATGGAAGTATTGCCTTATAAAGGGGAGGAGTTATTTGGGGTCGGTCTATCGGACCTGGTGGCCACGGCAACTGCTGGGAAATCCACCTTTTTACCCCAGGTCGCCTCTCAGCAGAAAAAGACGCCGTCTTTTCAGGCTCAGTCCTTTCGTCCCCATAAGGGCAAGCGGGCAAAAGGCTCCTCATTTCTGCCCCGGGGCAGAGGAAGGGGAAAAAGACTGCATCAGGCAGCCTCTTCCCAGGAACAGAAGCCCTCCCCCGCTTCTGCCAAGTCCTCAGCATGACGCTGGGGCCTTACAAGCGGACTCAGGCACGGTGGGGGGCCGTCTCAAGAATTTCAGCGCGCAGTGGGCTCACTCGCAAGTGGACCCCTGGATCCTTCAGGTAGTATCTCAGGGGTACAAATTGGAGTTCGAGACGTCTCCCCCTCGCCGGTTCCTGAAGTCTGCTTTACCAACGTCTCCCTCCGACAGGGAGGCGGTATTGGAAGCCATTCACAAGCTGTATTCCCAGCAGGTGATAATCAAGGTACCCCTCCTGCAACAGGGAAAGGGGTATTATTCCACGCTGTTTGTGGTACCGAAGCCGGACGGCTCGGTGAGACCTATTTTAAATCTGAAATCCTTGAACACTTACATACAAAGGTTCAAATTCAAGATGGAGTCACTCAGAGCAGTGATAGCGAACCTGGAAGAAGGGGACTATATGGTGTCTCTGGACATCAAGGATGCTTACCTCCATGTCCCAATTTGCCCTTCTCACCAAGGGTACCTCAGGTTTGTGGTACAGAACTGTCATTATCAGTTTCAGACGCTGCCGTTTGGATTGTCCACGGCACCCCGGGTCTTTACCAAGGTAATGGCCGAAATGATGATACTTCTTCGAAGAAAAGGCGTCTTAATTATCCCTTACTTGGACAATCTCCTGATAAGGGCAATGTCCAGGGAACAGTTAGTAGTCGGAGTAGCACTATCTCAAGTAGTGTTACGACAGCACGGGTGGATTCTAAATATCCCAAAATCGCAGCTGATTCCGACGACACGTCTGCTGTTCCTAGGGATGATTCTGGACACAGTCCAGAAAAAGGTTTTTCTCCCGGAGGAGAAAGCCAGGGAGTTATCCGAGCTAGTCAGGAACCTCCTAAAACCAGGCCAAGTGTCAGTGCATCAATGCACAAGGGTCCTGGGGAAAATGGTGGCTTCTTACGAAGCGATTCCATTCGGCAGATTCCACGCAAGAACTTTTCAGTGGGATCTGCTGGACAAATGATCCGGATCGCATCTTCAGATGCATCAGCGGATAACCCTGTCTCCGAGGACAAGGGTGTCTCTCCTGTGGTGGTTACAGAGTGCTCATCTTCTAGAGGGCCGCAGATTCGGCATTCAGGACTGGGTCCTGGTGACCACGGATGCCAGCCTGAGAGGCTGGGGAGCAGTCACACAGGGAAGAAATTTCCAGGGCTTGTGGTCAAGCATGGAAACGTCACTTCACATAAATATCCTGGAACTAAGGGCTATTTACAATGCCCTAAGTCAAGCATGGCCTCTGCTTCAGGGTCAGCCGGTGTTGATCCAGTCGGACAACATCACGGCAGTCGCCCACGTAAACAGACAGGGCGGCACAAGAAGCAGGAGGGCGATGGCAGAAGCTGCAAGGATTCTTCGCTGGGCGGAAAATCATGTGATAGCACTGTCAGCAGTGTTCATTCCCGGAGTGGACAACCGGGAAGCAGACTTTCTCAGCAGACACGATCTCCACCCGGGAGAGTGGGGACTTCATCCAGAAGTCTTCCACTTGATTGTAAACCGTTGGGAAAAACCAAAGGTGGACATGATGGCGTTCCCCCTCAACAAAAAACTAGAAAGGTATTGCGCCAGGTCAAGGGACCCTCAAGCAATAGCGGTGGACGCTCTGGTAACACCGTGGGTGTACCAGTCAGTGTATGTGTTCCCTCCTCTGCCTCTCATACCCAAGGTACTGAGAATTATAAGACGGAGAGGAGTAAGAACTATACTCGTGGCTCCGGATTGTCCAAGAAGGACTTGGTACCCGGAACTTCAAGAGATGCTCACGGAGGATCCGTGGCCTCTACCTCTAAGAAGGGACCTGCTCCAGCAAGGACCCTGTCTGTTCCAAGACTTACCGTGGCTGCGTTTGACGGCATGGCGGTTGAACACCGGATCCTGAAGGAAAAAGGCATTCCGGAGGAAGTCATCCCTACCCTGATCAAAGCCAGGAAGGATGTAACCGCACAACATTATCACCGTATTTGGCGAAAATATGTTGCGTGGTGCGAGGCCAGGAAGGCCCCGACAGAGGAATTTCAACTAGGTCGTTTCCTGCATTTCCTGCAAACAGGACTGTCCATGGGCCTAAAATTAGGGTCCATTAAGGTTCAAATTTCGGCCTTGTCGATTTTCTTCCAGAAAGAATTGGCTTCAGTTCCTGAAGTCCAGACGTTTGTCAAGGGGGTACTGCATATACAGCCTCCCTTTGTGCCTCCAGTGGCACCCTGGGATCTCAGTGTGGTTTTGGGATTCCTAAAATCACATTGGTTTGAACCACTTGCCACAGTGGACTTAAAATATCTCACATGGAAAGTGGTAATGCTGTTGGCCCTGGCTTCAGCCAGGCGCGTATCAGAATTGGCGGCTTTATCCTATAAAAGCCCTTACCTGATATTTCATTCGGATAGGGCGGAATTGAGTACTCGTCCTCAATTTCTTCCTAAGGTGGTTTCAGCTTTTCACCTGAACCAGCCTATTGTGGTACCTGCGGCTACTAGGGACTTGGAGGACTCCCAAGTTGCTGGATGTGGTCAGGGCCCTGAGAATATATGTTTCCAGGACGGCTGGAGTCAGGAAATCTGACTCGCTGTTTATCCTGTATGCACCCAACAAGCTGGGTGCTCCTGCTTCTAAGCAGACTATTGCTCGCTGGATTTGTAGTACAATTCAGCTTGCACATTCTGTGGCAGGCCTGCCACAGCCAAAATCTGTAAATGCCCATTCCACCAGGAAGGTGGGCTCATCTTAGGCGGCTGCCCGAGGGGTCTCGGCTTTACAACTTTGCCGAGCAGCTACTTGGTCAGGGGAAAACACGTTTGTAAAATTCTACAAATTTGATACCCTGGCTGAGGAGGACCTGGAGTTCTCTCATTCGGTGCTGCAGAGTCATCCGCACTCTCCCGCCCGTTTGGGAGCTTTGGTATAATCCCCATGGTCCTGACGGAGTCCCAGCATCCACAAGGACGTCAGAGAAAATAAGAATTTACTTACCGATAATTCTATTTCTCGTAGTCCGTAGTGGATGCTGGGCGCCCATCCCAAGTGCGGATTGTCTGCAATACTTGTACATAGTTATTGTTGCCAAAATTCGGGTTTTGTTGTAGTGATCCATCTTTTCTGGAGGCTCCTCATGTTATCATGCTGTTAACTGGGTTTAGATCACAAGTTATACGGTGTGATTGGTGTGGCTGGTATGAGTCTTACCCGGGATTCAAAAATCCTTCCTTATTGTGTACGCTCGTCCGGGCACAGTATCTTAACTGAGGCTTGGAGGAGGGTCATAGGGGGAGGAGCCAGTGCACACCAGGTAGTACTAAAGCTTTTACTTTTGTGCCCAGTCTCCTGCGGAGCCGCTATTCCCCATGGTCCTGACGGAGTCCCAGCATCCACTACGGACTACGAGAAATAGATTTATCGGTAAGTAAATTCTTATTTTCTGATTTTTTTTTTTATCCAGATAAAGCAGTTCTTAGAACTAGGTCTGGGTATCTTCCTAAGGTGGTGTCTAAATGCCACCTTAATGAAGAAATTGTTGTCCCGGCTTTTCAGGTATCGGGACTTTCTGCGGGAGATGCGTCGCTGGACGTGGTCTGGGCATTAAGGATCTACGTGGATCGTACCAGTGCCATCAGAAAGACAGATTCTGTCTTCATTCTCTACGGATTTCACAACAGGGGATGGCCTTCTACTAAACAGACTATTTCAGAAGCATACTCTCTAGCTGATCTCCCTGTTCCGGCTAATGTCTCTGCTCACTCTACTCGTAAGGTAGGCCCTTCATGGGCAGCACAAAATGGTGCTTCAGCAGAACAGATATGTAAGGCAGCCACATGGTCTTCCATTAACACATTCATTAGACATTATGCCTCGGATACTTTTGCCTCTTATGACACTGAAATCGGGCGCAAGATTCTCCTGTCCAATCAGGAGCGTCCCCACCACTAAATTGCTTTGGGATATCCCATTGTTATCCTGCGGATAACCTGTGGACCCTGTCTAAGAAATATACATTACGGTAAGAACTTACAGTTGATAACGGTATTTCTCCTAAGTACACAGGGATCCCACCCTGACGCACCTGATTTAAGGATCTTTCTACTCATTAACCTCTTCCTTCTTGTATGGAAGGGTGTGCATGTGTGTTCTTCTCACCTGATTAGGGCTCTACATGATGCTCCTGCCTTGTGCTTTGGAATACAACAAATTTGCCTGAGCCAGGTGGCGGGATATATGGACGGACCCGTTGCATCCTGGGAGGCCGGAAAGCTTTGATCATTTGGTACCAATCTGCTGTCACTCCATCATATCCCATTGTTATCCTGTGGAACCTGTGGACTTATGGTAAGAACTTACCGTTGATAACATAGTATTTCTCCTAACGTATATTTCTCTAACGTCCTAGTGGATTCTGGGGACACCGTAAGGACCATGGGGATAGACGGGCTCCGCAGGAGACATGGGCAGCAATATAAACCTCTTATTTGGCAAATAGAGTATATATACAGCTGGACACTGTATATATGCATGAGCCCCCGACAATTTTACACTTTTAGCGGGACAGAAGCCCGCCGTCGAGGGGGCGGGGCTTCTCCCTCAGCACTCACCAGCGCCATGTTTTTCTCCACAGCACTGCTGAGAGGAAGCTCCCCGGACTCTTCTCTGCTTATACCACGGTAGAAGAGAGGGTTTTAAAGAAGAGGGGGGGCACATAATTTGGCGCAGATAATAACAGCGCTACTGGGTAAACATTAAATTGCTGTGTTTTTCCTGGGTCATATAGCGCTGGGGTGTGTGCTGCTTTACTCTCTCTCTCTGTCTCTCCAAAGGGCCTTGTGGGGGAATTATCTTCAGATGAGCATTCCCTGAGTGTGTGGTGTGTCGGTACGTGTGTGTCGACATGTCTGAGGTAAAAGGCTCTCCTAAGGTAGAGATGGAGCAAATGTGTGTGTGAGTGGCCGACACCTGATTGGATATGTGAAATTAAGTGCTGAGGTAAATTTATTGCACAAAAGATTACAGAACAGACAGTGGGGTATATTTACTAAAATTCGTATTTTTCCGAAAAAGGTCAAAGATCAATCACGAATGACATCGACAGTGTAAAATTGCAACTTTTTGAATTGATTACGACTAATTTACTAAGCTGCCGTATTTTGCCTTTTCGGGTTTTCCGATGTCGATGTCATTCGTGGTTTTTTTCCGTTTTTTACGGCAGTGATTGGCAAAACACTGCCGACTTTTTCAAAATGAATCTCGGCCGGATCTGTGTGATCCGTGCTGGGGTTCATTTTTTTTTTTTTTTTTTTAAAATAGACACTGTAAAACTTAAAAATTTTTTGCGTGGGGTCCCCCCTCCTAAGCATAACCAGCCTCGGGCTCTTTGAGCCGACCCTGGTTGCAGAAATATGGGGAAAAAAGTGACAGGGGTTCCCCCATATTTAAGCAACCAGCATCGGGCTCTGCGCCTGGTCCTGGTTCCAAAAATACGGGGGACAAAAAGCGTAGGGGTCCCCCGTATTTTTAAAACCAGCACCGGGCTCCACTAGCTGGACAGATAATGCCACAGCCGGGGGTCACTTTTATACCGTGCCCTGCGGCCGTGGCATCAAATATCCAACTAGTCACCCCTGGCCGGGGTACCCTGGGGGAGTGGGAACCCCTTCAATCAAGGGGTCCCCAGCCACCCAAGGGCCAGGGGTGAAGCCCGAGGCTGTCCCCCCCATCCAATGGGCTGCGGATGGGGGGCTGATAGCCTTTGTTGATAGTTATGAATATTGTTTTTAGTAGCAGTACTACAAGTCCCAGCAAGCCTCCCCCGCAAGCTGGTACTTGGAGAACCACAAGTACCAGCATGCGGCAGAAAAACTGGGCCGCTGGTACCTGTAGAACTACTACTAAAAAAAATACCCCAAAAATGACCAGACACACACACCTTGAAAGTAAAGTTTTAATACATCCATCCACACAAACATATACACATACTTACCTTATGTTCACACGCAGGTCGGTCCTCTTGTCCAGTAGAATCCATGGGGTACCTGTTGAAAAAATTATACTCACAAAATCCAGTGTAGATCGGTCCTCTTCAAATCCATTTGTAATCCATGTACTTGAGAAAATAAAAAAACGGAGTCCTTTCTGCTCAGCGGTTGACCGAAAGTGACCTCACCGCTGAGCAGGAAGTTCCCACCATTGGTTACAATGTAGCGCATAGGCGCTACATTGTAACACTGCCGTGTGCCACCTGTCAGTCAGTACAGGAGCACATAGCCGATCAGGAGGGTGCTACAACGTGGCGCTCCCTGATTGGCTGAAGAAACCCACTTAGACAGAAGTCAGAGTGGGTTTCTGGCATTCGGGGAAAGGGGTCCCATGTGAAAACATGGGGCCCCTTTCAGTTCGTGGTCGGGACTCCGTTTTTTTATTTTCTCAAGTACGTGGATTACAAATGGATTTGAAGAGGACCGATCTACACTGGATTTTGTGAGTATAATTTTTTCAACAGGTACCCCATGGATTCTACTGGACAAGAGGACCGACCTGCGTGTGAACATAAGGTAAGTATGTGTATATGTTTGTGTGGATGGATGTATTAAAACTTTACTTTCAAGGTGTGTGTGTCTTGTCATTTTTGGGGTATTTTTTTAGTAGTAGTTCTACAGGTACCAGCGGCCCAGTTTTTCCGCCGCATGCTGGTACTTGTGGTTCTCCAAGTACCAGCTTGCGGGGGAGGCTTGCTGGGACTTGTAGTACTGCTACTAAAAACAATATTCATAACTATCAACAAAGGCTATCAGCCCCCCATCCGCAGCCCATTGGATGGGGGGGACAGCCTCGGGCTTCACCCCTGGCCCTTGGGTGGCTGGGGGTGGGGACCCCTTGATTGAAGGGGTTCCCACTCCCCCAGGGTACCCCGGCCAGGGGTGACTAGTTGGATATTTGATGCCACGGCCGCAGGGCACGGTATAAAAGTGACCCCCGGCTGTGGCATTATCTGTCCAGCTAGTGGAGCCCGGTGCTGGTTTTAAAAATACGGGGGACCCCTACGCTTTTTGTCCCCCGTATTTTTGGAACCAGGACCAGGCGCAGAGCCCGATGCTGGTTGCTTAAATATGGGGGAACCCCTGTCACTTTTTTCCCCATATTTCTGCAACCAGGGTCGGCTCAAAGAGCCCGAGGCTGGTTATGCTTAGGAGGGGGGACCCCACGCATTTTTTTGGGGAAAAATTAACACTTTCCCACCCCTTCCCACTGATATACATGCACGGATCTCATGGATCCGTGCATGCCTATCCAATCACGGCTCAAAAAAGCAGGTCTGTTTTTTTTTAGCACTTTTTTACGAATTGTAATTTTTCACGGCAGTGTTTGGCTCTTTTGAGATTTGCACTTTTTAGTAAATGACCGAGTTCTGCTAATTTGCTGGCGTATTTGACCGATGGTGTATTCATTCGTATTTTTTTTCTTGGACTTCCCAAAAAATACGAATGCCCTCATCACTGCCGAGATTTAAGTTTAGTAAATTACCGAGATGACACTTTGAAGAAAAAACAGCATCTCGGTCAAAATCGAGACCTTAGTAAATATACCCCAGTGAATCTACACAGGTCTGTCCCTATGTAGCAGAGACCTTCAGAGTCTCACAATGCTCACTATCCAAAATAATAGACACTGATATCGATACGGAGTCTGACTCCAGTGTCGACTATGATAATGCAAAGTTACAGCCAAAACTGGCAGAAAAGTATTCAATATAGGATTTTTGTATTAAAAGATGATTTGCATATCACTGATGACTCATCTGTCCCTGACACAAGGGTACACATGTTTAAGGGGAAGAAAGCTGAGGTAAATTTCCCTCCTCTCATGAAGAAAAAAGCGTGAATCTCCAGACAAGAAGCTGCAGCTTCCCAAAACAAATTCTCAGGGAGTATCCTTTCCCTACTATGGCCAGGATACGAGGGGAATCTTCCCCTAGGGTGGACAAAGCCTTGTCACGTTTACCCAAAAGGTAGCGCTGACTTAACAGCTATCCTCAGGGATCCTGCAGATAGCTTGCAGTAAAAGTACTTTGAAGTCCATTTACACACATGCTGGTACACTACTCAGACCGACGATTGTGTCGGCATGGTTTTATAGCGCTGTAGCAGCGTGGACAGATACCTTATCAGCGGAGATTGAAACCCTGGATAAGGATACCATGGTATTGACCCTAGTATAGATATAGATGGATGTGTGTGTGTGTGTGTGTGTGTGTGTGTGTGTGTGTGTGTGTGTGTGTATATATATATATATATGATGCTGTCATATATATATATATATATATATATATATATAAAACATGGCCAAAGAGACATTAGTCTACTGGGTGCAAGAGTCAACGTTATGTCGATGTCTGCTAGAAGTGTCCTGTGGAACATGTAATGGACAGGTGATGCCGACTAAAAGAGGCATATGGAAGGTTTACCTTACAAGGCTGAGGAATTGTGTGGAGAAGGGCTCTCGGACCTGGTCTCCACAGCTATAGCTGGTAATTCTGATCTTTTGCCTTATATTCCCTCACAGCCTAAGAAAGCACGACATTGTCAAATGCAGTCCTTTCGGTCGCAGAATAACCAGAAAGTACGAGGAGCGTCCTTTCTTACCAGAAGTAAGGGAACAGGGCACAGCTAGTTCCCAGGAACAGAAGTCCTCCCCGGCCTCTACTACATCCACCGCATGACGCTGGAGCTCCACTAAGGGGCGGACTGCCCCAGTGGGAGCACGTCTTCGACTCTTCAGCCACATCTGAGTTCACTCACAGGTGGTTCCCGGGGCAATAAAAAATTGTTTCTCAGAGTTACAAGCTGAATATGAAAGGTACCTCCTCGCCGGTTTTTCCTTATCGGACCTACTGGCTTCTCCCCCAGGAGGGGAGATAATATTAAATACAATTCAAACATTGTATCTCCAACAGGTGGTGCTCAAGGTTCCCCTCCTGCAACAAGGAAGGCGATATGACTCAACCTTAGCTGTAGTCCCGAAACCGTACGGTTCGGTTAGACCTATTTTTAAAAATGAAAATCTCTGAACCTATACGGGAAAAGGTTCAAATTTAAAGTGGAATCGCCCAGAGCGATCATCGCCAGTCTGGAAGGGGGGGGGGGGATTTGATGGTGTATCTAAACATAAAGGCTGCATACCTTCTGTTCCCATTTATCCACCCCATCAAGCGTACCTGACAATCGCGGTACAGGATTGTCATTACCAATTTCAGGGTAATTGGCGGTAATAATGGTGCTCCTACGCAAGATAAGGGCGAGATCAAAAGAGCAGTTGTTGAACAGTGTGTCACTTTCGCTGAAGGTGTCACAGCAACACGGCTGGATTCTCAATTTCCTGAGGTTACAGTTGGTTCCTATAACTCGTCTGCCCTTCTTGGGTATGATTCTGGATACAGACCAGAAATGGGTTTACCTTCAGATAGAGAAGGCCCAGGAACTCATGACTCTGGTCAGGGACCTATTGAAACCAAGACAGGCGTCAGTGCATCACTGCACTCGAGTCCTGGGAAAAACATTCCCTTCAGCAGGTTCCATGCGAGGACTTTCCAATGGGACCTACTGGACAAGTGGTCCGGGTCACATCTACAGATTCATCAGTTGATCACCCTATCTCTCCTTTCGTGGCTGCAGAGTGCTCACCTTCTAGAGGGCCGCAGATTCGGCATTTAGGACTAGATCCTGGTGACCGCGGACGCGAGCCTCCGAGGCTGGGGAGCAGTCACACAGGGAAGAAATTTCCAAGGTCTTTGGTCAAGTCAAGAGACTTGTCTTCACATCAACATATTGGAACAAAGGGCCATATACAACGCCCTAAGTCAAGCGGAGACTCTGCTTCGCGACCAACCGGTTCTGATCCAGTCAGACAACGTCACTGCAGTAGCTCATGTAAACCGCCAAGGCGGCACAAGGAGCAGAGTGGCGATGGCGAAAGCCACCAGAATTCTTCGCTGGGCGGAGAATCATGTAAGAGCACTGTCAACAGTGTTCATTCCGGAAGTGAACAACTGGGAAGCAGACTTCCGCACCAGACATACGTCCTGGAGAGTGGAGACTTCATCGGGAAGTCTTCGCACAGATTGCAGTTCGGTGGGGACTGCCACAGATAGACAGGATGGCGTCCCGCCTCAACAAAAAGCTGCAGAGTTATTGTGCCTGGTCAAGAGACCCTCAGGCAGTAGCGGTAGAAGCCCTAGTGACACCGTGGGTGTTCCAGTCAGTCTATGTATTTCCTCCTCTTCCTCTCATACCCAACGGTTGAGAATAATAAGGAAAAGGAGGAGTGAGAACAATCCTCATTGTTACAAATTGGCCACGAAGGATCTTTTATCCGGATCTGCAGGAAATGCTTACAGAAAATCCGTGGCCGCTTCCTCTAAGGCAGGACCTGTTGCAACAGGGCCCATGTCTGTTCCAAGACTTACCGCGGCTGCGTTTCACGACATGGCGGTTGAACGACTGATCCTAGTGGAAAAAGGCATTCCGGATGAGGTCATTCATACGCTGATAAAGGCTAGGAAGGACGTGACATCTTAACATTATCACCGTATCTGGCGAAAATATGTTTCTTGGTGTGAGGCCAGGAATGCTCCTACGGAAGAATTCCATCTGGGCCATTTCCTTCACTTCCTACAAACTGGAGTGAATTTGGGCCTAAAACTTAGGCTCCATTAAGGTTCAGATTTCGGCCCTATACATTGTCTTTCAAAAAGAGTTGGCTTCGCTACCAGAAGTTCAGACGTTTGTAAAGGGAGTGCTAAGTATTCAGCCTCTTTTTGTGCCTCCGGTGGCACCTTGGGATCTTAACGTGGTGTTAAGTTTCCTAAAGTCACACTGGTTTGAACCACTTAGAACGGCGGAGTTAAAATATCTCACGTGGAAGGTAGTCATGTTATTAGCCTTGACTTCGGCTAGACGTGTCAGAATTAGCGGCTTTGTCACATAAAAGCCCCTATCTGGTTTTCCATATGGATAGAGCAGAATTGCAGACCCGTCCACGATTTCTGCCGAAAGTGGTTTCATCTTTTCATATGAACCAACCTATTGTGGTGCCTGTGGCTACTCGTGACTTGGAGGACTCCGCGTTGCTTGATGTGGTCAGGGCTTTGAAGGTTTATGTAGCCAGAACGGCTAGGGTCAGGAAAACTGAGTCGTTGTTTATCCTGTATGCATCCAGCAAGCTTGGTGCTCCTGCTTCAAAGCAAACTATTGCTCGCTGGATCTGTAACACGATTCAGCAGGCTCATTCTACGGCTGGATTGCCGCTGCCAAAATCAGTTAAGGCCCATTCCACTAGGAAGGTGGGCTCTTCTTGGGCGGCTGCCCGTGGGGTCTCGGCATTACTACTTTGCCGAGCGGCTACTTGGTCAGGTTCAAACACTTTTGCAAAGTTCTACAAGTTTGATACCCTGCCTGAGGAGGACCTCTTGTTTGCTCAATCGGTGCTGCAGAGTCATCCGGACTCTCCCGCCCGTTTGGGAGCTTTGGTATAATCCCCATGGTCCTTACGGAGTCCCCACCATCCACTAGGACGTTAGAGAAAATAAGATTTTACTTACCGGTAAATCTATTTCTCGTAGTCCGTAGTGGATGCTGGGCGCCCGTCCCAAGTGCGGACTTCTTCTGCAATACTTGTATATAGTTATTGCTTCAATAAGGGTTAAGTTATGGTTGCATCAGGGTTTGCCCTGATGCTCTGTTATTTGTCATACTGTAAACTGGTTGTTATCACAGGTTATACGGTGTGATTGGCGTGGCTGGTATGAATCTTGCCCTGGATTACCAAAATCCTTTCCTTGTACTGTCAGCTCTTCTGGGCACAGTTTCTCTAACTGAGGTCTGGAGGAGGGGCATAGAGGGAGGAGCCAGTGCACACCAGAACCTAAATTCTTTCTTAAAGTGCCCATGTCTCCTGCGGAGCCTGTCTATCCCCATGGTCCTTACGGAGTCCCCAGCATCCATTACGGACTACGAGAAATAGATTTACCGGTAAGTAAAATCTTATTTTTTACAAGAATAACCTTTGATATTAAAAGTGTATTATATTATTTGTCGATAGACACATGAATGGTCACATGGGGAAAAATTTTATATCTAGTATGTACATTGATGAACCTATCCTTTATAAACCATGAGAAGCTAGAGAAAAAGATAAATGTCTATATAGTTGTGACTATAAATATAAAATAATTAGGTATGTCTTGTGTATTCTAAATTATAATTTATGAAATAATTTTATATAGGTTGTAGAAAATATTTGGTAACAGACAATATACTTTTATATAGAATTGTAAGAATATATATTCTCTTAATTTGTGAAAATATGCAATACAAAGTGTTATCTTGTATGTGTCTTTTTATAAAATATTAAATTAAATGGTGACATAGTTGTATATAAACCTGATATATATTTCTTGTGTATGCAATTATATTTCTCTGACGTCCTAGTGGATGCTGGGAACTCCGTAAGGACCATGGGGAATAGTGGCTCCGCAGGAGACTGGGCACAACTAAAGAAAGCTTTAGGTCACCTGGTGTGCACTGGCTCCTCCCACTATGACCCTCCTCCAAGCCTCAGTTAGATTTTTGTGCCCGACCGAGCTGGAGGCACACTAGGGGCTCTCCTGAGCCTCTAGAAAGAAAGTATATGTTAGGTTTTTTATTTTACAGTGAGACCTGCTGGCAACAGGCTCAGTGCACCGAGGGACTAAGGGGAGAAGAAGCGAACCTACCTGCTTGCAGCTAGCTTGGGCTTCTTAGGCTACTGGACACCATTAGCTCCAGAGGGACCGACCGCATGGAACTGGCCTTGGTGTTCGGTCCCGGAGCCGCGCCGCCGTCCCCCTTACAGAGCCAGAAGCAAGAAGAGGTCCGGAAAATCGGCGGCAGAAGACATCAGTCTTCACCAAGGTAGCGCACAGCAATGCAGCTGTGCGCCATTGCCCCTCATACACACTTCACACTCCGGTCACTGAGGGTGCAGGGCGCTGGGGGGGGCGCCCTGAGCAGCAATAAATACACCTTGGCTGGCAAATATATCACAATATATAGCCCCAGAGGCTATATATGTGATAAATACCCCTGCCAGAATCCATAAAAAAGCTGGAGAAAAGTCTGCGAAAAAGGGGCGGAGCTATCTCCCTCAGCACACTGGCGCCATTTCTCCCTCACAGCTCTGCTGGAAGGAAGCTCCCTGGCTCTCCCCTGCAGTCTGCACTACAGAAAAGGGTAAAAAAGAGAGGGGGGGGGGGGGGGCACTAAATTTAGGCGCAGTATATATAACAGCAGCTATAGGGGACATAATTCAGTTAGTCCCTGCATTATATAGCGCTCTGGTGTGTGCTGGCATACTCTGTCTCCCCAAAGGGCTTTTGTGGGGTCCTGTCCTCTCTTAGAGCATTCCCTGTGTGTGTGCGGTGTGTCGGTACGGCTGTGTCGACATGTTTGATGAGGAAAATTATGTGGAGGCGGAGCAGATGCCTATAGAAGGGATGTCACCCCCTGCGGGCAGACACCTGAGTGGATGGTTTTATGGAAGGAATTACTTGCAAGTGTCGACTCCTTACACAAAAAATTGGACGACATGCCAAATGCGGGACAGCCAGCTTCTCAGCTCGTGCCTGCCCAGGCGTCTCAAAGGCCATCAGGGGCTCTAAAACGCCCGCTACCTCAGATGGCAGACGCAGATGTCGACACGGATACTGATACAAGTGTCGACGACGATGAGTCTAATCTAATGCCCACTAAGGCCATTCGTTGCATGATTGAGGCTATGAAAGAGGTGTTACACATTTCTGATATAAACCCAGGTACCACAAAAAAGGGTATTATGTTTGGGGAGAAAAAACTACCTATAGTTTTTCCCCCATCGGAAGAATTAAATGAAGTGTGTGAAGAAGCGTGGGCTTTCCCCGATAAAAGATTGGTAATCTCAAAATAGTTACTAATGACGTTCCCTTTCCCGCCAGAGGATAGGGCACGTTGGGAAACACCTCCTAGGGTGGATAAAGCGCTCACATGTTTGTCTAAAAAGGTGGCACTACCGTCTCCGGATACGGCCGCCCTCAAGGAGCCTGCAGATAGAAAGCAGGAGGCGATCCTGAAGTCTGTATATACACACTCAGGCATTATACTTAGACCAGCTATTGCGTCAGCATGGATGTGCAGTGCTGCCGCTGCGTGGTCAGATTCCCTGTCAGAAAATATTGACACCCTAGACAGGGACACTATTCTGCTAACCATAGAGCATATAAAAGACTCAGTCTAATACATGAGAGATGCACAGTGGGAGATCTGCCGGCTGGCATCTAAAATAAGTGTATTGTCCATTTCTGCTAGTAGAGGCTTATGGACTCAGCAGTGGACAGGGGATGCAGATTCGAAAAAGGCACATGGAAGTTTTGCCTTATAAGGGTGAGGAGTTATTCGGGGATGGTCTCTCGGACCTAGTTTCCACAGCAACAGCTGGGAAGTCAGCGTTTTTACCCCATGTTCCCTCACAGCCTAAGAAGGCGCCGTTTTATCAGGTGCAGTCCTTTCGGACCCAGAAAAACAGGCGAGGAAAAGGCGGGTGTTTTCTGTCCAGAGGCAGAGGTAGGGGAAAAAGGCTGCAACAAACAGCAGGTTCCCAGGAGCAAAAGTCCTCCCCCGCTTCTTCCAAGTCCGCCGCATGACGGTGGGGCTCCACAGGCGGAGCCAGGTATGGTGGGGGGCCGCCTCAAAAATTTCAGCGATCAGTGGGCTCGCTCACAGGTGGATCCCTGGATCCTTCAAATAGTATCTCAGGGATACAAACTGGAATTCGAGGCGTCTCCACCCCACCGTTTCCTAAAATCTGCCTTGCCGATTACTCCCTCAGACAGGGAGGCTGTGCTAGCGGCAATTCACAAGCTGTATTCCCAGCAGGTGATAGTCAAGGTGCCCCTACTTCAACAAGGACGGGTTACTATTCCACACTGTTTGTGGTACCGAAACCGGACGGTTCGGTGAGACCCATTTTAAATTTGAAATCCTTGAACACGTACATAAAAAAATTCAAGTTCAAGATGGAATCGCTCAGGGCGGTTATTGCAAGCCTGGACGAGGGGGATTACATGGTATCCCAGGACATCAAGGATGCTTACCTGCATGTCCCCATTTACCATCCTCACCAGGAGTACCTCAGATTTGTGGTACAGGATTGCCATTACCAATTCCAGACGCTGCCGTTTGGACTGTCCACGGCACCGAGGGTGTTTACCAAGGTAATGGCAGAAATGATGATACTCCTTCGAAAGACACAGTCCAGAAAAAAGTGTTTCTCCCGGAGGAGAAAGTCAAGGAGTTGTCATCTCTAGTCAGAGACCTCCTGAAACCAAAACAGGTGTCGGTGCATCACTGCACGCGAGTCCTGGGAAAGATGGTGGCTTCTTACGAAGCAATTCCATTCGGCAGGTTCCATGCCAGAATTTTTCAGTGGGACCTGTTGGACCAATGGTCCGGATCGCATCTTCAGATGCATCGCCTAATAACCCTGTCTCCAAGAACCAGGGTGTCTCTGCTGTGGTGGCTGCAGAGTGCTCATCTTCTAGAGGGCCGCAGATTCGGCATACAGGACTGGGTCCTGGTGACCACGGATGCCAGCCTTCGAGGCTGGGGGGCAGTCACACAGGGAAGAAACTTCCAAGGCCTATGGACGAGTCAGGAGACTTCCCTACACATAAATATTCTGGAACTGAGGGCCATTTACAATGCCCTAAGTCAGGCAAAACCCCTGCTTCTTCACAAGCCGGTACTGATCCAGTTAGACAACATCACGGCAGTCGCCCATGTAAACCGACAGGGCGGCACAAGAAGCAGGATGGCGATGGCAGAAGCCACAAGGATTCTCCGATGGGCGGAAAATCACGTTCTAGCACTGTCAGCAGTGTTCATTCCGGGAGTGGACAACTGGGAAGCAAACTTTCTCAGCAGGCACGACCTCCACCCGGGAGAGTGGGGACTTCATCCAGAAGTCTTCACACTAATTGTAAATCGTTGGGAACGGCCACAGGTGGACATGATGGCGTCCCGCCTAAACAAAAAAACTAGAGAGATATTGCGCCAGGTCAAGGGACCCTCAGGCGATAGCTGTGGACGCTCTAGTGACACCATGGGTGTACCAGTCGGTTTATGTGTTCCCTCCTCTGCCTCTCATACCAAAGGTACTGAGAATAATAAGAAAACGAGGAGTAAGAACAATACTCGTGGCTCCGGATTGGCCAAGACGAGCGTGGTATCCGGAACTTCAAAAGATGATCTCAGAGGACCCATGGCCTCTGCCGCTCAGACAGGACCTGCTGCAGCAGGGGCCTTGTCTGTTCCAAGACTTACCGCGGCTGCGTTTGACGGCATGGCGGTTGAACGCCGGATCCTAAAGGAAAAGGGCATTCCGGAGGAAGTCATTCCTACGCTGATTAAAGCCAGGAAAGATGTAACTGCAAAGCATTATCACCGCATATGGCGGAAATATGTTGCTTGGTGTGAGGCCAAAAAGGCCCCAACAGAGGAATTTCAACTGGGTCGATTTCTGCACTTCCTACAGGCAGGAGTGACTATGGGCCTGAAATTAGGCTCCATTAAGGTACAGATCTCGGCTCTGTCGATTTTCTTCCAGAAAGAACTAGCTTCACTACCTGAAGTTCAGACATTTGTAAAAGGAGTGCTGCATATTCAGCCCCCTTTTGTGCCCCCAGTGGCACCTTGGGATCTCAACGTGGTGTTGAGTTTCCTAAAATCACATTGGTTTGAGCCACTAAAAACCGTGGATCTAAAATATCTCACGTGGAAGGTGGTCATGTTATTGGCCTTGACTTCGGCCAGGCGTGTATCAGAATTGGCGGCTTTGTCATGTAAAAGCCCTTATCTGATTTTCCATATGGATAGGGCAGAATTGAGGACTCGTCCTCAGTTTCTCCCTAAGGTGGTATCAGCTTTTCACTTGAACCAACCTATTGTAGTGCCTGCGGCTACTAGGGACTTGGAGGATTCCAAGTTACTGGACGTAGTCAGGGCCTTGAAAATTTATGTTTCCAGGACAGCTGGAGTCAGGAAAACTGACTCGCTATTTATCCTGTATGCACCCAACAAGATGGGTGCTCCTGCTTCTAAGCAGACTATTGCTCGCTGGATTTGTAGCACAATTCAGCTGGCGCATTCTGCGGCTGGACTGCCACATCCTAAATCAGTAAAAGCCCATTCCACAAGGAAGGTGGGCTCATCTTGGGCGGCTGCCCGAGGGGGTCTCGGCTTTACAACTTTGCCGAGCTGCTACTTGCTCAGGGGCAAATACGTTTGCAAAATTCTACAAATTTGATACCCTAGCTGAAGAGGACCTTGAGTTCTCTCATTCGGTGCTGCAGAGTCATCCGCACTCTCCCGCCCGTTTGGGAGCTTTGGTATAATCCCCATGGTCCTTACGGAGTTCCCAGCATCCACTAGGACGTCAGAGAAAATAAGAATTTACTCACCGGTAATTCTATTTCTCGTAGTCCGTAGTGGATGCTGGGCGCCCATCCCAAGTGCGAATTGTCAGCAATACTTGTACATAGTTATTGTTTAACGAAAAGGGTTATTGTTGAGCCATCTGTTGAGAGGCTCAGTGTGTTCATACTGTTAACTGGGTATAGTATCACGAGTTATACGGTGTGATTGGTGTGGCTGGTATGAGTCTTACCCGGGATTCAAAATCCTTCCTTGTTGTGTCAGCTCTTCCGGGCACAGTATCCTAACTGAGGCTTGGAGGAGGGTCATAGTGGGAGCAGCCAGTGCACACCAGGTGACCTAAAGCTTTCTTTAGTTGTGCCCAGTCTCCTGCGGAGCCGCTATTCCCCATGGTCCTTATGGAGTTCCCAGCATCCACTGCGGACTACGAGAAATAGAATTACCGGTGAGTAAATTCTTATTATTCCTCCGCATCATGGCACTATTGTGCCTATCAGCCAGTACACTCTTTTTAATCCACATCAACTGCAAGCCGTGTGTGTGTGTGTATGTATTGTGACAAGAACACTGGGATAGTGTTTGAGGGCAGGTATATTTGTCCCAGGTTCTTGTCTTACATGTTTTAGAAAATGTTAACTTCTAGGAAAAATGCTTTTTGTTTTGTCTGAACCTTTTCAGTTTGCTGTAAAAGCTGGGTAAAGGCTCTGAGAGAGAGATAAGGCAAGTTCTAGACATTGGGCCCAGTTCGGGTCTTTGGCCTCACAGAGGGCTAATCAGGGTTTCAGCTGTGTAAGTGTGTTATAGTGCTGCTAACCTGATTAGTATGGGCAGACTGCCTGGGAAGGCTGCAGGATCTGTGTGTGAGAGACACGCTTTCTGATGCAAGTGAGCTATACAGTATGTACTGAAGAACTCTGTGTTTTGTTTAGTGACAGTTAGGAATATCTTATGTTTAGTTAGTGCCGGACAGGCAAGGTATTTTTATTTTGGGGTTTGTTTTATTTTCTGTTTCAATAAAACTGGCCGGGGTCAGTTGTACCAGAAACTGGACTTGTGTTGTTCCTCAGCTGCTGCGTGCCGCCATATTCCCCAGGAAAAGGTGCCTTGCACCCCTACAGTGTTACAACTTGGTGGAGAATGCGAGCAACCCCGTTCTGCGCATAAGTGAAAGCAGCAGCTTTGTGAGGCCTGCAGAAAACGGTGGTTTATGCAGATACAGCCCAGTGTGAAGTTACTGAGACTCACCCCTGAGGGTTTGATATATGTCCTGGGTGAAAGCAGCTACAAAGCCGCCTGAAAAATCTGTCGACATGGAGGATCTGCTTAAAGCCTTGCTGCAAGCTACAGCGGCTCAGCAGGAGGCCAACCGACAGCAGCAGGTGGCAATGGAGGAAAATAGGAGACAACAGCAGGTGGCAGTGGAGGAAAATAGGAGACAGCAGCAGGTGGCTATTGACGAACTTTACAGGCAACAGCGTCAGGATAGAGAGGCCTTAACAGAAGTGGTGCAGAGCCTTGCAGCCCGGATTGGAGATGTGGCCGTCAGTGCTCCGACCAGCTCTAGTTCTATACGGGCCAGTCACTTCCTGCAGAAAATGACAGAGGCTGATGATGTGGAGGCCTACTTGACCACGTTTGAAAGGACTGCAGAGCGTGAGAACTGGCCAAAAGCACAATGGGCCAGTCTGCTGGCACCTTTTCTGTCAGGTGAGCCCCAAAAAGCGTACTTTGATTTAAGCCCTGCTGAGGCTCGGGACTATGATAAACTAAAGACTGAGATCCTGACCCGCCTGGGAGTCACGCTGTCAGTACGAGCACAACGGGTGCACCGTTGGGTGTACGCCATGGAGAAGCCTCCGCGCTCTCAGATGCACGACCTTATTCAGCTAACAAAAAAATGGCTACAGCCAGAGACATTAACTGGTCCCCAGATGGTTGAAAGAGTCGTCATGGACCGCTACTTGAGATCTTTGCCCATGGTCCTGCGCAAGTGGGTGAGCCATGGAAACCCGGGTACTGCTGACCAATTAGTGGACATGGTAGAGCGGTATTTGGCAGCAGAGGAACTACTGATGACCACCCAGCAACCCATAGATCCTCGACAGCGCCCTTCAGTAAAGACTGGTAAGACTGTTCCGTGGGAAAACGTTGCTGGGCGGTTAAGAGAACGCAAGGCTGGAGAGACTGTAAACACTGGCCCTGGAGACAGGCCAATGGGGCTAGAACGGTCTATGTTGCCCAAACGGGTTGATAATCGTGTGGTTTAAATGTTTTAGATGTGGTATGCCAGGTCATGTTGTTGCCAATTGCCCAGTCATGCAAGAACCCATGCAATGTGATGCTGCCTTTGAATGTCGCAGAATGTCTTTCTTTGCTAGGTTAGCCTGTACTGTGGTACCTTCACCTGAGCTGGAAAAACAAATGTGTGATGTGTTCTTAGAGGGTAACTGGGTAGAGGCCTTGCTAGATTCAGGAAGTTTAGTTACCCTCGTGAAAACTGGGTTAGTGAACCCCTTAAAGGTCCAGCAAATACCTATTGGGGTAACTTGCATACATGGGGATACCCAGTATTATGTCACTGCTGAAGTGAATATAGAAACTTGTTGTGGGTCAGCAATGGTTAAAGTAGGACTGGTCCCCACCTTGGTGCATAACGCCATAATAGGGAGGGATTTTCCTCATTTCTGGAAACTGTGGGAATCACGTTTATCAGCAGATGTGAGAAGTGAAGAGCCAGTTGGTAATACCGGTGATTGTATGGATGTAGGTGTGTCTTCGGAACTTTCTGACCCTTTGCCTTTTGCCAGTTTGGCTGGGGAAGTGACAGATGGGGAGTCCAGTGAGGACCCTCTTGCTGGGAACAGAGACATAGTGGTTAGAAACGAAAGCGTGCCTGACCTGGAAGTAAAAAAGGATCTGTTTGCATCTGAACAGTTAAAGGATCCTACCTTGATAAAGGCTAGAGAGAATGTTAAGATTGTTAATGGGGAGCCTGTGGTACCAGGTGACAGGGTTACGTATCCCCACATGGCCATCTGTAATGAGCTTTTGTACCACATTGTCAAAAAGGGTGAGGATGTGGTAGAACAGCTGGTAGTACCCCAGCCTTATCGGAGAACGGTGCTAGATTTAGCTCATAGTCACGTTACAGCAGGACATTTAGGGGCAGAAAAAACCACTGAAAGAGTTTTACAAAGGTTCTTTTGGCCAGGGGTTTATAAAGAAGTGTCTGAATATTGTTCTTCCTGTCCTGAATGCCAGTATCATGCCCCTAGACCCCATTTCAGGAGCCCACTAGTTCCCATGCCTATTATAGAGGTCCCGTTTGACAGAATAGCCATGGATCTCGTGGGGCCCTTGTTAAAGTCCGCTCGGGGCCATCAGTATATCCTGGTAATAATGGACTATGCCACTCGATATCCTGAGGCTGTCCCTTTACGCACTATCACAACCAAGGCGATAGCTAGGGAGCTGGTGCAGGTTTTTAGTAGAGTGGGAATACCAAAAGAAATTTTGACTGACCAAGGTACTCCATTTATGTCAAAGGTCATGAAAGAATTGTGCAAATTATTTAAGGTCACTCACCTCAGGACGTCCATTTACCATCCCCAAACTGATGGGTTGGTGGAAAGGTTTAATAAAACATTAAAAAGTATGTTAAAAAAGGTGGTTGATAAAGATGGGAAAAATTGGGATTGTTTGTTGCCCTACTTGTTAATGGCCGTCAGAGAAGTTCCTCAGTCCTCTACGGGGTTTTCTCCATTTGATTTGTTGTATGGTAGACACCCCAGAGGGCTGTTGGACGTTGCCAAAGAGACGTGGGAAGGACAGCCCACTCCTTATAGAAGCGTTATTGAACATGTATCACAAATGCAGGATAGGATTGCAGCTGTGGTACCTATTGTCAGAGAGCACATGGAACAGGCCCAAAGTGCTCAACAGAGGGTATACAACCGGAGTGCCAAGATACGGGAATTTGCTCCTGGAGATAGAGTTCTTGTTTTGGTACCCACTGTGGAAAGCAAATTCCTAGCTAAATGGCAGGGTCCATTTGAGATTAGGGAAAAAGTGAATGAGGTTAATTACAAAGTATACCAGCCGGGAAAGAGAAAACCTGAACAGATCTACCATGTTAACTTAATCAAACCCTGGAAAGATAGGTTGTCTCTGTCAGCGGAGCCTTGCCCTTCGGTGTCTTCACCCCGGTTGCTTCCCGCAGTGAAGGTGTCAGAGACATTATCAGCTGATCAGAACCATCAGGTTAAAGAATTTCTCATCCAAAATAGGGAGGTATTTTCAGAGCTGCCTGGCCGAACAACCATAATAAAACATGACATTGTCACAGAACCAGGGGTCAGGGTTCATTTAAAGCCATATAGGATTCCTGAAGCTCAGCGAGAAGCTATTTCTAAAGAAGTTAAAACCATGTTAGAACTTGGAGTCATAGAGGAGTCTAACAGTGAGTGGTCCAGTCCCATAGTGCTCATCCCGAAGCCCGACGGTAGCATACGCTTCTGTAATGACTTTCGTAAGTTAAATGAGGTGTCCAAGTTTGACGCATACCCCATGCCCCGTGTAGATGAGCTTGTAGAAAGGCTGGGAACAGCCAGGTTTCTCACCACATTGGACCTGACCAAAGGTTACTGGCAAATACCTTTATCTGATAGCGCCAAAGAAAAAACAGCCTTTTCGGTTCCGGAGGGGCTGTACCAGTATAAGATGTTACCCTTTGGGTTGCATGGGGCTCCAGCAACCTTTCAACGGGCGATGGATACAATTTTGAGGCCCCATAGAAAATATGCAGCTGCCTATTTGGATGATGTGGTAATTCACAGTACAGACTGGGGGTCCCATTTGGTTAAAGTACAAGCAGTACTGGACTCAATCAGAGAGGCAGGGTTAACTGCTAACCCAAAGAAGTGCTGCCTCGCAATGGAGGAGGTCAAATACTTGGGCTTCACCATAGGCAGAGGTCTGATTAGGCCCCAATTGAATAAAGTTGATGCTATTCAAAACTGGCCTCGTCCAGTGAATAAAAAACAGGTAAGGGCTTTTTTGGGAATTACTGGGTACTATAGATGGTTTATTCCCAATTTTGCGACCACAGCGGTGCCGTTGTCAGACCTTACCAAAGGGAAGCAGTCAAATATGGTGAAATGGAACCCTGATGCAGAAAAAGCGTTCCAAGCGTTAAAAGTGGCTTTATGTTCACAACCGGTATTGATAACGCCAGATTTTTCAAAAGAATTTGTGGTACAGACAGATGCCTCAGAGGTAGGGATAGGGGCTGTGCTGTCCCAAACCAGAGATGGGGACGAACACCCTATCATTTATTTGAGTAGGAAACTCAATGAGCATGAAAAAAGGTATGCCATTGTGGAAAAGGAGGCTTTGGCCATTAAGTGGGCACTAGATACCTTGAGATATTACCTCTTGGGTAGACAATTCAGACTAGTGACAAACCATGCCCCTTTAAAATGGATGTATGTAAATAGAGGCAAGAATGCTCGTGTAACTAGATGGTTTCTAGCGTTGCAGGACTTTAAGTTTACTGTCGAACATAGACCGGGAACACAATTGGCCAACGCAGATGCATTGTCTCGCATCTTCTGTTTGGGGGCTACAAGTGTTCCGGCCCCTAGGTCGAAACAGGGGAGGGGGATATGTGACAAGAACACTGGGATAGTGTTTGAGGGCAGGTATATTTGTCCCAGGTTCTTGTCTTACATGTTTTAGAAAATGTTAACTTCTAGGAAAAATGCTTTTTGTTTTGTCTGAACCGTTTCAGTTTGCTGTAAAAGCTGGGTAAAGGCTCTGAGAGAGAGATAAGGCGAGTTCTAGACATTGGGCCCAGTTCGGGTCTTTGGCCTCACAGAGGGCTAATCAGGGTTTCAGCTGTGTAAATGTGTTATAGTGCTGCTAACCTGATTAGTATGGGCAGACTGCCTGGGAAGGCTGCAGGATCTGTGTGTGAGAGACACGCTTTCTGATGCAAGTGAGCTATACAGTATGTACTGAAGAACTCTGTGTTTTGTTTAGTGACAGTTAGGAATATCTTATGTTTAGTTAGTGCCGGACAGGCAAGGTATTTTTATTTTGGGGTTTGTTTTATTTTCTGTTTCAATAAAACTGGCCGGGGTCAGTTGTACCAGAAACTGGACTTGTGTTGTTCCTCAGCTGCTGCGTGCCGCCATATTCCCCAGGAAAAGGTGCCTTGCACCCCTACAGTGTTACAGTATGTATGTATGTATATGTGTGTGTGTGTGTGTGTGTGTGTGTGTGTGTGTGTATATATATATATATATATATATATATATATATATATATATATATATATATTACTCACACGCACACATAATATCCTTATCTTGCGCCCAGACAGGAGAAGCACTACAGGAGAGATCTCTGTTGACATATCTCAAACACACATAGAAAAAAAAAACACAATTGCGCTAAATTAGTTGAATGTTTTTATCCATAAATTCTTCCAAAAGTACCCAAATAGATGTGGACTGTAAACTGGAGAATACTGTTTCCTGGTGTCCTGAAACCGATAACCCCTCACCAGAGAATCGCCCAGGGCCAATTAGTACCAATTATTGGTTTATTAACACAGAGTGTACACAAACATATTAACTTTTTTTTATAGAAAATAAAATATGTAGATCAGTGAGAAATGTCCAGAATGTGATGATGACTCATAGACTCCTTCACCTTAACAAGGTGTGAGCTCAAAGAGGGATTTTCTCCACAAACTGGGTTAATGACTCATGACTGACAGACCCAACGCATTTCTTCTAAACGAGGGGTAATTCTATGACGAAAGTAGGACCAAATATACAATTCAGAATGTGTATGTCAGAGCAGTGCCGTAACTAGGCATTTTAGCGCTGTGTGCAAGAAACGATAGTGGCGCCCCCCCCCTCCCAATGTAAGATATGGGCAGTGCGCGCCGTAGGCGCGCAAACAAATTATAGGGGCGTGGCTTAATGGGGAAGGGGCGTGGCCAAAAATAATAGCAATTCATACTACGGTGCACAGTAGTCTACATTATTCAAATTACGCTGCACAGTAGCGCCCCTTTTATACATTACAATAGACAGCGTCCCCCTTTTTACACATTACAGCAGCCAGTCCCCCTTTTTACACATTGCGGCAGCTAGTCCCCCTTTTTACACATTGCGGCAGCCAGGCCCCCTTTTTACACATTGCGGCAGCCAGGACCCCTTTTTACACATTACAGCAGCCAGTCCCCCTTTTTACACATTGCGGCAGCTAGTCCCCCTTTGTACACATTGCGGCAGCCAGGCCCCCTTTTTACACATTGCGGCATCCAGGCCCCCTTTTTACACATTACGGCAGCCAGTCCCCCTTTTTACACATTGCGGCAGCTAGTCCCCCTTCTTACACATTGCGGCAGCCAGGCCCCCTTTTTACACATTATGGCAGCCAGTCCACCTTTTTACACATTGCGGCAGCCAGTCCCCTTTTTTACACATTGCGGCAGACGGGACCCCATTTTACACATTGCGGCATCCAGGCCCCCTTTTTACACATTACGGCAGCCAGTCCCCATTTTTACACATTGCGGCAGCCAGTCCCCCTTTTTACACATTGCGGCATCCAGTCCCCCTTTTTACACATTGCGGCAGCCAGTCCCCATTTTTACACATTGCGGCATCCAGGACCCCTTTTTACACATTGCGGCAGCCGGGACCCCATTTTACACATTGCGGCAGCCGGGACCCCTTTTTACACATTGCGGCAGCCGGGACCCCATTTTACACATTGCGGCAGCCGGGACCCCATTTTGCACATTGCGGCAGCCGGGACCCCTTTTTACACATTGCGGCAGCCGGGACCCCATTTTACACATTGCGGCAGCCGGGACCCCATTTTACACATTGCGGCAGACGAGACCCCATTTTACACATTGCGGCAGCCGGGACCCCATTTTACACATTGCGGCAGACGAGACCCCATTTTACACATTGCGGCAGACGAGACCCCATTTTACACATTGCGGCAGACGAGACCCCATTTTACACATTGCGGCAGACGAGACCCCATTTTACACATTGCGGCAGACGGTGTCCCAGAGAGAGAGAGAGAGAGAGAGAGAGGGGGGGGGGGGGGATATACTTACCTTCTCCCCGCTGGCAGGCTCCTCGTGCAGCTTCCTCTCGGTGCAGGCTGTGTGAGGTGAGAAGGAGGAGGAGGGAGGGGGAGCAGGGAGCAGCAGCAGCGCTATTTGATTGGTAGTAAGCGCCGCTGCAGCATCCCCCTCTCCTCCTGTATTGGTTGCCTGGAGCTGCTGTGGATGCTGGGGAACCGCATCCCAGCATCCTTAGCAGCGCCGGGCAGCCAATACAGGAGGAGAGGGGGATGCTGCAGCGGCGCTTACACCCAATCAAATAGCGCTGCTGCTGCTCCCTGCTCCCCCTCCCTCCTTCTCTCCGCTGCGCTGGTCTCTTCCCCTCCACAGCGCGGCGGCGCACACAGAGGCGGCATGTAATGAGTCAATTTGACTCATTACATGCCGCTGGCCGTTGCGCCCTCAGGGCAACTGCGCTGTGTGCCAAGCCCCCTTGGCACACACGTAGTTACGGCCCTGCTCAGAGGTCATATGGTAACCAGAGAATGAATAATTTATTTTTAAATGAGGCTTCTAAAATCTGGTAGCTTGTGATAAAGCGCATCTAAAAAATGATACCCGTATAATGGTGTCCTTGAAACCACCTGAATATACTAGAGAGCTTTTACATTCATGTCGTTTTACTCAAACTTGAAAAAAAATGTATATCACAATGGTATAGCAGGAGTTATCATATGACCTTTGACACACATTCTGAATTGTATATTTGGTCCTACTTTTGTTATTGAATTACCCCCGATGAAGTCGTTTAGATGAAACGCGGAAATAGTATTCTCTAGTTTACAGTTATATAATTACAAGATTGAGGAAGCCCCTGTGGGAGGAGCGAAACGCGTCAGAAGTTGATTCTGTTGGACCCCAGCTGGAGTTAGACTCGTATCACGAACTGGCTGCAGCATTCTTCTGCCTGGAATTTGATTTCGAACAAAGAGGAGCCGCTGACCGGTGCCTGCATACGGCACGTAGAGGTGGATACTCGTGGAGCATCGCGACTGAGCAGGTTAAATCACAGCGGGCGCCATTGTAGGTGCCGTTTTCCCCGCAGCTACAAGCCACTGCGGTGGTCGTCGGGATGCATTTGTGCTGATACCACTTGCTCACATCTCACGTAAAGATTCCGGTTACAAAAAGCTCTTATCCATTCCATTGTTATATGTTGGATCTTCACATCATAAAGATCTTTGATACAAAGTGACTATCCATTGGGAACAATTAACATATGGGTCTTACCAGCAGCCACACTTGATTCAAAACATTTTTTGACCTCATTAAGCCATATAGCTATAGAGCTTGTTTTTTTACACGTCTGTGCACAGAGTATGCTTAAGTCCACCTCCATGTATTAGAAAGTATACATATTTGTTATTATTTTTTGATGTTTTAAGACCGGTCTTGTTTTATTATATGATAATTTATACAATAGTAAATATATTTTGAATTTATCAGAAGTTTGTCATTCTTGTCAGCCATATCTTGTAATTATATAACTATAGCGCAAGAGTTTTTTCAAATTGGAGTTTTGTGGTTAATTGCACTTGGGTGGTCCAGTGTAATTTATTTGACCTGTGAACCCCAGGTCATTAACTTTTTGCAGCTGAGTTTTACTATATTCAAAATGTTTTTTAACAGAAAATACTATTAGCGCCCGATATAAAGAGGTTTTCTAGTTTACAGTTCACATCCACTTGGGTACTTTTGGAAGAATTTGTGTAATTACACACGAATATTGTGCTCCATCTACCAATATAATATAAACTATTGATTGAGTATATATTTTCCAGCCCTTAAGTAGAAGCCAGCGATACACAAGTGAAGTGTACTGTGTAACCTAACTTGTTACATTGGTGGTCATTCCGAGTTGTTCGCTCTGTAAATTTCTTCGCACTGCAGCGATTTTCCGCTTAGTGCGCATGCGCAATGTTCGCACTGCGACTGCGCCAAGTAAATTTGCTATGCAGTTAGGTATTTTACTCACGGTGTTTTCTTTGTTCAGGCGATCATAGTGTGATAAGTGGTTGGGTGTTTCTGGGCGGAAACTGGTCGTTTTATGGGTGTGTGCGGAAAAACGCTACCGTATCTGGGAAAAACGCGGGAGTGGCTGGAGAAACGGAGGAGTGTCTGGGCGAACGCTGGGTGTGTTTGTGACGTCAAACCAGGAACGACAAGCACTGAACTGATCGCAGATGCCGAGTAAGTCTGGAGCTACTAAGAAACTGCTAAGAGGTGTGTAATCGCAATTTTGAGAATCTTTCGTTCGCAATTTTAAGAAGCTAAGATTCACTCACAGTAGGCGGCGGCTTAGCGTGTGCAAAGCTGCTAAAAGCAGCTTGCGAGCGAACAACTCGGAAATGAGGGCCATTGTTTGATTACAAACACAGGTGCAGCCAGAATAATAACATTAATGTAGCAATATCATCCCTGTGTTATTCTACCGTGAATACAGGTTGCTACAATATTAGAGTGAAAGTATCACTGGATAAGTAAATACTGGCAATCGTTTATGATCGATAGATTTGTCACCTATGTAATTTAAGGGCCACAACACAACTCTGTGACATACCCCTTTATTACTCCTCACTATAGGGACATTAATCCATGGTGTCTCTTCAATAAAAATCAATGATACAAAATGTGAAGTGAATATGTGGAATTCACCATAAATATGAGACATATCTCTCTATCATCTCTCACCCTCATTGTAGGGGTACCAACCCATGGGGCATTTTCTTCCAATAAAAAGTCAGCAAGATACATGTGAGGTGATTGTGTGGAATGTATTAGATGAATAAAAACGTGTATATTGTATGAACACAAAAAAACACACATCACATCTGCAAGAGAGATTTATTGTGACAAGTGACTCCACATTATACTTTCATGATACCAGGTTGCTATTTAGATATACATATCTCAACTCTGCATTATTTTACCAGTACAAAAGAGGCTGTGTAAATATTGAATAGGGATCACTGACCCCCTATAAGATAAGAATCTGATAGAACTGGGGGATCTGGTCAGATATTATATCTGGACTCTCAAGGGCCGCACAAATATATTTTTATTTCTACACCATATCAGGAGTTATACGTGGAAGTACCGCTTTTTAAATCTATTCACATTTATTTCTATTTCTTCTCACTTATTTGTCTGTATGTGTCTAAGTTTTTAACCTCTATGTTTTGCTGTGTAAATCCCCAGAGAAATGGGATATTTTAGAAGGCAGAAGCAATAAAAGCTAAGTTTTATATAGATATTAGAGTACAAATCGTATCAGTGCGCCCTACTAGGCAACTACTTTTTGATTCCCCTCCCTGTCTTTTCCCTCCCATTCATCCATAGGTTATCCACAAGATAACATTGGGATATGATGGAGCGACAGCAGATTGGCACCAAACGATCACAAGCTTTCTGGCCTCCCAGAATGCACCGGGCTCGTCCATATAATCCTGCCCACTGACTCAGTCAAATCAGTTTTTTTGTTTGGTGCGGCAGGAGCCGGGCCATGGTCACAGGGCTGCTGTTTTTGGCAGCCCTAAGCTTTATTTGATTTATTTTTATAGCCTTACTATGGTTTTAAGTCATCTTTCCTAACAGCGTCTTACACACATATTGGAAAGAGTCGCTCCAACAACTCTCCTCTGTGTCGCAACAACGCTTACCCACGGTGCAAGTGCTGTCTCGACGGGCGTCTGTGTCGGATGAAGGTCCAGCAGACATTACCAGGCTGTGGCCGGAGCACGGGGAGAAGGTAAGGCATCGGTTCCGCTTAGAGGGGGAATACGGACACAGCCACACTGTTTTGGGAGGAGACTACCAAACACTAGCTGGCGCGCCGCTACCACGGGTGCTCCAGCGCTAGGCTTTAGGGATCATAAGGCTCCAGGATTAGTTGAGGCTGTGATCCCTAGGGTTGATGTCAGCAGTGGGGAGTCGGACGCTCTCCTGGTCGCCCCTCCCCCCAGTTTATGACCAGTTACCGTGCGTCTCCCGCCATGAACTGATTGCCTCACTTCTGTCTCAGACGCTACCACGAGGGGACTCGGCCGCAGCATAGGCGCTGCGTCTGTGTACACTAAGGTTTACCGCTAAGAGACTGGGTCGCAGACAGGAGCGTCTGCATGCACTAACGTTCACTGAGTGTGTGTCCACTAAAAATTACCGGAGCGCCAGTGTACACTAGTAGCGTCTGGATCCACTCAGCATTCGCTAACGTATTGGTCGATCCTGGAAGTGAGGTAAGTCTCCCTGTATCCCACTCTACCGAGTACGGGTTATACAGCATTAAAATTCTATCTACCTTTGTAGTATGAATAGTTAATTTTAGTGCCTATTGCATATGAGTTTTACGTACATTACTGTGGTTTCTGCGTAATGCGTCTGAATACTTTAAAGATCTGTATAGAACAGAATTCAGTAATATGTACTCCTAAATGCTTTTGAGATGTGTTCATAGTTGATAATATGCTCATGATGTGTGTGTGTATGTATGTGATATATACTAGGTGCTTCATCGCGCCCTACGGGCGCTCTTCACACCGTCGGAAGGGGCTACGCCCCCTTAACCCCTGCACGCCTTTCTGGGGTTCAATATATGGAGTATTACCTGCATTCCTAGTTTTGTTAGTGTTTGAATATTGCCCAATGATAGGGCGTCCGATGGTGAAGGGGGCGTAGTCCCTTGCAACAGGAAGGGGTTTGGGGAGTGGGGACCGCGGATGGGGGAGGGGGTATGAAGGCGCTGTAGGTGGGGTAGGAGCAGGGGTGTCGCAGGTGGGGGATGGCAGCTGCAGGGCTGTTGTGGATGGAGGAGGGGTTCCGAAGGCGCTGCAGATGGGGAAGGGGTGGGTGCGGGTGTGCAGTGGATGGGGGAGGTGTCCAGGGGGCGCGGTAGGTGGGGGAGGGGTGGATGCGGGGGTAACGTGGGTGGGGGAGTGGCGGGTGCGGTGCTGTTGCGAATGGTGTAGGCGATGCGGATTGGGAAGGACCTGCTGCGTGGGTGGGGTAGGGGATCCAAAGGTGCAGCGGGCGGGGGAGAGCCAGATGCAGGGTGTGGCGGATGGGGGAGGGGCTGCTGTAGATGGGGGAGGGGTTTGGAAGACACTGCGGGTGGGGTAGGGGGTCCGAAGGCGCAGTGGGTGGGGGTGCCACGGGTGGTGGAGGGGCAGGTGCGGGGGATGGGGAGGGGTCCAGGGGCGCTGCAGGTGGTGGAGGGGCAGATATCAGTGCACATAGTCTCTGTGGTAGTTAGTGAGGGTTAGTGATGGTGTGAGAGGGGTGAAGGCCAGTACACAGACAGGCAGTTAGAGAGCAGGATGAGGGTGACAGGACATAGTGACGGGGAGTACTTAGCAGATATAGGGGTGGGCTACAGGTGTGATGTCACAGTGTGTGTACCTTTGCTCTCATGTGTGAGGTATGTGAGGTATATGTGAGGTATATGTGAGGTATGTGTGAGGTATGTGTGAGGTAAGGATGTGCGGGTCGTGGTGGCCACTAACGTCCAGGCTGCTGCTGTGAGATGGTGACTGCAGAGGGAGGGAGCCCAGACCCAGCAGCAATGGGTCGTGGTCAGCATTCCTTCCTGGCCCCGTTCCGCCGCACACTGTCCGCCACGTCTGACGGGCGTCATTCCTCCATCCTGCATGGCAGCGTCAGCTACTGTGATCGCGGAGCATAGGTAAACGTCCGGAGCCCTGTGGGCGGGCAGGCATGGTGTTTCCCTGGAGAGGTGCGGCGCGCGTCCTTAGGCTGCAGACGGAGGGAGCTCCGGCCCAGCAGCAATGTTGATTAGTGCGTGTCCCGTCCTGGCGCTGTCCCGCTGCACATGCTCCGCACCGTTTGCCGCTGAGCATGGCAGCCCTTGTCTGTATGCTGCAGATGCTGATCTAGCGGTGCCTGAGCTAGCGCCCTCTCCCTGGGGTGTGGGTGTCAGGCGGCAGGTATGGTGTGTAGGTGGGAGAGGAGCTGCGGGCGGCGACTAGCTGCCTGCAAGTACCCTCCATATCAGCGCTGTTCCCCTCCCTGCATATAGTGTCAGTGGCCATGGTGTACTTTTGCTACTGGTGGCCAGGGCCGGTGCTAGGGTGTTCGGCGCCCCCCTGCAAACTATAAATTTTGCGCCCTCCCATATTCCTTTGTTGTGCATCGGGAAAAGTGGTGTGGTCTCACAACTAAGGGGCATGGCCACACAATAGTACCCCCATTTACAATTACGCCACAATGTAGCACAATCTTATTCATCTTATACGTAATGCCCCACCTGTAGTAGTAGCGTCCTTATACGTAATGCCCCACCCGTAGTAGTAGCGTCCATATACGTAATGCCCCCCCAATAGTAGTAGTGTCCTTATACATAATGCCCCCCCAGTAGTAGTAGCAGTTATATGCAATGCTCCCCAATAGTAATAGTAGCGTCCTTATACATAATGCCCCCCCCAGTAGTAGTAGCATCCTTATATATAATGCCCCCCCAGAAGTAGTAGCATCCTTATACATAATGCCCCCCCAGTAGTAGTAGTGTCCTTATACATAATGCCCCCCCAGTAGTAGTAGCAGTTATATGTAATGCCCCACAACAGTAATGGTAGCATCCTTATACGTAATGCCCCACCCGTAGTAGTAGCGTCCTTATACGTAATGCCCCCCAGTAGTAGTAGCAGTTATATGTAATGCCCCCCAACAGTAATAGTAGCGTCCTTATACGTAATGCCACCCCTGTAGTAGTAGCATCCTTATACATAATGTGCCCCCAGTAGCAGTACCGTCCTTATACATAATGCCCCCCCAGTAGTAGTAGTAGCATCCTTACATGTAATGCCCTCCCAGTAGTAGTAGCACCGTCCTTATACATAATGCCCCCCCCAGTAGTAGCGTCCTTATATGTAATGCCCCCCAGTATTAGTAGCCTCCTTATACGTAATGCCCCCCCTATAGTAGTAGCGTCCTTATACGTAATGTCCCACTATAGTAGTAGTGTCCTTTTATGTAATGCCCCCCCATAGTAGTAGCGTCCTTATATGTAATGCCCCCCCTATAGTAGTAGCGTCCTTATACGTAATGCCCCCCCATAGTAGTAGCGTCCTTATACGTAATGCCCCCCCTATAGTAGTAGCGTCCTTATACGTAATGCCCCCCCTATAGTAGTAGCGTCCTTATACGTAATGCCCCCCCTATAGTAGTAGCGTCCTTATACGTAATGCCCCCCCTATAGTAGTAGCGTCCTTATACGTAATGCCCCCCCTATATTAGAAGCGTCCTTGCATGTAATGGCCCCCTCAGCAGTAGCGTCCATAAAGTGCGCACACACAGACATACCTCACACACACACAATTCACACATATATACAAACACACACACCCCACCATATATACACACACACACACACACACACACACACACACACACACACACACACACACACACACACACACACACACACCCCCCCACTATATACACACACGCACAACATTTCTCTCTCACCCTCCACTTACCAAGTCTGGCTGGCCATCACTGCAATGCTGATTCCACCACTGTTCAGCTGTCTGGTACCGTGTAGCTCCGCCCCTCTATTCCGTGTAGCTACGCCCCTCGTGACGCCGTAGCTGCACCCCCTTTTCGAGGCCCGCACTGTACAGCACACAGCCCGCTGTCACAGGTGATTGGGGGGGGGGGGGGGGGGGGGGACAGGCACAGCAGCCGGCAGCTAGTGGCCATCCTCACCTCCTATACTGTAAGGTAGGGTCTTGTACCTGACTGCTGCTGGCACTGGGTATAGGGTAGCTCTCTACAGCAGATGCAGTTGACTCCGCCCAGCTCTGTGACTCCGCCCAGCGTTACGAGCACAGAATCACAGATTAAGGCAAATATATAGGAGATATATATATATATATGTGTGTGTGACTGACTGCTAGTGTGATGCTGACTTAATAATAAATTATTGTCGGTTGATACTTCTGATCCTTAATGCAGGTGCATGGGAAGGGTAACACATCACTTTAGAGAAAAGTGATTACAGTCACAAAATTGTGTAGTACACTGAAAGTGCTGAGTATTTATCATGTCTAAGGGTAGCAAACACTTGTGTTGTTGTTCGGCATAAACTGTATTATCCTCTATGATCTGGTACAGCAGTGATTTTCAACCTTTTTTCTCTGACGTCCTTGTGGATGCTGGGACTCCGTCAGGACCATGGGGAATAGCGGCTCCACAGGAGACTGGGCACAAAAGTTAAAGCTTTAGGACTACCTGGTGTGCACTGGCTCCTCCCCCTATGACCCTCCTCCAAGCCTCAGTTAGATTTTTGTGCCCGAACGAGAAGGGTGCATACTAGGTAGCTCTCCTGAGCTGCTTAGAGTAAAAGTTTAAGTTAGGTTTTTTATTTTCAGTGAGTCCTGCTGGCAACAGGCTCACTGCATCGAGGGACTAAGGGGAGAAGAAGCGAACTCACCTGCGTGCAGAGTGGATTGGGCTTCTTGGCTACTGGACATTAGCTCCAGAGGGACGATCACAGGCCCAGCCATGGATGGGTCCCAGAGCCGCGCCGCCGGCCCCCTTACAGAGCCAGAAGAACTTTTCAGTGGGATCTGCTGGACAAATGGTCCGGATCACATCTTCAGATGCATCAGCGGATAACCCTGTCTCCGAGGACAAGGGTGTCTCTCCTGTGGTGGTTGCAGAGTGCTCATCTTCTAGAGGGCCGCAGATTCGGCATTCAGGACTGGGTCCTGGTGACCACGGATGCCAGCCTGAGAGGCTGGGGAGCAGTCACACAGGGAAGAAATTTCCAGGGCTTGTGGTCAAGCATGGAAACGTCATTTCACATAAATATCCTGGAACTAAGGGCTATTTACAATGCCCTAAGTCAAGCAAGGCCTCTGCTTCAGGGTCAGCCGGTGTTGATCCAGTCGGACAACATCACGGCAGTCGCCCACGTAAACAGACAGGGCGGCACAAGAAGCAGGAGAGCGATGGCAGAAGCTGCAAGGATTCTTCGCTGGGCGGAAAATCATGTGATAGCACTGTCAGCAGTGTTCATTCCCGGAGTGGACAACTGGGAAGCAGACTTCCTCAGCAGGCACGACCTCCACCCGGGAGTGTGGGGACTTCATCCAGAAGTCTTCCAAGTGATTGTAAACCGTTGGGAAAAACCAAAGGTGGACATGATGGCGTCCCGCCTCAACAAAAAACTAGACAGGTATTGCGCCAGGTCAAGGGACCCTCAGGCAATAGCTGTGGACGCTCTGGTAACACCATGGGTGTACCAGTCAGTGTATGTGTTCCCTCCTCTGCCTCTCATACCAAAGGTACTGAGGATTATAAGGCGGAGAGGAGTGAGAACTATACTCGTGGCTCCGGATTGGCCAAGAAGGACTTGGTACCCGGAACTTCAAGAGATGCTCACGGAGGATCCGTGGCCTCTACCTCTAAGAAGGGACTTGCTTCAGCAAGGACCCTGTCTGTTCCAAGACTTACCGCGGCTGCGTTTGACGGCATGGCGGTTGAACGCCGGATCCTGAAGGAAAAAGGCATTCCAGATGAAGTCATCCCTACCTTGATCAAAGCCAGGAAGGATGTAACTGCACAACATTATCACCGTATTTGGAGGAAATATGTTGCGTGGTGCGAGGCCAGGAAGGCCCCGACAGAGGAATTTCAACTAGGTCGTTTCCTGCATTTCCTGCAAACAGGACTGTCAATGGGCCTAAAATTAGGATCCATTAAGGTCCAAATTTCGGCCTTGTCGATTTTCTTCCAGAAAGAATTGGCTTCAGTTCCTGAAGTCCAGACCTTTGTAAAGGGGGTACTGCATATACAGCCTCCCTTTGTGCCTCCAGTGGCACCCTGGGATCTCAATGTGGTTTTGGGATTCCTAAAATCACATTGGTTCGAGCCACTTACCACGGTGGATTTAAAATATCTCACATGGAAAGTGGTAATGCTGTTGGCCCTGGCGTCAGCCAGGCGCGTATCAGAATTGGCGGCTTTATCCTATAAAAGCCCTTACCTGATATTTCATTCGGATAGGGCGGAGTTGAGGACTCGCCCTCAATTTCTTCCTAAGGTGGTTTCAGCGTTTCACCTAAACCAACCTATTGTGGTGCCTGCGGCTACTGGGGACTTGGAGGATTCCAAGTTACTGGATGTAGTCAGGGCCCTGAAAATATATGTTTCCAGGACGGCTGGAGTCAGGAAATCTGACTCGCTGTTTATCTTGTATGCACCCAACAAACTGGGTGCTCCTGCTTCTAAGCAGACTATTGCTCGTTGGATTTGTAGTACAATTCAGCTTGCACATTCTGTGGCAGGTCTGCCACAGCCAAAATCTGTCAATGCCCATTCCACAAGGAAGGTGGGCTCATCTTGGGCGGCTGCCCGAGGGGTCTCGGCTTTACAACTTTGCCGAACAGCTACGTGGTCAGGGGAAAACACGTTTGTAAAATTCTACAAATTTGATACCCTGGCTAAGGAGGACCTAGAGTTCTCTCATTCGGTGCTGCAGAGTCATCCGCACTCTCCCGCCCGTTTGGGAGCTTTGGTATAATCCCCATGGTCCTGACGGAGTCCCAGCATCCACAAGGACGTCAGAGTAAGTAAGAATTTACTTACCGATAATTCTATTTCTCGTAGTCCGTAGTGGATGCTGGGCGCCCATCCCAAGTGCGGATTGTCTGCAATACTTGTACATAGTTATTGTTGCCAAAAATTCGGGTTTTGTTGTAGTGAGCCATCTGTTCTGGAGGCTCCTCATGTTATCATACTGTTAACTGGGTTTAGATCACAAGTTATATGGTGTGATTGGTGTGGCTGGTATGAGTCTTACCCGGGATTCAAAAATCCTTCCTTATTGTGTACGCTCGTCCGGGCACAGTATCTTAACTGAGGCTTGGAGGAGGGTCATAGGGGGAGGAGCCAGTGCACACCAGGTAGTCCTAAAGCTTTTACTTTTGTGCCCAGTCTCCTGCGGAGCCGCTATTCCCCATGGTCCTGACGGAGTCCCAGCATCCACTACGGACTACGAGAAATAGAATTATCGGTAAGTAAATTCTTATTTTTACTCGCGACACACTGAACAATATTTTAAAATTGCCAAGGCACACCATAAGTTCCCCACAGAAAAAAACAAAACACACCTATTGTCCCTCACAGTAAAAAAAAATCCACACATACATTGGCCTACACAGAAAAAAACAATCACATTGCTCCCCTCATAAATCATGTTGCTCAATACATAAATCCTATTGCTTCTCACATAAATCAATTACATTGCTCCCCACAAAATCATGTTGCTCACACATAAATCAATCACATTTCTCCCCACATAAATCCTATTGCTCCCCATATGAATTATTCACATTGCTCCCTCCATAAATACTTATTCTCCCCACATAAATCCTACTGTTCCCCATAGGAGAAATAATATAACATATATTAACCCCTACCGGTCAGCTGTCCTCCTCCCTGTCCCTCAGTGGTGGGGATTGTTCATAGTGGAGTGCTGCGAATACTGAGCAGTGGGCGGTCAGGCAGGTGTGGATGTGGGTGGGCAAGGAAAGCTGTGTATGGAGGCCAGAGGCATAACTAGGGTAGGGCGAGTGGGGCACGTGCCCTGGGCGCCTTGGCAGGCCCAGCAGAGGGGGGCACCGCCGGCGGCCAGGGCATCATGCCCCACTCGCCCCCGTCACACCGTAATGTGAGGGGAGGAAAGCGCAGCGTCTCTCCCTCACCGCCGCTGCCAGCACCAGCAGCGCTGCGTGTGTCCGGTCTCCGGCGGCGTTAACCAATCAGAGCTTGCGGACCGGCTCCTGATTGGCTGCCGGTCCGCGAGCTCTGACTGGCTAGTGAACCGGCACCACATAGCCGCCGCCGGAGGCCTGGAGCGGTGAGGGGCAGGAGGGGGCGGGGGGGGGGGGGGGCAACACTCTTCATCTTGCCCTGGGCTCCAAAAACCCTAGTTACGCCTCTGCATGCAGCAGATGAATTTACTGTGTGTATGTATATATATATATATATATAGTCCATTGCAAAGACTCGGCACTCACTTGTGGAGATGGATTACTTGCTGCGGTGCCTTCCAAAGGAGTGATGTTCCTATAATATTGTTTGGTGATGGCGGCACTCAGCAGACACGTTTGTAGAAAAGTAAAGCCTTTATTATCGGTCCTACGCCGTTTCGGGGAAAACCCCGTCTTCAGGGACAAACAGTACATACACCAATATAACATACAAGTACTTATATACCCCCTAAACAAGTATCAATCAGTGCTCATAAAAGATTAACATTACTCACCTGTCCGGCGCTGTCATTCCCGCCGCGTCCAGCCGCTACACGAGCGGGTCTCCTGGAGATGACGTCAGCAGACAGCGCCGGACAACGTGAGCCGTCTGTCAGTGCGTTTGTTACTAGGCAACCACCATAAACAACAACTATGGAGACAGAAAAAGCAATGTATCAACTATATGATTAAAAATACAGACATATAAACATATGACAAACTACATTCAAAATAAAATCAAAGATAAAAGGGGGAATGTGATCCACTATAGGTGTATTGAAGTCTAGGATGTTATTAGACCTCAATATAACGAGCTAAAGTACTCAGTGTATTTAACATATAATTACTTGCATTTTATTAGGGCATTTTAAAGCCTATTAAAGAAATGTATTCTAAAGTAAATCTCTAGTCACACAAACAGCAGCATACATTGCTTGATACTCTAGCAGCCTGAAGAATTGGAAAAGTATATATAAATATCTTAAAGGACCCATAGTTCAAAATAGTTCCCTGATAGATCTATTTACAAAAAACATTGTAAGCCCAAGGTCTCATTTAGGCCCCCAGGAGATATAGTGTTTAATACATGAATCCAACGACACTCCTTCTGCATAAGGATCTTGTTACGGTCCCCTCCTCTATGTAGTGGGGGTACATGATCAATGATAATGGCACGGAGGCTGGCTATATTGTGTTTAGCCAACAGACAATGACGTGCCACTGGCTGTTCACTATTGCCTTTTTCTCCTGCTAATTTAATGGCACTTCTGTGCAAGGCCATTCTTTCGCGGAATTGGCGCTGCGTCTTGCCGACGTAGGTCAAACCGCACGGGCATTTCAACATGTATATCACATGGGTGGTCGTGCAGGTCACCCGATGACGAATTTTAAACTGTTTACCTGTATGGGGGTGATAGAAATTAGCCCCTGTCATTAAGGTGTTACACGTTGAGCAGCCTAGACAACGAAAACAGCCCACCTTGGGACGTAAAAAGTGGGTCTGCTGCTGTCTGGTAATAGGGAATATATCCAGTTTAACTATTCTATCACCAATATTAGATCCCCTGGTGAAGCTGGGTAATAGTCTGGAATCTAACAAACCTGGTAAGGTTTTATCAGTATTGACTATAGGCCACAATTGCTTAACTCGTCGTGTAATAGCTGTACTCGCAGTTGTGAATTTATTAACCCATGGTATTATTTGGGACCTATGTTTTTCATCTTCCAAGGTAGGTTTAATTAACAATGAATCCCTAGACATATTCATCACTTTATGCTTACTGGCCAATAATTCCTGTCGAGGGTACCCCCGTTGTTCAAATTTATGGACCATCAGGTCCAAAGTATCTTCAACCTGTGTAGGATCTGAAATAATTCTTTTTGCACGTAGGAATTGTGATTGAGGCAATCCCTTGCGTAATGACAGGGGGTGTGCACTAGTATGGTGTAATAATGAATTACGGTCAGTAGGTTTAGTGTACAACGTGGTGTGTAGTTGACCTGCATGTATGGAAATAAAGACATCCAAGAAGTGTATTTCTGAAAGAGACATCTTATATGTGACCTTCACAGGACTCATAGTATCGTTATGATCGTTAAGCAGGCTTTCAAGTTGTTCTTGTGAGCCTTGCCAAAAAATAAGTAAATCATCTATGTACCTCTTATAGAAGTACATAGATGGCTTGGAGGTTTCAAATAATGATTGTTCTATGGAGTACATGTAGGCATTGGCGTACGATGGGGCCACAGGGGACCCCATCGCACAGCCAAGTACCTGCAGGTATATGCGTCCATCAAATGTAAAATAATTACGTGTCAAGACACGTAATTATTTTACATTTGATGGACGCATATACCTGCAGGTACTTGGCTGTGCGATGGGGTCCCCTGTGGCCCCATCGTACGCCAATGCCTACATGTACTCCATAGAACAATCATTATTTGAAACCTCCAAGCCATCTATGTACTTCTATAAGAGGTACATAGATGATTTACTTATTTTTTGGCAAGGCTCACAAGAACAACTTGAAAGCCTGCTTAACGATCATAACGATACTATGAGCCCTGTGAAGGTCACATATAAGATGTCTCTTTCAGAAATACACTTCTTGGATGTCTTTATTTCCATACATGCAGGTCAACTACACACCACGTTGTACACTAAACCTACTGACCGTAATTCATTATTACACCATACTAGTGCACACCCCCTGTCATTACGCAAGGGATTGCCTCAATCACAATTCCTACGTGCAAAAAGAATTATTTCAGATCCTACACAGGTTGAAGATACTTTGGACCTGATGGTCCATAAATTTGAACAACGGGGGTACCCTCGACAGGAATTATTGGCCAGTAAGCATAAAGTGATGAATATGTCTAGGGATTCATTGTTAATTAAACCTACCTTGGAAGATGAAAAACATAGGTCCCAAATAATACCATGGGTTAATAAATTCACAACTGCGAGTACAGCTATTACACGACGAGTTAAGCAATTGTGGCCTATAGTCAATACTGATAAAACCTTACCAGGTTTGTTAGATTCCATACTATTACCCAGCTTCACCAGGGGATCTAATATTGGTGATAGAATAGTTAAACTGGATATATTCCCTATTACCAGACAGCAGCAGACCCACTTTTTACGTCCCAAGGTGGGCTGTTTTCGTTGTCTAGGCTGCTCAACGTGTAACACCTTAATGACAGGGGCTAATTTCTATCACCCCCATACAGGTAAACAGTTTAAAATTCGTCATCGGGTGACCTGCACGACCACCCATGTGATATACATGTTGAAATGCCCGTGCGGTTTGACCTACGTCGGCAAGACGCAGCGCCAATTCCGCGAAAGAATGGCCTTGCACAGAAGTGCCATTAAATTAGCAGGAGAAAAAGGCAATAGTGAACAGCCAGTGGCACGTCATTGTCTGTTGGCTAAACACAATATAGCCAGCCTCCGTGCCATTATCATTGATCATGTACCCCCACTACATAGAGGAGGGGACCGTAACAAGATCCTTATGCAGAAGGAGTGTCGTTGGATTCATGTATTAAACACTATATCTCCTGGGGGCCTAAATGAGACCTTGGGCTTACAATGTTTTTTGTAAATAGATCTATCAGGGAACTATTTTGAACTATGGGTCCTTTAAGATATTTATATATACTTTTCCAATTCTTCAGGCTGCTAGAGTATCAAGCAATGTATGCTGCTGTTTGTGTGACTAGAGATTTACTTTAGAATAAATTTCTTTAATAGGCTTTAAAATGCCCTAATAAAATGCAAGTAATTATATGTTAAATACACTGAGTACTTTAGCTCGTTATATTGAGGTCTAATAACATCCTAGACTTCAATACACCTATAGTGGATCACATTCCCCCTTTTATCTTTGATTTTATTTTGAATGTAGTTTGTCATATGTTTATATGTCTGTATTTTTAATCATATAGTTGATACATTGCTTTTTCTGTCTCCATAGTTGTTGTTTATGGTGGTTGCCTAGTAACAAACGCACTGACAGACGGCTCACGTTGTCCGGCGCTGTCTGCTGACGTCATCTCCAGGAGACCCGCTCGTGTAGCGGCTGGACGCGGCGGGAATGACAGCGCCGGACAGGTGAGTAATGTTAATCTTTTATGAGCACTGATTGATACTTGTTTAGGGGGTATATAAGTACTTGTATGTTATATTGGTGTATGTACTGTTTGTCCCTGAAGACGGGGTTTTCCCCGAAACGGCGTAGGACCGATAATAAAGGCTTTACTTTTCTACAAACGTGTCTGCTGAGTGCCGCCATCACCAAACAATATATATATATATATATATATATATATATATATGAATGGGCTAAAAGTTGCACTCTCTAATGGTTAGTCAAACCAATGAGGTGGAGGGCCACACCCCCTCTGCAGACTGGCCACACCCCTAACATAGGCCCCTACCACTGCATTTTCCCGGTGGTCCCTATAGTTTTATTTATATTTAAACAATCAGTTCAACACACTCAGGCCACTGTAGGACTAATAGTGCCAGATTAGAATAAGCAGGTTATGTAATAAAAATAAGAATTTACTTACCGATAATTCTATTTCTCGGAGTCCGTAGTGGATGCTGGGGTTCCTGAAAGGACCAAGGGGGATAGCGGCTCCGCAGGAGACAGGGCACAAAAAGTAAAGCTTTAGGATCAGGTGGTGTGCACTGGCTCCTCCCCCTATGACCCTCCTCCAAGCCTCAGTTAGGATACTGTGCCCGGACGAGCGTACACAATAAGGAAGGATTTTGAATCCCGGGTAAGACTCATACCAGCCACACCAATCACACTGTACAACCTGTGATCTGAACCCAGTTAACAGTATGATAACAGCGGAGCCTCTGAAAAGATGGCTCACAACAATAATAACCCGATTTTTGTAACTATGTACAAGTATTGCAGATAATCCGCACTTGGGATGGGCGCCCAGCATCCACTACGGACTCCGAGAAATAGAATTATCGGTAAGTAAATTCTTATTTTCTCTATCGTCCTAGTGGATGCTGGGGTTCCTGAAAGGACCATGGGGATTATACCAAAGCTCCCAAACGGGCAGGAGAGTGCGGATGACTCTGCAGCACCGAATGAGAGAACTCCAGGTCCTCCTTAGCCAGGGTATCAAATTTGTAGGATTTTACAAACGTGTTTGCCCCTGACTAAATAGCCGCTCGGCAAAGTTGTAAAGCCGAGACCCCTCGGGCAGCCGCCCAAGATGAGCCCACCTTCCTTGTGGAATGGGCATTTACATATTTTGGCTGTGGCAGGCCTGCCACAAAATGTGCAAGCTGAATTGTATTACACATCCAACTAGCAATAGTCTGCTTAGAAGCAAGAGCACCCAGTTTGTTGGGTGCATACAGGATAACAGCAAGTCAGTTTTCCTGACTCCAGCCGTCCTGGAACCTATATTTTCAGGGCCCTGACAACATCTAGCAACTTGGAGTCCTCCAAGTCCCTAGTAGGTGCAAGGCACCACAATAAGCTGGTTCAGGTGAAACACTGACACCACCTTAGGGAGAGAACTGGGGACGAGTCCGCAGCTCTGCCCTGTCCAAATGGACAAACAGATATGGGCTTTTTTGAGAAAAAAAACCCACCAATTTGACACTCACCTGGTCCAGGCCAGGTCCAAGAGCATGATCACTTTTCATGTGAGATGCTTCAAATCCACAGATTTGACTGGTTTTAAATCAATGTGATTTGAGGAATCCCAGAACTACGTTGAGATCCCACAGTGCCACTGGAGGCACAAAAGGGGGTTGTATATGCAATACTCCCTTGACAAACTTCTGGACTTCAGGAACTGAAGCCAATTCTTTCTGGAAGAAAAATCGACAGGGCCGAAATTTGAACCTTAATGGACCCCAATTTGAGGCCCATAGACACTCCTGTTTGCAGGAAATGCAGGAATCGACCGAGTTGAAATTTCTTCGTGGGGCCTTTCTGGCCTCGCACCACGCAACATATTTTTTCCACATGTGGTGATAATGTTGTGCGGTCACTTCCTTTCTGGCTTTGACCAGGGTAGGAATGACCTCTTCCGGAATGCCTTTTTCCCTTAGGATCCGGCGTTCCACCGCCATGCCGTCAAACGCAGCTGCGGTAAGTCTTGGAACAGACATGGTACTTGCTGAAACAAGTCCCTTCTTAGCGGCAGAGGCCATAAGTCCTCTGTGAGCATCTCTTGAAGTTCCGGGTACCAAGTCCTTCTTGGCCAATCCGGAGCCATGAGTATAGTTCTTACTCCTCTACGTCTTATAATTCTCAGTACCTTAGGTATGATAAGCAGAGGATGGAACACATACACCGACTGGTACACCCACGGTGTTACCAGAACGTCCACAGCTATTGCCTGAGGGTCTCTTAACCTGGCGCAATACCTGTCCCGTTTTTTGTTCAGACGGGACGCCATCATGTCCACCTTTGGTATTTCCCAACGGCTTACAATCATGTGGAAAACTTCCCGATGAAGTTTCCACTCTGCCGGGTGGAGGTCGTGCCTGCTGAGGAAGTCTGCTTCCCAGTTTCCATTCCCGGAATGAAACACTGCTGACAGTGCTATCACATGATTTTCCGCCCAGCGAAAAGTCCTTGCAGTTTTTGCCATTGCCCTCCTGCTTCTTGTGCCGCCCTGTCTATTTACGTGGGCGACTGCCGTGATGTTTTTCCCACTGGATCAATACCGGCTGACCTTGAAGCAGAGGTCTTGCTAAGCTTAGAGCATTATAAATTTAGCCTTAGCTCCAGTATATTTATGTGGAGAAAAGTCTCCAGACTTGATCACACTCCCTGGAAATTTTTTTTTTTTTTTTTTCCCTTGTGTGACTGCTCCCCAGCCTCTCGGGCTGGCCTCCGTGGTCACCAGCATCCAATCCTGAATGCCGAATCTGCGGCCCTCTAGAAGATGAGCACTCTGTAACCACCACAGGAGAGACACCCTTGTCCTTGGATATAGGGTTATCCGCTGATGCATCTGAAGATGCGATCCGGACCATTTGTCCAGCAGATCCCACTGAAAAGTTCTTGCGTGAAATCTGCCGAATGGAATTGCTTCGTAGGAAGTCACCATTTTTACCAGGACCCTTGTGCAATGATGCACTGATTTTAGGAGGTTCCTGACTAGCTCGGATAACTCCCTGGCTTTCTCTTCCGGGAGAAAAACCTTTTTCTGGACTGTGTCCAGAATCATCCCTAAGCACAGGAGACTTGTCGTCGGGATCAGCTGCGATTTTGGAATATTTAGAATCCACCCGTGCTGTTGTAGCAGTATCCGAGATAGTGCTACTCCGACCTCCAACTGTTCCCTGGACTTTGCCCTTATCAGGAGATCGTCCAAGTAAGGGATAATTAAGACGCCTTTTCTTCGAAGAAGAATCATCATTTCGGCCATTACCTTGGTAAAGACCCGGGGTGCCGTGGACAATCCAAACGGCAGCGTCTGAAACTGATAGTGACAGTTCTGTACCACGAACCTGAGGTACCCTTAGTGAGAAGGGCAAATTTGGGACATGGAGGTAAGCATCCCTGATGTCTCGGGACACCATATAGTCCCCTTCTTCCTGGTTCGTTATCACTGCTCTGAGTGACTCCATCTTGATTTGAACCTTTGTAAGTGTTCAAATTTTTTTAGATTTAGAATAGGTCTCACCTAGCCTTCTGGCTTCAGTACCACAATATAGTGTGGAATAATACCCCTTTTTTTGTTGTAAGAGGGGTAATTTAATTATCACCTGCTGGGAATACAGCTTGTGAATTGTTTCCCATACTGCCTCCTTGTCGGAGGGAGACCTTGGTAAAGCAGACTTCAGGAGCCTGCGAAGGGGAAACGTCTCGACATTCCAATCTGTACCCCTGGGATACTACTTGTAGGATCCAGGGGTCCTGTACGGTCTCAGCGTCATGCTGAGAGCTTGTCAGAAGCGGTGGAATGCTTCTGTTCCTGGGAATGGGCTGCCTGCTGCAGTCTTCTTCCCTTTCCTCTATCCCTGGGCAGATATGACTCTTATAGGGACGAAAGGACTGAGGCTGAAAAGACGGTGTCTTTTTCTGCAGAGATGTGACTTAGGGTAAAAACGGTGGATTTTCCAGCAGTTGCCGTGGCCACCAGGTCCGATGGACCGACCCCAAATAACTCCTCTTCCTTTATACGGCAATACACCTTTGTGCCGTTTGGAATCTTAAATGCTCTATAGTCAATAAAATACTGTCCCTGTCAAGGGTATCAATATTTTTAGTCAGGGAATCCGACCAAGCCACCCCAGCTCTGCACATCCAGGCTGAGGCGATCGCTGGTCGCAGTATAACACCAGTATGTGTGTATATACTTTTTATGATATTTTCCAGCCTCCTGTCAGCTGGCTCCTTGAGGACGGCCCTATCTATAGACGGTACCGCCACTTGTTTTGATAAGCGTGTGAGCGCCATATCCACCCTAAGGGGTGTTTCCCAACGCGCCCTAACTTCTGGCGGGAAAGGGTATACCGCCAATAATTTTCTATCGGGGGGAACCCACGCATCATCACACACTTCATTTAATTTATCTGATTCAGGAAAAACTACGGTAGTTTTTTCACATCCCACATAATACCCTCCTTTGTGGTACTTGTAGTATCAGAAATATGTAACACCTCCTTCATTGCCCTTAACGTGTGGCCCTAATAAGGAATACGTTTGTTTATTCACCGTCGACACTGGATTCAGTGTCCGTGTCTGTGTCTGTGTCGACCGACTAAAGTAAACGGGCGTTTTTAAAACCCCTGACGGTGTTTTTGAGACGTCTGGACCGGTACTAATTGTTTGTCGGCCGTCTCATGTCGTCAACCGACCTTGCAGCGTGTTGACATTATCACGTAATTCCCTAAATAAGCCATCCATTCCGGTGTCGACTCCCTAGAGCAGGCATTTTCAACCACGGTCCTCAAGGCACACCAACAGTGCAGGTTTTAGTGATATCCAGGCTGCAGCACAGATGGTTAAATCAAAATAACTGAGCTACTAATTAAGTCACCTGTGCTGGAGCCTGGATATCACTAAAACCTGCACTGTTGGTGTGCCTTGAGGACCGTGGTTGGGAATGCCTGCCCTAGAGAGTGACATCACCATTACAGGCAATTGCTCCGCCTCCTCACCAACATCGTCCTCATACATGTCGACACACACGTACCGACACACAGCACACACACAGGGAATGCTCTGATAGAGGACAGGACCCACTAGCCCTTTGGAGAGACAGAGGGAGAGTTTGCCAGCACACACCAAAAACGCTATAATTATATAGGGACAACCTTATATAAGTGTTTTCCCTTATAGCATCTTTTTTATATATTTCTAACGCCAAATTAGTGCCCCCCCTCTCTGTTTTAACCCTGTTTCTGTAGTGCAGTGCAGGGGAGAGCCTGGGAGCCTTCCCTCCAGCCTTTCTGTGAGGGAAAATGGCGCTGTGTGCTGAGGAGATAGGCCCCGCCCCTTTTTCGGCGGCCTCGTCTCCCGCTCTTTAACGGATTCTGGCAGGGGTTAAATATCTCCATATAGCCCCCGGAGGCTATATGTGAGGTATTTTTTGCCAAAAATAGGTTTACATTTGCCTCCCAGGGCGCCCCCCTCCCAGCGCCCTGCACCCTCAGTGACTGCCGTGTGAAGTGTGCTGAGAGGAAATGGCGCACAGCTGCAGTGCTGTGCGCTACCTTAAGAAGACTGAGGAGTCTTCTGCCGCCGATTCTGGACCTCTTCTCGTTTCAGCATCTGCAAGGGGGCCGGCGGCGAGGCTCCGGTGACCATCCAGGCTGTACCTGTGATCGTCCCTCTGGAGCTAATGTCCAGTAGCCAAAGAAGCCAATCCATCCTGCACGCAGGTGAGTTCACTTCTTCTCCCCTAAGTCCCTCGTTGCAGTGATCCTGTTGCCAGCAGGACTCACTGTAAAATAAAAAACCTAAGCTAAACTTTTCTAAGCAGCTCTTTAGGAGAGCCACCTAGATTGCACCCTTCTCGGCCGGGCACAAAAATCTAACTGAGGCTTGGAGGAGGGTCATAGGGGGAGGAGCCAGTGCACACCACCTGATCCTAAAGCTTTACTTTTTGTGCCCTGTCTCCTGCGGAGCCGCTATCCCCCTTGGTCCTTTCAGGAACCCCAGCATCCACTAGGACGATAGAGAAATAAGAATTTACTTACCGATAATTCTATTTCTCATAGTCCGTAGTGGATGCTGGGGACTCCGTCAGGACCATGGGGAATAGCGGCTCCGCAGGAGACAGGGCACAAAAGTAAAAGCTTTAGGATCAGGTGGTGTGCACTGGCTCCTCCCCCTATGACCCTCCTCCAAGCCTCAGTTAGGATACTGTGCCCGGACGAGCGTACACAATAAGGAAGGATTTTGAATCCCGGGTAAGACTCATACCAGCCACACCAATCACACTGTACAACCTGTGATCTGAACCCAGTTAACAGCATGATAACAGCGGAGCCTCTGAAAAAATGGCTCACAACAATAATAACCCGATTTTTGTAACAATAACTATGTACAAGTATTGCAGACAATCCGCACTTGGGATGGGCGCCCAGCATCCACTACGGACTACGAGAAATAGAATTATCGGTAAGTAAATTCTTATTTTCTCTGACGTCCTAAGTGGATGCTGGGGACTCCGTCAGGACCATGGGGATTATACCAAAGCTCCCAAACGGGCGGGAGAGTGCGGATGACTCTGCAGCACCGAATGAGAGAACTCCAGGTCCTCCTCAGTCAGGGTGTGCCCCTGACCAAGTAGCAGCTCGGCAAAGTTGTAAAGCCGAGACCCCTCGGGCAGCCGCCCAAGATGAGCCCACCTTCCTTGTGGAATGGGCATTTACATATTTTGGCTGTGGCAGGCCTGCCACAGAATGTGCAAGCTGAATTGTACTACACATCCAACTAGCAATCGTCTGCTTAGAAGCAAGAGCACCCAGTTTGTTGGGTGCATACAGGATAACAGCAAGTCAGTTTTCCTGACTCCAGCCGTCCTGGAAACCTATATTTTCAGGGCCCTGACAACATCTAGCAACTTGGAGTCCTCCAAGTCCCTAGTAGCCGCAGGTACCACAATAAGCTGGTTCAGGTGAAACACTGACACCACCTTAGGGAGAAACTGGGGACGAGTCCGCAGCTCTGCCCTGTCCGAATGGACAATCAGATATGGGCTTTTGTGAGACAAAGCCGCCAATTCTGATACTCGCCTGGCCGAGGCCAGGGCCAACAGCATGGTCACTTTCCATGTGAGATATTTCAAATCCACAGATTTGAGCGGTTTAAACCAATGTGATTTGAGGAATCCCAGAACTACGTTGAGATCCCACAGTGCCACTGGAGGCACAAAAGGGGGTTGTATATGCAGTACTCCCTTGACAAACTTCTGGACTTCAGGAACTGAAGCCAATTCTTTCTGGAAGAAAATCGACAGGGCCGAAATTTGAACCTTAATGGACCCCAATTTGAGGCCCATAGACACTCCTGTTTGCAGGAAATGCAGGAATCGACCGAGTTGAAATTTCTTCGTGGGGCCTTCCTGGCCTCACACCACGCAACATATTTTCGCCACATGTGGTGATAATGTTGTGCGGTCACCTCCTTCCTGGCTTTGACCAGGGTAGGAATGACCTCTTCCGGAATGCCTTTTTCCCTTAGGATCCGGCGTTCAACCGCCATGCCGTCAAACGCAGCTGCGGTAAGTCTTGGAACAGACATGGTACTTGCTGAAGCAAGTCCCTTCTTAGCGGCAGAGGCCATGAGTCCTCTGTGAGCATCTCTTGAAGTTCCGGGTACCAAGTCCTTCTTGGCCAATCCGGAGCCACGAGTATAGTTCTTACTCCTCTACGTCTTATAATTCTCAATACCTTGGGTATGAGAAACAGAGGAGGGAACACATACACCGACTGGTACACCCACGGTGTTACCAGAACGTCCACAGCTATTGCCTGAGGGTCTCTTGACCTGGCGCAATACCTGTCCAGTTTTTTGTTCAGGCGGGACGCCATCATGTCCACCTTTGGTCTTTCCCAACGGTTCACAATCATGTGGAAGACTTCCCGATGAAGTCCCCACTCTCCCGGGTGGAGGTCGTGCCTGCTGAGGAAGTCTGCTTCCCAGTTGTCCACTCCCGGAATGAACACTGCTGACAGTGCTTATCACATGATTTTCCGCCCAGCGAAGAATCCTTGCAGTTTCTGCCATTGCCCTCCTGCTTCTTGTGCCGCCCTGTCTGTTTACGTGGGCGACTGCCGTGATGTTGTCCCACTGGATCAATACCGGCTGACCTTGAAGCAGAGGTCTTGCTAAGCTTAGAGCATTGTAAATTGCCCTTAGCTCCAGTATATTTATGTGGAGAAAAGTCTCCAGACTTGATCACACTCCCTGGAAATTTTTTCCCTGTGTGACTGCTCCCCAGCCTCTCAGGCTGGCATCCGTGGTCACCAGCATCCAATCCTGAATGCCGAATCTGCGGCCCTCTAGAAGATGATCACTCTGTAACCACCACAGGAGAGACACCCTTGTCCTTGGAGATAGGGTTATCCGCTGATGCATCTGAAGATGCGATCCGGACCATTTGTCCAGCAGATCCCACTGAAAAGTTCTTGCGTGGAATCTGCCGAATGGAATCGCTTCGTAAGAAGCCACCATTTTTCCCAGGACCCTTGTGCAATGATGCACTGACACTTTTCCTGGTTTTAGGAGGTTCCTGACTAGCTCAGATAACTCCCTGGCTTTCTCCTCCGGGAGAAACACCTTTTTCTGGACTGTGTCCAGAATCATCCCTAGGAACAGCAGACGTGTCGTCGGAAACGGCTGCGATTTTGGAATATTTAGAATCCACCCGTGCTGTCGTAGAACTACTTGAGATAGTGCTACTCCGACCTCCAACTGTTCTCTGGACCTTGCCCTTATCAGGAGATCGTCCAAGTAAGGGATAATTAAGATGCCTTTTCTTCGAAGAAGAATCATCATTTCGGCCATTACTTTGGTAAAGACCCGGGGTGCCGTGGACAATCCAAACGGCAGCGTCTGAAACTGATAGTGACAGTTCTGTACCACGAACCTGAGGTACCCTTGGTGAGAAGGGCAATTTGGGACATGGAGGTAAGCATCCTTGATGTCCAGGGACACCATATAGTCCCCTTCTTCCTGGTTCGCTATCACTGCTCTGAGTGACTCCATCTTGATTTGAACCTTTGTATGTAAGTGTTCAAAGATTTCAGATTTAGAATAGGTCTCACCGAGCCGTCTGGCTTCAGTACCACAATATAGTGTGGAATAATACCCCTTTCCTTGTTGTAGGAGGGGTACTTTGATTATCACCTGCTGGGAATACAGCTTGTGAATTGTCTCCAATACTGCCTCCCTGTCGGAGGGAGACGTTGGTAAAGCAGACATCAGGAGCCTGCGAGGGGGAGACGTCTCGAATTTCCAATCTGTACCCCTGGGATACTACTTGTAGGATCCAGGGGTCCACTTGCGAGTGAGCCCACTACGCGCTGAAACTCTTGAGACGACCCCCCACCGCACCTGAGTTCGCTTGTACGGCCCCAGCGTCATGCTGAGGACTTGGCAGAAGCGGTGGAGGGCTTCTGTTCCTGGGAATGGGCTGCCTGCTGCAGTCTTCTTCCCTTTCCTCTATCCCTGGGCAGATATGACTGGCCTTTTGCCCGCTTGCCCTTATGGGGACGAAAGGACTGAGGCTGAAAAGACGGTGTCTTTTCTGCTGAGATGTGACTTGGGGTAAAAAAAGTGGATTTTCCAGCTGTTGCCGTGGCCACCAGGTCCAATGGACCGACCCCAAATAACTCCTCCCCTTTATACGGCAATACTTCCATGTGCCGTTTGGAATCTGCATCACCTGACCACTGTCGTGTCCATAAACATCTTCTGGCAGATATGGACATCGCACTTACTCTTGATGCCAGAGTGCAAATATCTCTCTGTGCATCTCGCATATATAGAAATGCATCCTTTAAATGCTCTATAGTCAATAAAATACTGTCCCTGTCAAGGGTATTGAAGGGTTAAATCTCCTCTGTCAGTGTGCATTGTGTAAATATTGTTTCTTTTTCTTTTGCCTTGGATTTAGCTTGCATTGCATAAAATGAATATAGCTCCACCCATAGTTTGTTGGGAACTGTGTGAAATCACCACCCCTAGATGAAGTACTAGGCTGTATCCTACATCCCCCCCCATGTAGCCTGTTTTATCCCTCCTATGCAGTAAAGTTAAACCAATAAAGTATTTACTTTTGCCTACCCCTCCCTGGACATTCCAATCCCTCCCTAGACAATGATGCCTTATATACCATTGTTATGAACAATAAACGCAGAGTGATTCTTAATTACATGGTGTCGTGTATAATCTGTAATTTTAAGGATTGCTCTCACTGACGTCAGTGGCCATCAAATCGAGGGGTACAAGAAGAGGCTGATATCCTTTCAAGTGGGGGCTCAGTCCTGGATTCAGTTGATCGCCCCCGAATCGGTAAGATAGAGAATTCATTGTCTGTCTTTTCCGTAAGGGATTGCGTTCAAACACTGAATTTGAACTCGCTCCGTGTTCCGGGAACACGTGACAAGGTAATATTTAAGTCCGGGACTTAATATTACGTAGTTTTATGTAAAGCCATAAAACAGGTATCAGGGATACCATATAATCTTTAATGTCTGGGACTTAAAGATACGTCTGAGAAAAGCGCAATTCTCCAAAGACGTTAGTATCTGGGATACTTAAAAAAATAGACCTGGGGTCTATACGTAACGTAGAAAATACCCCGATTTGATCGCCTATATTCTTGTATGCTTGTAGTGTGATAAGTTCTTATGTTTGGTCCAGACGGCTGGTAAGTTTTCGTCTGCCAGATATCTTTACTCAAAACACTTTTCTTGCTTCCTGTTTAAAACGCTGTATTTTTTCTGACATCTTGTACGAAGGTAAGCGTACCCGTCAAAAGATTTCATGTTCTCATTGTACAGATAATATTGTGATATTGTCAATGACTAATTAACTGGTGTTAACTAATGCATGCATAGAAAGTTTTTGTAAATTGCATAGAAAGTCTTTTTGTTGTGAAGTTGTATAGAAGGTTTTTTTTAAACTGCATTTTTGTTGTGATATTGCATAGACAGTTGTTATAAGTTGTTGTAGAAATTGCGTAGAAAGCTGGTGTAGATTGTATTCTTTACTATGGGAGGGGGTCAGAGTAAGACAGTCATTTACCCCCCACCTTTACCAGGAGAAACATGTAAGGAATATGTTGCCCGTAACTCCACCACAGATTATTATTTAGTTAACCCTTGGGTGGATAACTTAGCAGGATGGACAGAGAAAGTTGGCAGCCCCAGTCCATTCCCCCGTGACGGTATTAATTATCCCTTTTATATGGACATGGTCAAAGGTCTTTGTCTGGAAGACAAGGAAGCCTGGCCATGGTACGATCATGACCCACAATGGGACATGACATATATGCGTGCTGGAGGAGAGCAATGGCTCACGATAGCACCTCATTGGTATGACAAGAATATCAAGCAGAAACAGCGTAGAATAAAATCTGTAACTTCCAGACTGCATAAAGCTGAGGAATTTAGAAGCAACAAGTTTCTGAAAAATTCTTCTCCCCCGCCTTACAATCCCCTATACCCCTCCTTAAAAGACACAGATCTGTTAGCTGCAGTTGCTTTGTCACGAATTCCGATGCAAAGGGGAGGGGGAGGAGGGGAAGGGGAAGGAGAAGGAAGCTCAGTTGCTTTGTCACGAATGCCGATGCAAAGGGGAGGGGGAGGAGGGGAAGGGGAAGGAGAAGGAGGCTCAGGAGGAATAGCCCCCCCTGACAGTACCCTCCACATAGACGTAACCACCCCCGCCCCTAGTGCCCCTACTCCTAACAAACAAATCACCTCCCGCCGTAACGCTGACTCAACTGTTATCATTCACCACCCTCTTACCCCCTCCATAACGCGATCCGGCACTGGTTTCCTTGAAAACAGTGCTGATGCCAGCAGTGTCGCCACCCAGCACCTGCCCTTCATGACAGTAGGGGATCAGTTGTTAAAGAAACCCATTGAAATAGAGGATTTAGACAGAATTGTTAAGAACTGTCCCAAACCCACTGTTGCACCTGACGGCTGCATAGCTTACTTGAAAAAGGCTTGCACAGGACGCAGCTATACTCAAGAAGATATGAAGCTGATCATAGATGGGGTTATAGACCATTACAACGGGTGGGATTGGAAAAAGATTCCCACCATAAACACTCCTACCACCCTTAACGATGCCGTTCGCTACCCTCTCAATACTGGGGACGGTGTAACGGAGATGTGGAAGGAAATTGAGACCCATATGAAAGAGATTTTTAAAACCCGAGCTTCTCTTCCTATTGCCGTAGCATGTAAACAAAAGCCCACTGAAACTGTCACTGAGTTTTGGAAGAGGTTTAAAAAGTGTTGGTCTGAAGATGCAGGTCTTACTCTTGTAGATACAGACCATTTACTAATTTCTACCTTTGTAAATAACTTGTTGCCATCTGTTATGGTCCCTGTTAAGCAAGGTGTTTCTTCCTGGACCTCTGATAATATTAAGGAATTTGAAAAGCACTTATATGAAAAGGAAGCTGCAGGATGCTTTGATGTTAAAAAACCCTTGCAGAATGCCCCAACTCATAATTACCAAAATCACAGAAACCGGGGAGATAGACGCCAGCAGCACTTTACTGGCCCACCCCGCAATCCAGCCCGATATCAAAACCCACAAGCCAGGCCACCCCACCCCCCTGACTCTGCCAGCAGGAAACAAACCTCCTGCTTCAACTGTGGAAGGGACGATCACTGGGCAAGGGATTGCCCTTGTCCCCCACAAAACCACCGACAGCCCCAAGCTCCGGCTCCCTCCCGGGATCATCCCCGACAGTCACACAACAACCCCTTTCAGGATCATGTCCGATTCCGAGTTGACTGGCAGGACCCCTCCCACTGACGGGGCCCGGAGGAGGGTATCCCAGCCTTTGCCCAACTCACCAGACACTGGAAGGACCCACCGCTACTAACCTTGATTATAGGAAAGAGAGCAATCCCTTTCCTGGTAGATAGCGGGGCAACTACTAGTGTTTTGTGTGTCGACCTGTACGATGGTCATTTGGAAAAGACTGCTCCTTCAATGGGAATCAATGGGATACCCACAGATGCTTACCTGACAGATGCCCTTAGTGTCAGAACCACGGGAGGCACGTATATGGGTAAACACAATTTCACTGTAATACCTGAATGTCCAATTAATCTTCTGGGAAGGGATCTTCTTAGCAAACTCGAAATCTCCATTCTCCCTTCACCCACTAGCAGTGGCCTGGAGGTCGAGTCCCCACACCTACCGGTGTGGGAGGCAACAGACATTACACCTGATTTTGACAAAGTGAACCCTGCTCTATGGTCGGAGGGTCCCTATGACACTGGCCTCATTCCTTGCACACCATATAGAGCAACCCTGAAACCTGACACACAACCTGTCTATCAAAAGCAATACCCCTTGTCACAAGAGAAGGTTGAAGGTCTTAGACCAATGATACAACAGTTTCTCCAACAAGGCATTCTCAGACACATAATCTCACCTTACTGCACACCAGTCAACCCTGTTGCTAAGTCAGATGGTAGTGTAAGGTTTGTACAAGACCTCAGGGCAATTAACCAACTCATTGTGCCCATAGCACCCATTGTACCTGACATTAACTCACTCATTTCAGCTATCCCTGCAGATGCTGCAATTTTTTCTGTGATTGATTTAAAAAAATGCATTTTTTAGCATTCCAGTGGATGCACAGACACAGTTACTTTTTGCATTTTCTTTTGAGGGCAAGCAACTCACCTGGTGTCGTTTACCCCAGGGCTATATTGACGCACCCGTTGTCTATAGCATTGTACTCCAGGCCACATTGGGGCCCTGGCAACCTCACCATGGTTCAGTCCTGCTACAGTATGCAGATGATCTGCTGCTCTGTAGTCAAACTGAGGAGGCCTGCCGGGAGGATGGTATATCACTGTTAAACTGGCTCTGTGAATGTGGACACAAGGTGTCCAAAACAAAAATGCAATGGTGTAAGAAGCATGTGGATTACTTAGGTTTTGTGCTCACTCAGGGGGAAAGGAAAGTCAGTCCACAGCGCATTCAGTCTGTATTGGGCCTGGTCACCCCAACTACCCAGAGAGAACTGCTGTCTTTTCTGGGTATGGTAAATTACTGCAGACAGTGGATATCTGATTGTTCCTATTATGATAACATTTTGAGACAAGCCACACTGAAAGACAAACCTAATATTGTACAATGGTCACAAGAAATGTTAACTGCATATGAAAGCTTAAAGTGTATGTTAATGAAAAGTCCGGCACTTGGCCTCCCCAACTATGTACTACCTTTTCATTTGTTTGCAAGGGACAATTGTAAAACCATGGCGGGGGTGCTCACACAGTTTCATGGAGGAAAGTTGCGCCCAGTGGCATTTTTTTCCAAAGTAATGCCTGTCACTGTGCAAGGTATGCCTGCTTGCCTCAGGGCACTTGCAGCCTGTGCAATGGTAACTGAAATGGCCACCACACTCACCCTAGGCCACACAACAATACTTCACACCACTCATGATGTTCTAACCATTTTAAAAGGGTTACACACACAACACATGTCAGCTCAGCGCCTTAGTGGATATGAGGTTCTCCTTTTGAACAACCCCTCCCTCACCATTAAGTATGCCACCAACTCTTCAGGTCCTGCACCCATTCTCAACGCTCTCCTGGGGCTCAAAGGTCCTGAAGACCACCCTCCTGAACCCCATGACTGCTCAGCCTCCATTGAGTCAGAAACATCCCCCAGACTGGACATGTCCCCTGTCCCTGTCCCCGACGCGGATGTCATTTTTGTAGATGGTTCCTGTAGCAGACCCAATGACACCACGTACCAAGCGGGTTATGCTATTGTCACTCTCCCTGACATTATTCTGGAAGCACAGCCCATTCCTTACCAGTCAGCACAGGCTGCAGAGCTCATTGCTCTCACAAGGGCTTGTCACCTTTACCGGAATAAACCAGTCACCATCTACACTGACTCCAAATACGGGTACGGCGTCGTGCATGACCATGGGGTCATTTGGCAACGCCGTGGTTTCCTTGGAGCTGATGGAAAAGGCATATCACATGCCCAACTCATCTCTGACCTTCTGCATGCCATAACCTTACCCTCTGACATTGCAATCCTCCATTGCAGGGCACACACCGGGGGGAAGGATGCAGTCTCCCTTGGAAATGCCCTTGCTGACTCTGCTGCCAAACATGCAGCCTCACAGCCCATCACTCAGGCCCACATGACCATCATGACCCCCCCAGCTCTCGACAACCATTACCTGATCACCCAGTTACAGGCCTCAGCCTCCAATGCCGACCTAGCTGACTGGACTTACCCAGTTTTGCAGAAGAATCCTAAAACAGGATTAATCTGCAAAGAGGGGAAACCTTGTATACCCCAGTCCAGTGCACCCTTGTTTATTGCCCACTACCATGGCATAGGACACCACAGTAAGGCAACAACTACCTTACTCTTACGTAATGATTTCTATGTCACGGATGCCAAGTCATTAGTAGATCAGTATGTCAGTAGATGCATCACTTGCCTGCGAAACAACCCCAACAACCCTGACAAGGCAAAACATCAGCATCTTGAATACCCCACCACACCCTTTACACACCTGCAAATTGACTTCACCCATATCCCAGGTACTGGTAAACAGGAATATGCCCTGGTCATTGTAGACATGTTCTCTCGATGGCCAGAGGTATTCCCCACTAAATCTGAGGATGCAAAGACAGTTGCTAGGATCCTAACTCAGGAAATCATCCCCAGATGGGGGTGCCCATTGCAAATCAATAGTGATAAAGGCTCCGCCTTTACAGCAAAAATTACACAGGCCTTGGTAAAGGCCCTGCAGGTGGAATGGAAGTTCCACATCCCGTATCACCCGCAGAGTTCAGGGGTCGTAGAACGCATGAATAGGACCCTCAAAGACAAGCTTAGGAAGGCCACAGGGGGTACCTTCCATAAATGGAAGAAGGTCCTTCCTATTATCCTAGCAGAGATCAGAATGACACCACAAAAGACTTTGGGTTACTCCCCCTTTGAAATATTAATGGGTAGGCCCTTCCCTACACCTTGGGCTAAGAAACCATTAGTAATACAGGAGGGAGATCTAGAACTTATCAGAGAAGAGTATGTCAGGTCCCTGATAATAAAACTGAATGAAATTGAACATGAGGTTGTTTGTAAAAACCCTTTGAATCCACAGGAACCTACACACCCCTTTAAAGTCGGAGACAGAGTCGTGGTGAAGGTGCTCCCCAGGAACAAGAGCCCAGGAGACTTTACCTACGGTCCAGAGACAGAGGTCGTAGCAGTAACCAGAACAGCAGTCCTGACAGAGGAAAGCCCCACCTGGATCCATGCATCCCGAGTGAAAAAGGTTCCTAGACCAGACCTAGAGAGGGAAGCAAGTGATTCCAGCGAGGTACAAACGGGGGCAGACAGCCCTGACCTCCCACCTAGCGAAGACAGAAGAACAGAGGAGGATGAGGAACCTGTCCCCTACCTCTATCCTGGGGACTATGTTGATAATCCTAATGGTCCTCACTTGCCAAGCTACAGCTGAAGTAGACATTACACAAAAATCCGGCACCTACACATTTTGGTATAACTCCTCCAATACTGAGGTTGCCGCCTATAAAATAGATTTCTGTACCATTGCTCCCTGTCTTAACAAACATTATGCCTGGCAGTGTGATCAGTATGGTACACGTAATACCCCCACTGAAGCCTATATTTGTGTTACTAGTAAATATTGGGGAAATAAATGTGCGTATTGGGGATCAGTGGGATGGAATTCTGGCCATAGTTATGGATACCAGCCCAAAGAGGCTCTCTCAAGAAAAGACAAATATGGTGAGTCCCTGCTTACCCGTCTTACCCTTCATAGACAAAACAGATGTGATAGTAAATTCATATTAAGCATAAAACATCCCCAGTCTACTGATGCAGGCACCTATGTCCTAGGTGAATCCTTTTTTTTAAACCCATCCCTTACACCATTCTTGTTACAGGATATGTTTAACAATGAAAAGTATGCCCAGCTCAAGCCCCCTAAACCACGCCCCAACCTCTTGAAACCTCATATAACCACCTTCAAGGATATGATGGCCGTTAACAATCCCACCTTTAAAGACACCCTAGCTATTGAAACTGGTTTCTCTGACATCAATTTCTGGTTAGAATGGATGAAGTATAGTGCTAGCAAACATAATAAAAGTAACTGTTATGTCTGTGGCAAATCTAGGCCCCACCTAGGTACAGTGCCCCTTAATATACCCCTAGAACAGGAAAATTGTTTTTTCAGCCTTTTTAATGACACCAAAACAAATGACAGTCAGTGCGAAATGTGGAAAAGGGAATATCCCATATTGTCAAAAAATCCCAACCCAGGAAGCACCATAACCATATATCCTGGAAACTATACCTGTTATACATCTAACACCACCACAGGGAGAAATTTAAAAACCTTCCCACCAGGGTATTGTGCAAATAAAAGAACAACTGTTTTAGTCAACCAAACTAGATCATTAGGCGACATTTATTACATATGTGGGGATATGAAACTTAGAAGTAAATTAGACACACCATGGTATGGTGAGTGTGCCCTGGCCAAAGTCATAATGCCACTCCTAATGATCACCGATGACCCCACTCCTCCCTCTAATACTCCTGCTAATCGAAAGAAAAGAGCACTCCCAGGAGGTAGCTTTGACCCCCACGTATACATTGATGCTATAGGGGTCCCAAGAGGTGTTCCAAATGAGTTCAAAGCTAGAGATGAGGTGGCTGCGGGTTTTGAATCATTGTTCCCTATAGTAACTGTAAATAAAAACGTAGCCTGGATTAATTATATATATTATAATCAACAAAGATTTGTTAATGATACCAAAGATGCTCTTAAAGGTATAGCTGAACAGCTAGAAGCCACTTCCCAAATGACCTTCCAAAATAGAATGGCCCTTGACATGATTCTAGCAGAAAAAGGCGGTACATGTGTTTACATTAGTAAGGTGGAAGGCTGTTGTACATATATTCCTGACAACACTGGTCCCAACGGTAAGGTTACTTTAGCCATAAACAAGTTAGAAACCTTATCCATAGAACTTAAGAAAAATTCAGGTATTGATAACCCATGGAGCCAATATTTTGGGTGGTTTGAAAATTGGAAACAGGCTCTTGTGCAAATAAGCATATTCATACTTGTAACTTTAATTCTTTTAGGCATTATAGTTTATTGTGTAATTCCCTGTGGAAAGAAACTTACCTCCAAAGGCATTGATAAGGCCCTGATGTACTATGATATAACCACCAGTCCTGTCACCTCCTCTGATAGTAAGGGACCCGACGATTATGCCCAATATCTCAAGAACTGGAGGAACAAGAAAGGAGCCTCACTTAAGAATCATGTCATATAACAATCATGATTCTAAGAGGGGATTGAAGGGTTAAATCTCCTCTGTCAGTGTGCATTGTGTAAATATTGTTTCTTTTTCTTTTGCCTTGGATTTAGCTTGCATTGCATAAAATGAATATAGCTCCACCCATAGTTTGTTGGGAACTGTGTGAAATCACCACCCCTAGATGAAGTACTAGGCTGTATCCTACATCCCCCCCCATGTAGCCTGTTTTATCCCTCCTATGCAGTAAAGTTAAACCAATAAAGTATTTACTTTTGCCTACCCCTCCCTGGACATTCCAATCCCTCCCTAGACAATGATGCCTTATATACCATTGTTATGAACAATAAACGCAGAGTGATTCTTAATTACATGGTGTCGTGTATAATCTGTAATTTTAAGGATTGCTCTCACTGACGTCAGTGGCCATCAAATCGAGGGGTACAAGAAGAGGCTGATATCCTTTCAGGTATCAATATTTTCAGTCAGGGAATCCGACCAAGCCACCCCAGCGCTGCACATCCAGGCTGAGGCGATCGCTGGTCGCAGTATAACACCAGTATGTGTGTATATACTTTTTAGGATATTTTTCAGCCTCCTATCAGCTGGCTCCTTGAGGGCGGCCGTATCTGGAGACGGTAACGCCACTTGTTTTGATAAGCGTGTGAGCGCCTTATCCACCCTAAGGGGTGTTTCTATCGGGGGAAACCCACGCATCATCACACACTTCATTTAATTTATCTGATTCAGGAAAAACTACAGGTAGTTTTTTCACACCCCACATAATACCCTTTTTTGTGGTACTTGTAGTATCAGAAATATGTAACACCTCCTTCATTGCCCTTAACATGTAACGTGTGGCCCTAATGGAAAATACGTTTGTTTCTTCACCGTCGACACTGGAGTCAGTGTCCGTGTCTGTGTCGACCGACTGAGGTAAATGGGCGTTTTAAAGCCCCTGACGGTGTTTGAGACGCCTGGACAGGTACTAATTGGTTTGCCGGCCGTCTCATGTCGTCAACCGACCTTGCAGCGTGTTGACATTATCACGTAATTCCCTGAATAAGCCATCCATTCCGGTGTCGACTCCCTAGAGAGTGACATCACCATTACAGGCAATTGCTCCGCCTCCTCACCAACATCGTCCTCATACATGTCGACACACACGTACCGACACACAGCACACACACAGGGAATGCTCTGATAGAGGACAGGACCCCACTAGCCCTTTGGGGAGACAGAGGGAGAGTTTGCCAGCACACACCAAAACGCTATAATTATACAGGGACAACCTTATATAAGTGTTTTCCCTTAGAGCATCTTAATATATAATAATATCGCCAAATAAGTGCCCCCCCTCTCTGTTTTAACCCTGTTTCTGTAGTGCAGTGCAGGGGAGAGCCTGGGAGCCTTCCCACCAGCAGTTCTGTGAGGGAAAATGGCGCTGTGTGCTGAGGAGAATAGGCCCCGTCCCCTTTTCGGCGGGCTTCTTCTCCCGTTTTTCTGACAACCTGGCAGGGGTTAAATACATCCATATAGCCCCAGAGGCTATATGTGATGTATTTTTAGCCAGCATAGGTACTTTCATTGCTGCCCAGGGCGCCCCCCCCAGCGCCCTGCACCCTCAGTGACCGTTGGTGTGAAGTGTGCTGAGAGCAATGGCGCACAGCTGCAGTGCTGTGCGCTACCTCATGAAGACTGAGAAGTCTTCAGCCGCCAATTTCTGGACCTCTTCTCTCTTCAGCATCTGCAAGGGGGTCGGCGGCGCGGCTCCGGTGACCCATCCAGGCTGTACCTGTGATCGTCCCTCTGGAGCTAGTGTCCAGTAGCCTAAGAAGCCAATCCATCCTGCACGCAGGTGAGTTCACTTCTTCTCCCCTAAGTCCCTCGTTGTAGTGAGCCTGTTGCCAGGCGCCAGCAGGACTCACTGAAAATAAAAAACCTAACAAAACTTTTACTCTAAGCAGCTCTTTAGGAGAGCCACCTAGATTGCACCCTGCTCGGACGGGCACAAAAACCTAACTGAGGCTTGGAGGAGGGTCATAGGGGGAGGAGCCAGTGCACACCACCTGATCCTAAAGCTTTTACTTTTGTGCCCTGTCTCCTGCGGAGCCGCTATTCCCCATGGTCCTGACGGAGTCCCCAGCATCCACTTAGGACGTCAGAGAAATTGGCTTTAAACAATCAGTTCCAGGAAGGGAGCCTCCCCCCCTAAATAACTCTGTAAATAATGGGGCAGCAGGAGGTGATAGGAGCCTACCCACTTTTATAACTTTTAACCGATGTGAGCAATGGGGGGAAAGGGGAGACTTCCGCCTTATTAGATGCTCTCTCGGGCAGGTCCGGATGCCAGGACTCGGAAGCAGGGACCTCGCCGCTTCCTCTCACTGGCGCCATAATAATCTGGCCTCCGTTTCCCGTTAGCATACCTCCCAACATGACCCTCTCCAGGAGAGACAGATTGCTCTGTTCCTGGACTTTTCTCTTAATTTATGACTGCCATCACCTGTGCTTAAACACCTTTCTTATCCATTAACCTGTTCAACACAGGTGCCAGCAATCTTAAATTAAGAGAAAAGTCCAGAAGCAGAGCATTGTGTCCCTCCTGGAGAGGGACATGTTGGGGGGTATGCGTTAGGTATGAAAGGTCCCTTAGCCCACTTGGATCTAGCATCTACAGTAAGTTGATGCTAGATCCAAGTGGCCTAAGGGACCTTGTTCCCTCTCTGTCTCGGTTAATGCCTTGTCACCAACTAAGACCGGGGGGCATCGGAGTTCGGGCAGACCTAATCCGCCCGTTCAAACGCGCCTGCCAAGGGCCCAAGAAATCATAGTCTCGCAGTTGTTGACCAACCACTAGGGAGGGACAACAGAGTCAGGGATTTCTGTTAGGGGTTGCTGCAAATCTCAGCTCAAACTGCAGCATCACGTTTCTGCACTCGGAGCTCATCTATTGCCACCCTGTCTCTCGGGTTCCGAGTACATTGAACATAACAGTTTTAAAATCTCACGATGTGTTAGTCACTCCAAAATGTTTTTTTAAATTGTTAGCGAGCACTGTGGGGAAAGGGGAGACTTCCTCCTTATTAGATGCTCTCTGGGGAAGGTCCGGATGCCAGGACTCCGAAGCAGGGATCTCACCGCTTCCTTTCTCCGGCGCCATAATAGTCTGGCCTCCGTTTCCCGTTAGCTATGAAAGGTCCCTTAGCCCACTTGGATGTAGCATCTACAGTTGATGCTAGATCCAAGTGGCCTAAGGGACCTTTTACGTCAGGGGGAGGAGCCATGACACAAGGGGGAGGAGCTAGGCCAGCGAGATAGATCCTCTACTATCCACGCCACCATCTACTTTCCTTTAGTAATCAGGTGGCGAGCCATCGAGCCCAAAGCGTGGCGAGCGAAGCGAGGCTGCGACGGTACTTTTCGGGTACCCTGTTCGGCTGTAGCTCCTCCCCCTGGTGATGTGTCTTCTCCCCTAGTGACGTCAGATGGTCCCTTCTCCCACCCCGCATTAGAACCAACCATATGCTTGGGGTATGAGTGGGTGTGTGTAGGACACCTTGCGGGTGAGCTGGAGGGGGCGTGGGAGGGACATAAAGTGGGTGAGCAAAGGAGTATCTAGGGTAGGTCGAGTGGGGCACGTGCCTTGGGCGCCTTGGCAGGCCCAGGAGAGGGGGGCGCCGCCGGCGTCCATGGCATCATGCCCCACTCGCCCCCCCCGTTAACCCTAAATGTGAGGGGAGGAGAGCGTCCCCTCACCGCCGCTGCCAGCAGCGCTGCTGTGTCCAGGCTCCTGATTGGCTGCCGGTCCGCGAACTCTGATTGGCTAGCGAACCGGCGCCAGACAGCCGCCGGAGACCTGGAACGGTGAGGGGAAGGAGAGGCGCTGCGCTGTGCTCTCCTCCCCTCACATAGCAACAACTTACAAGCGGCCGGTAAGTGACTGGGGGGGGGGGGGGTCCGGTGGCACAGTGGGGCATGTATCTGGCACCAAATGGGGCATGTATCTGGCACTGAGTGGGGCCTGGCACTGTGGGGCATGTAACTGGCACTGTGGGGCAATGTATCTGGCACTGTGGGGCAATGTATCTGGCACTGTGGGGCATATAACTGGCACTGTGAGGCAATGTAACTGGCACTGTGGGCCAATGTATCTGGCACTGTGGGGCAATGTATATGGCACTGTGGGGCATATAACTGGCACTGTGGGGCAATGTAACTGGCACTGTGGGGCAATATATCTGGCACTGTGGGCAATGTAACTGGCACTGTGGGGCAATGTATCTGGCACTGTGGGGCAATGTATCTGGCACTGTGGGGCATGTATGGCACTGTGGGGCATGTATCTGGCACTGTGGGGCATGTAACTGGCAATGTGGGGCATGTATCTGGCACTAAGGGGCAATGTAACTGGCACTGTGGGGCAATGTATCTGGCACTGTGGGGCAATGTAACTGGCACTGTGGGGCAATGTATCTGGCACTGTGGGGCAATGTAACTGGCACCGTGGGGCATGTATCTGGCACTGAGTGGGGCATGTATCCGGCACTGTGGGGCATTGTATCCGGCACTGTTGGGCAATGTATCCGGCACTGTGGGGCAATGTAACTGGTACTGAGTGGGGCATGTATCTGGCACTGAGTGGGGCATGTATCTGGCACTGAGTGGGGCATGTATCCGGCACTGTTGGGCATTGTATCCGGCACTGTGGGGCAATGTATCCGGCACTGTGGGGCAATGTATCCGGCACTGTGGGGCAATGTATCTGGCACGGAGTGGGGCAATGTAACTGGCACTGAGTGGGGCAATGTAACTGGCACTGAGTGGGGCAATGTATCCGGTACTGAGTGGGGCATGTATCCGGCACTGTGGGGCAATGTATCCGGCACTGTGGGGCAATGTATCCGGCACTGAGTGGGGCATGTATCTGGCACTGAGTGGGGCATGTATCTGGCACTGAGTGGGGCATGTATCTGGCACTGTGGGGCAATGTAACTGGTACTGAGTGGGGCAATGTAACTGGTACTGAGTGGGGCATGTATCTGGCACTGAGTGGGGCATGTATCTGGCACTGAGTGGGGCATGTATCCGGCACTGTGGGGCAATGTAACTGGTACTGAGTGGGGCAATGTAACTGGTACTGAGTGGGGCAATGTATCCGGCACTGTGGCAATGTATCCGACACTGTGGCAATGTATCCGGCACTGTGGGGCAATGTATCCGGCACTGAGTGGGGCAATGTATCCGGCACTGAGTGGGGCAATGTAACTGGCACTGAGTGGGGCATGTATCTGGCACTGAGTGGGGCATGTATCTGGCACTGAGTGGGGCAATGTAACTGGCACTGAGTGGGGCAATGTAACTGGTACTGAGTGGGGCAATGTATCCGGCACCGTGGGGCAATGTATCCGGCACTGTGGGGCAATGTATCTGGCACTGAGTGGGGCATGTATCTGGCACTGAGTGGGGCATGTATCTGGCACTGAGTGGGGCATGTATCCGACACTGTGGGGCAATGTATCTGGCACTGAGTGGGGCATGTATCTGGCACTGAGTGGGGCATGTATCTGGCACTGAGTGGGGCATGTATCCGGCACTGTTGGGCATTGTATCCGGCACTGTGGGGCAATGTATCCGGCACTGTGGGGCAATGTATCCGGCACTGTGGGGCAATGTATCTGGCACGGAGTGGGGCAATGTAACTGGCACTGAGTGGGGCAATGTAACTGGCACTGAGTGGGGCAATGTAACTGGCACTGAGTGGGGCAATGTAACTGGCACTGAGTGGGGCAATGTAACTGGCACTGAGTGGGGCAATGTATCTGGCACTGAGTGGGGCATGTATCTGGCACAGAGTGGGGCAATGTAACTGGCACTGAGTGGGGCAATGTAACTGGTACTGAGTGGGGCATGTAACCGGCACTGTGGGGCAATGTATCCGGCACCGTGGGGCAATGTATCCGGCACTGTGGGGCATGTATCTGGCACAGAGTGGGGCAATGTAACTGGCACTGAGTGGGGCAATGTAACTGGTACTGAGTGGGGCATGTAACCGGCACTGTGGGGCAATGTATCCGGCACCGTGGGGCAATGTATCCGGCACTGTGGGGCAATGTATCTGGCACTGAGTGCGGCATGTATCTGGCACTGAGTGGGGCATGTATCCGGCACTGTGGGGCAATGTATCTGGCACTGAGTGGGGCAATGTATCTGGCACTGAGTGGGGCATGTATCTGGCACTGAGTGGGGCATGTATCTGGCACTGAGTGGGGCATGTATCTGGCACTGTGGGGCAATGTAACTGGCACTGTGGGGCATGTATCCGGCACTGTGGGGCAATGTAACTGACACTGTGGGGCATGTATCCGGCACTGTGGGGCACTGTAACTGGCACTGTGGACCATTTCCAGTGGCCACACCCCTTCTGGAGCGTGGTCACGCCCATTTTCCACCACGCACGCCAATGGCGCGCGCACATGCTTCTTTTTGTGTGTGGGTGTTTTTTTTTTGGGGGGGGGGGGGATTTTCTATCTTGCCCTGAGCTCCGAAAACCCTAGTTACGCTTCTGTGGGTGAGCAATTAGTGGAGGCAGGCATGCACAGTCCTATAAAAATCAATCATCTCTTCCAAAGCAGTTACACAGCAGTCACATGACTCGGTGACGTCACGGAAGTCCCAGTGCAGCGAGGACGCCAGCTCTTAGCTACTGAGACCTGCACGTCACATGTTCCCGCCCTTCTTCCTCAGTGCCCCGCCCACTCTCCTTTCCCTCATCCCGTGTTTCTATCCAGCCTCCTCCCCATCTCTCGTGTCCCCGCCCCGTCTTCTCATGGACTCTGAGTGACAGCCGAGTCTCCTCCCCCTCCCTAGTGTTGCACGCTCTTTTCATAATCATGTCTCCTCCCAGCCAGGCTCCTCCTCTCTGACTCTCGGCCGGAGCTCGGTCGCGTACCTTGGATTCTTCGTCTGGACTCGGAAATGGTGGTGACGGTGACCGGCAGTGAGGTGAGCGCTGTGCCCGGTGTATCAGAGCCGCCATGCTTGGTGTGTGTGAGCGGCTTCCCGCACAGGGGTGGGGGGGTGAGTGAGCGGCGGGCGGGGGATGTGAGGCCTGTGTCTGTGCTGTTGCGTCATAATAAAGTGCACGTCATACCCCACAGGATGACGTCACCCAGCTGTACTCACTGCCAGCCTGAGGGGTATAGTGACGGAGTAGCCATATATCATGGTAGAGACTAGACCCCTTCTCTGTTTCAGTAACTGAAGAGGAACTAGATTCTTTATTATAAACCCTCTATTTCTGCTGTTTATGTAAATTTTTGCTCCCTGATGTTCAGATAGGTTATTTTTGTCTATGCACCAGTGGACCCTTACGGGCTTGCTTCACTCGCCACGCTTCGGGCTCAGTGTCTTGCTCCGCTTCGCTCGCCACAGATTACTATTCCAAATAGTTTGGGACATGGTTTATGGGGAATGGTCCTCTCCATGAAGGGAAACTAGATGCTACCCTGTTGAAATGTGCACGTAAAAACGGACCGTCGCATGGTCTGGTCACATGGCCTGTGATGTCACTGGCTAACATTTACGAAAGCGGAACTAGACGCTACATCGTACTAGTGACCGCAGCATAACCTCCAGCTTCGGCATGGCATCCCTTGAGAAAAATATGATTGATGATAGAATGATATCTATCTATCTATCATCTGTACATATAAGTTATTTTTAAAGATCTTTGTATTTCACATCCCTGTACATTGTGCATATACCTTATACTCACAAGCAGTGTCGGACTGGTGCATGTAGGGCCCACCGGGGGTATGCAGTGGTAGGGGCCCATGTTTAGGGGTGTGGCCAGTCTGCAGAGGGGGTCTGGCCTGCCACCTCATTGGTTTGACTAACCATTAGAGAGTGCAATGTCTGGGCCCCTTCATAAATATATACAGTAAATTCAGCTGCCGCATGCATGGTAATGTATCAGATTAATAACAGATTAATAACAGCAATGCACTGTAGAAAATACACCATAGTCCAGTATAAGGTAACATATATATATATATATATATATATATATATATATATATATATATATATATATATATATATATATGTATAATTCAAGTGCACAACCTGGAACCTGATCCTTAGAGCAGGAGGCGGGCCCCCAGGCACTGGGGCCCACTGGTGGTTTCCCCTGTGGGCCAGTCCAAGCCTGCTCACAAGCGTGCGAGTCTGTGGTCGCGTTGCATGAAATGATATCCACAGGAAAATACACTGCATAGAAGTTGTTCAAATTATAGGGAGATTCCTTATGTAGTCACTGCTGTTGCAATTTTCCCTATGTAGTTGAATTTGAGTGTATAATCTGTGTATCATTATCTTATCAGCAATCTTGTGCTGCCGGGTTATGTTTCTGTGCAGATTCTTCATGCTCTCATTACTTTTTGCAATTTAGTCACACTGGGGTCAATTCTATTCGGCAACTAAAGAATAGCGCCGGGTATTAGCTCCCGACGCTATTCAATTCTGCTACTAGTTGGCCGCAATTGTCGGGAATTCTTCTCTCATCCCCGGGGAATGAGAAAAGAAACCCGACAAAAGTGCTGCCTCGCGGCCGCCGCGAGGCTGATTCTGTCGGGAATCAGCCTCGCGCCGGGTAGTTAAGTCGGAGAATGCCCGTTCTCCCGACAAAACTACCTGTTAAGTCGGCGAGAACGGGACATCGCCGACTTAACTTTAGCTGAATTGAATAGCGTTGGGAGCTAATTCCCGGCGCTATTCTTTAGTTGCCGAATAGAATTGACCCCACTAACTGAAATGCACGGGATATTATTTTTCTTGCAGTACTATTACTACTGTGCACCACACCCACACTATCTATCTATCCTGTACAGGTGTCAGTGGCTCTTACTTATGACTGCCATATTGATACATACAGTCCTGATTGGACAGAACGGTCACTGCATTCAGCACTAGGAGACGCTCCACTGACCGTTTAGTACCAACTTGTATCATGGTGGGGATCCGGATTTTAGGTCGACAATGTCTAGGTCGACCACTATTGGTCGACAGTAACTAGGTCGACAGGGTCAAAAAGTCGACATGCTCTAGGTCGACAGGCCAAAGGTCTGGGCCCCTTCATAAATATATACAGTAAATGCAGCTGCTGCATGCATGATAATCTACCAGAGTAATAACAGCAATGCACTGTAGAAAATACACCATAGTCCAGTATAAGGTAACATATGTATAATGTATAATTCAAGTGCGCAATCTGGAACCTGATCCTTAGAGCAGGAGGCGGGCCTCCAGGCTGTGGACCCACCAGTGGTTTCCCCTGTTCCCCTGTGGGCCAGTCCATACCTGAATAAGTCAGAACCCTTTCCGACCTAAAACAGTCGGAAACTGACGTCTTTCCGACTAGACCGCAGTTTTCGTCAGGAATTGAATATACCCGTAAGGCTGGATACACACGGTAAGATTATGGCTAAGTTAAGATATCCTACACTATTTCCCTGATCTACTGAACAAACTAAATAGTGCACACACGGTAACATATGGTTTGGCACAATAGGATATAGCATAGCTATGGCTTCTCACTACTGTGATGATACAATATTGTACGTTAACATACACACGGTACAATATGCACTAGATAGTGTACTATCTAGCCAAAATTTGAGCTGCATGTTCATCCAATATAGAACATCGGATCTGACTCACGGGAGGTCGCACTGCACTGTGTGGGTCATTCTGAGTTGATCGCTTGCTAGCTATTTTTTGCAACGCTGCGATCAGATAGTCGCCGCCTATGGGGGAGTGTATTTTAGCTGTGCAAGTGTGCGAACGCTTGTGCAGCCGAGCGGTACAAAAAAGTTTTGTGCAGTTTGAGTAGGTCTGCACTTATTCAGCCGCTGCGATCACTTCAGCCCGTCCGGTCCCGGAATTGACGTCAGGCACCCGCCCTGCAAACGCTTGGGCACGCCTGCATTTTTCCAACAACTCCCAGAAAACGGTCAGTTGACACTCGCAAACGCCCTCTTCCTGTCAATCTCCTTGCGATCGGCTGTGCGAATGGATTCTTCGTTAAATCCATCGCTCAGCACCGATCCGCTTTGTACCCGTACGACGCACTTGCGCATTGCGGTGCATATGCATGCACAGTTTTGCCGAGTTTTGACCTGATAGCAGCACTGCAAAAAAATAGCTAGCGAGCGATCAACTCTGAATAACCCCTCTATGTTGCATACAATATAATGCATACACACAGTATGGGGTCCACACACTGTGCTATTTGTGCTAGGTGCAATTTGAGCCTATGCAATGTGTACGATGCCATTTGGACTAAGTGGGTATACTATTTGGGGGTGGGGGGGCGGGGAGTAAAGCACTTTCCACAGTAGGAGACTGTGGAAAGGGCTTTACTCGGCTGTTCAAACAGCTCAACGGATGGCGGCGGCCAACGATAAAGCGGGAGTGCGCAACTGCGCTCATCGCCCGGCCATACACACTGGCCGAGTTTGAGCTCAAAGTAGCTCAAGTGCCAAAAGTGAGCTATTTTGAGCTCAATGTCGCCCAGTACGTATGGGCCTTTACTCTATCAGACTCTCCACTGTCCTCCTTTCCACCAGACTTTCCTTTAAATTGAATTGTTTTCACTGAAGCCTAAGAACTAACAGTTCACAAGACACAGGGGGGCATATTGTTTTAGCCCTCGCCCCAACCCCTTTAAACTTCTGTAGTATTTAGCATGAGGTTTAATATGGAGAAATGCAAAGTTATGCATTTTAGGACCAAAAACACACATGCAATCCTGTAAATTAAATGGGGTAAATGTAGGGAAATCGTAACTGGAGAAGGATTTTGGGGTGCTCATTGACAGTGGACTTAACAGTGCCCAGTATCAGGGTGCAGCAGCAAAGGCCAATAAGGTATTAGCATGCATGAACGGGGAACAGAGACGAGGGAAGAGAGTGTTATCCTGCCACTGTATAAATCGTTGGTACGCCGCTTCTAGAATACTGTGTACAGTTCTGGTTAGGTGAGAGGAAGTTTCATACCCAGCAACGGAAGGGGTTCTTCACAGTACGAGCAGTAAAGATATGGAATTCTCTGCCAGGAAGGTTGTAATGGTCGACTCAGTTGATGTTTAAGAAAGGGTTAGACAAATTTTTAGCTGAAAAAGTAATCCAAGAGCCTTTAAGAATAGCATATGGCAGTATATGGGTCAGTAAAATTAAATCCAGAGCATAGCAGTAAATTAAAATATAGGTTGAACTCGATGGACAAATTGGGGGGAATTCAAATTTTGAAAAGTCAGTTGGGTGTCTGTTTTTTCCTATCTAATTTGAATTTCACCCATTGTCTTTTCTCTTACGTCCTAGAGGATGCTGGGGTCCATATTAGTACCATGGGGTATAGACGGGTCCACCAGGAGCCATTGGCACTTTTAAGAGTTTAACAGTGTGGGCTGGCTCCTCCCTCTATGCCCCTCCTACCAGACTCAGTTTAGAAAATGTGCCCAGAGGAGCCGGTCACAGCTAGAGGAGCTCTACAGAGCTTCTTTAGAAAAGTTTCGTTTAGAGTTTATTTTACAGGGAGGCTGCTGGCAACAGGTGGGGGGAGCAGTGTCCGCCCTGCGGGGTCTGAGCCACCGTCTACGCTGACTGGACACTGAGCTCCAGACGGGATAGGTTGCTCCCCGCCACAGGGGAACGCTCACCCCAGCAGCATGCCGCCACCCCCTTACAGAGCTGAAGCGTGGCGAGTGAGTCATCGGCTCCCTAACAAGTAGGGAGCCGATATGAAGATGGCGGCTACAGAGTAGGAGCGCAGTACTCGCTGCGCTCCGGGGAAGGGATCAGCGTTATTTGGTGTGGTGCTGTGAGGGGCGCCCTGAGCCGGCGCCTTAACCCTACACTGACCAGAAAGCCTGTCGGGGTCCGCGGATCTCAGCCAGCACAAAATCCTCAGGCCAGTATAATCTTGGAAGAGCCTGAAGACAGTGTCATTAAGGGGGCGGAGCTTCTCCTCAGAGCGGACCCAGCAGCGTACAGCGCCATTTTCCTGCCTGCAGACACGCTGCCAGTGGAAGAGCAGTCCCAGAGCACCTCCAGCTATCTGTATGGTACCAGGGGGTTGTAGAAGGGAGGGGGGGGGGCTGTGTAAAGACTGTGTTACTTATTAAGGGACACAGTCGGCGCTGGTTAAAGGTCTCCCTATACCTATATAACGCTGTGTGTGGGTTGGCTCCAATCTCTGTGTCTCTCTGCCATTCTTGGGGGAGAAACTCTGTCTACCCTGTGTGTATGTGGGGTGTACAAGCAACATGTCTAGAGACTCTGTCTCGTATGCTGCAGAGGATTTATCTTCTCAGGAAGATCCCATCCCATGTAATCAGGATTGCACTGTTGTAGCGCAGATCCCAGCTAGAGAACCGGAGTAGTTAGCCTCTTTTAGGGGGGGGGGCTATTTCTCAGATTTCTGAAAGGGTTGCAAGGACTGAGCATGCAACTCGGGTATTGCAGTCCTCTATGGCAGTATGGTCCGATACTGCTTCCTCGGGGGCCCCCTGTGGTACATTCTCACAAACGTGCTCTTGTCCAAATTATGCAGGATGACACGGATACCTATTCTGACACAGCAGACGGTGATGGGGATGTTTCGAGGGGGACGGCATCACTTGCTAAGGGGGTGCAGTTGATGATGGAGGCCATGCGTGATGTGTTACATATTTCTGACACACATCCTGAGCAGGTTGAGTAGGCCTTTTTCACAGACAGTGAGAAAGCCACTCTCACCTTCCCGGCATCTAAGGAATTAAATGCTATATTTGAAAACCAGAAAAGGTTCTGGTTGCTTTTCCCTTCCCGGAAGATTATAGAAAAAAAATGGGAGTCCCCACCTAAAGTTGACTCCTCTGTCTTAGGCTGTCAAAACAGGTGGCCTTACCAGTCCCGGGATCTACGTCGTGAAAGACCCGGCAGACCGCAAAGTAGATGCTACGCTCAAATCCATATACACGGCTTCAGGGGCTATACTGCAGCCTACTATTGCCTGTGCATGGATTTCAAAAGCTACAGCAAAGTGGTCAATCACTCGATGGATAAAGGTGACGTTGATTTATTTTTACGTAACACAGGATTCTGGAGGGTTCTTGGTTGTATCCATGGCTGCGGGGATCTCATCCATGTCCATCTCGACTCGCAGGGGTCTCTGGCTGCGCCAATGGTCTGCGGACGCAGAATCCAGGAAAAGTGTGGAGAGCCTACCCTATACAGGTCAGGCTCTGTTTGGGGAGTCACTGGATGCATGGATTGCCACGGCCTACCGCGGGTAAGTCTCCTTTTCTCCCCTCAGCTGCACCGACTACGAAGAAGCCTTTTACTCCCAACACGTAACAGTCTTTCTCTGACGTCCTAGTGGATGCTGGGAACTCCGTAAGGACCATGGGGAATAGCGGCTCCGCAGGAGACTGGGCACAAAAGTAAAGCTTTAGGACTACCTGGTGTGCACTGGCTCCTCCCCCTATGACCCTCCTCCAAGCCTCAGTTAGATTTTTGTGCCCGGCCGAGAAGGGTGCATTCTAGGAGGCTCTCCTGAGTTTCTTAGGAAAAGTTTAGTTTTAGGTTTTTTATTTTCAGTGAGACCTGCTGGCAACGGGCTCACTGCATCGAGGGACTAAGGGGAGAAGAAGCGAACCTGCCTGCTTGCAGCCAGCTTGGGCTTCTTGGCTACTGGACACCATTAGCTCCAGAGGGACCGAACACAGGCCCAGCCTCGGAGTCCGGTCCCAGAGCCGCGCCGCCGGCCCCCTTACAGAGCCAGAAGCAAGAAGAGGTCCGGAAAATCGGCGGCAGAAGACATCAGTCTTCACCAAGGTAGTGCACAGCACTGCAGCTGTGCGCCATTGCTCCTCAGGCACACTTCACACTCCGGTCACTGAGGGTGCAGGGCGCTGGGGGGGCGGGCGCCCTGAGCAGCAATAAAAACACCTTGGCTGGCGAAAATACATCACATATAACCCCCAGGGCTATATGGATGTATTTTAACCCCTGCCAGAATCCATAAAAATGCGGGAGAAAAGTCTGCGAAAAAGGGGCGGAGCCTATCTCCTCAGCACACTGGCGCCATTTTCCCTCACAGCTCCGTTGGAGGGAAGCTCCCTGGCTCTCCCCTGCAGTTACTACACTACAGAAAGAGGTTAAAAAAGAGAGGGGGGCACTAATTAGGCGCAGTATTAATAAAACAGCAGCTATAAGGGGAAAAACACTTCTATAAGGTTATCCCTGTGTATATATATAGCGCTCTGGTGTGTGCTGGCATACTCTCCCTCTGTCTCCCCAAGGGGCTAGTGGGGTCCTGTCCTCTATCAGAGCATTCCCTGTGTGTGTGCAGTGTGTCGGTACGATTGTGTCGACATGTATGAGGAGGATAATGGTGTGGAGGCGGAGAAATTGCCTGTAATGGAGTTGTCACCCCCTAGGGAGTCGACACCTGAGTGGCTGAGCTTATGGAAGGAATTACGTGACAAAAATGATGACATGAGACAGCCGGCTACTCAGCTTGTGCCTGTCCAGGCGTCTCAAAAGCCACCAGGGGCTCTAAAACGCCCGTTACCTCAGATGGCAGATACAGACGCCGACACGGATACTGACTCCAGTGTCGACGATGAAGAGACGAATGTGACTTCCAGTAGGGCCACACGTTACAAGATTGAGGCTATGAAAAATGTTTTACATATTTCTGATAATACAAGTACCACTAAAAAGGGTATTATGTTTGGTGAGAAAAAACTGCCTGTAGTTTTTCCTGCATCTGAGGAATTAAATGAAGTGTGTGATGAAGCGTGGGTTTCCCCCGATAAAAAACTGATAATTCCTAAAAGGTTATTAGCATCATACCCCTTCCCGCCAGAGGATAGGGCACGTTGGGAAACACCCCCTAGGGTGGATAAAGCGCTCACACGTTTGTCTAAACAGGTGGCACTACCGTCTCCTGATACGGCCGCCCTTAAGGAACCTGCTGACAGAAAGCAGGAGAATATCCTAAAATGTATATACACCCACACGGGTGTTATACTGCGACCAGCAATCGCCTCAGCCTGGATGTGCAGTGCTGGGGTGGCTTGGTCGGATTCCCTGACTGACAATATTGATACCCTAGATAGGGACAGTATATTACTGACTATAGGGCATTTGAAAGATGCATTTCTATATATGCGTGATGCACAGAGGGATATTTGCCGACTGGCATCAAGAGTAAGTGCGCTGTCCATTTCTGCCAGGAGAGGGTTATGGACGAGGCAGTGGTCAGGTGATGCAGATTCCAAAAGGCATATGGAAGTATTGCCTTATAAAGGGGAGGAGTTATTTGGGGTAGGTCTATCAGACCTGGTGGCCACGGCAACTGCTGGGAAATCCACATTTTTACCCCAGGCAGCCTCTCAACATAAGAAGACGCCGTATTATCAGGCGCAGTCCTTTCGGCCCCATAAGGGCAAGCGGGCAACAGGCTCCTCTTTTCTGCTCCGTGGCAGAGGGAGAGGAAAAAGGCTGCAGCAAACAGCCAGTTCCCAGGAACAGAAGCCCTCTCCCGTTTCTGCCAAGTCCTCAGCATGACGCTGGGGCTTTAATAGCGGACTTAGGCACGGTGGGGGCTCGTCTCAAGAATTTCAGCGTGCAGTGGGCTCACTCACAGGTGGACCCCTGGATCCTTCAGGTGGTATCTTAGGGGTACAAATTGGAATTCGAGACGTCTCCCCCTCGCCGTTTCCTAAAGTCTGCTTTACCGACATCTCCCTCCGACAGGGAGGCGGTATTGGAAGCCATTCACAAGCTGTATTCCCAGCAGGTGATAATCAAGGTACCCCTCCTGCAACAGAGAAAGGGGTATTATTCCACGCTGTTTGTGGTACCGAAGCCGGATGGCTCGGTGAGACCTATTTTAAATCTGAAATCCTTGAACACTTACATACAAAGGTTCAAATTCAAGATGGAGTCACTCAGAGCGGTGATTGCGAACCTGGAAGAAGGGGATTATATGGTGTCTTTGGACATCAAGGATGCTTGCATCCATGTCCCAATTTACCCTTCTCACCAAGGGTACCTCAGGTTTGTGGTACAGAACTGTCACTATCAGTTTCAGACGCTGCCGTTTGGTTTGTCCACGGCACCCCGGGTCTTTACCAAAGTAATGGCCGAAATGATGATACTCCTTCGAAGGAAGGGAGTTTTAGTTATCCCTTACTTGGACGATCTACTGATGAGGGCAAGATCCAGGGAACAGTTGGTAGTCGGGGTAGCACTATCTCAAGTAGTGTTGCGGCAGCACGGTTGGATTCTCAATATTCCAAAATCGCAGCTGATCCCGACGACACGTCTTCTATTCCTAGGGATGATCCTGGACACAGTCCAGAAAAAGGTGTTTCTCCCGGAGGAGAAAGCCAGGGAGTTATTTGAACTAGTCAGAAACCTCCTAAAACCAGGCCAAGTGTCAGTGCATCAATGCACAAGGGTCCTGGGAAAAATGGTGGCTTCCTACGAAGCAATCCCATTCGGCAGATTCCACGCAAAATCTTTCCAGTGGGACCTGCTGGACAAATGGTCCGGATCGCATCTTCAGATGCATCAGCGGATAACCCTGTCACCAAAGACAAGGGTGTCTCTCCTGTGGTGGTTGCAGAGTGCTCATCTTCTAGAGGGCTGCAGATTCGGCATTCAGGACTGGGTCCTGGTGACCACGGATGCCAGCCTGCGAGGCTGGGGAGCAGTCACACAGGGAGGAAATTTCCAGGGCTTGTGGTCAAGCCTGGAGACATCACTTCACATAAATATCCTGGAGCTAAGGGCCATTTACAATGCCCTAAGCCAAGCAAGACCTCTGCTTCAAGGTCAGCCGGTGCTGATCCAGTTGGACAACATCACGGCAGTCGCCCACGTGAACAGACAGGGCGGCACAAGAAGCAGGAGGGCAATGGCAGAAGCTGCAAGGATTCTTCGCTGGGCGGAAAATCATGTGATAGCACTGTCAGCAGTGTTCATTCCGGGAGTGGACAACTGGGAAGCAGACTTCCTCAGCAGGCACGACCTCCACCCGGGAGAGTGGGGACTTCACCCAGAAGTCTTCCACATGATTGTAAACCGTTGGGAAAAACCAAAGGTGGACATGATGGCGTCCCGCCTCAACAAAAAACTGGACAGGTATTGCGCCAGGTCAAGGGACCCTCAGGCAATAGCTGTGGACGCTCTGGTAACACCGTGGGTGTACCAGTCAGTGTATGTGTTTCCTCCTCTGCCTCTCATACCCAAGGTACTGAGAATTATAAGACGGAGAGGAGTAAGAACTATACTCGTGGCTCCGGATTGGCCAAGAAGGACTTGGTACCCGGAACTTCAAGAGATGCTCACAGAGGACCCGTGGCCTCTACCTCTAAGAAGGGACCTGCTCCAGCAAGGACCCTGTCTGTTCCAAGACTTACCGCGGCTGCGTTTGACGGCATGGCGGTTGAACGCCGGATCCTGAAGGAAAAAGGCATTCTGGAAGAAGTCATTCCTAGGGAAGAGGGGAGGTATCCTGCACTACCTATTTGAAAAGTGATGAAAAGTATATAACAGACCAGCAATATGGAATAGTGTTTGGGAAAAATATTCCAGAAACAAATTATCCTGCTGGTGGTGCTCCCCAAGGTCAAAAACAAATAAATCACAAGAGAAAGTTGTTCCTTGAAAGAGATCAGGGAACCAAGAAGTAACCTCTTTGTGGGGGCACTCTTAATCAACAATTGAATTTAAAACATAGCTTTTATTTAGTCAAAAATTAAAAAATAGATATGGTATTTAACCTTTTCCAAACATGATTTTTAAGTATATGTAGAATAATTAGGTTCAAGAACAAATTAAATATGCTCAAAGTTGAGAGTTCTTTGTCCTAACTAATCAGGCCACACAGTGTGGATCGCCCATAGGTGAAAATATAATATCTTATGAGAAGAACAATAAAAAGATTAAAGCAATTTCTCAGTGGTCAGAAAAATAATCATATTCTGACCTAACGGCACGTCAAAAATTCATAGCAGGACATCCAGCCAGCAGCTTATAATTCATTAAGAAAAATATCAAACAGTATCTCGCACAGTCACATAATGGTTATACATGTCACTCTTATTGTAGTAAGATTACCACGAGCATTATAGATAGTTTTGTGACAAAAAAATATATATATTCCCAAATACCTGTAAAAAATATATATATAAATAAATAAACTATGCATCCACTGGAGATATAGTTAATTGTTTTCACTGATGAGAAAAAGGAGACATATAAACAGCTCTTGTAGATCAAAGCAACAGACTGTTATCTATAAATAACCAATTAATTGGAAATATCAATTAATGATTTTGCAAAAAACAAAGAAAAAATAATAATAATACCTGAACGATGACAGTCTCCCTGTAAATAAGATCATGAAATATGGTCATGTAGTCAACATAAGGAGTCTAAGTACTCCACAAATTATGACTGTTAGTTCTAGATAGGAAATGTAACAATATTTAGTTTCAGCAAAGAAAATAACACTGATTTGAGTCTTTCTGTGACAAATTGCAGAGTGCAGGTATAGGTTCACAAAGATATATTTCTAACGAGATAAAGCTCCCAAATACATGATGGGGAGAGTAATAATCATTCTCTTTAACATGACAAAATTTTCTGAACAGTCTCCTGCTATAGATAGTAAAGGAGCCCGTACCATATGTCTGGCCAACCTCTGCTGCCTTCCCATGTGTGTGCAGGCACACAGTGAATGAGAGGTGAGAGAGCCGGTCCGACGGTAACGGGCCGAAGAAAGAAAGAAGTGGTTCGTCTGTCACCCGCTGCGGCACCCTGCAACCCTGTTAACCGTAGTCAGCGCAGAGTTAACAGGAATCGCCAAGCAGGTGATGAGAGTGCACTGAAATACCTAATGGGGATAAGGTGTCCCCATATGCAGCTGCTGCGGCTGGCGTCTCCGTCAGTGCCGTGGTCCGGGCCCAGTGACGTATCTCGGGATTCCGGAAATAGCGTCATGTGACGCTCAAGAACAGAACGTACGTTTCACCCTGCGGCGGGCTTGATCACCATCTGCCTAAGTGGTATACCCCTTCATGGGGATTTAAATGATAGTGACCCAATCATAGCTTAGTGAATTTATGAATGACAGTTAGACCGTCCAATAGGGGAGTAATTAAATCATTAGTTTCCATATGGTCTGAGGATTTCACTGATTAAGCAGAGGAATTTAAAAAAGGTTGATTCCTATTGCCGATTTTTAACACCTTTTTAAAATAAAATAAAATAAAAGGATAGAGGAGAATCAACAAGTATGGGATACTTATAGTGAAAAGTATCTATAATAGGGAAAAAATAAAAATAAATATAAATATAAAGAATAAAGATATAGTAAATAATGAGAAATAAATAATAATAAATATAAAATATAAAAATAATAATAATAAGATTGAAAAAAATATAAATAGATATCAAAATATGATAATTAGATAATAATTAATGAAGTCATTCCTACCCTGATCAAAGCCAGGAAGGATGTGACCGCAAAGCATTATCACCGCATTTGGCGAAAATATGTTGCGTGGTGTGAGGCCAGGAAGGCCCCAACGGAGGAATTTCAACTGGGTCGATTCCTGCATTTCCTGCAAACAGGAGTGTCTATGGGCCTCAAATTGGGATCCATTAAGGTTCAGATTTCGGCCCTGTCGATTTTCTTCCAGAAAGAACTGGCTTCAGTTCCTGAAGTTCAGACGTTTGTCAAGGGGGTGCTGCATATACAGCCTCCTTTTGTGCCTCCAGTGGCACCTTGGGATCTCAATGTAGTTTTGGGGTTCCTAAAATCACATTGGTTTGAACTGCTTAAATCTGTGGATTTGAAATATCTCACATGGAAAGTGGTCATGCTGTTGGCCCTGGCTTCGGCCAGGCGCGTGTCAGAATTGGCGGCTTTATCTTATAAAAGCCCTTACCTGATTTTTCATACGGACAGGGCAGAATTGAGGACTCGTCCTCAATTTCTCCCTAAGGTGGTTTCAGCGTTTCACCTGAACCAGCCAATTGTGGTACCTGCGGCTACTAGGGACTTGGAGGACTCCAAGTTGCTGGACGTTGTCAGGGCCCTGAAAATATGTTTCCAGGACGGCTGGAGTCAGAAAATCTGACTCGCTGTTTATCCTGTATGCACCCAACAAGCTGGGTGCTCCTGCTTCTAAGCAGACTATTGCTCGTTGGATTTGTAGTACAATTCAGCTTGCACATTCTGTGGCAGGCCTGCCACAGCCAAAATCTGTAAAAGCCCATTCCACAAGGAAGGTGGGCTCATCTTGGGCGGCTGCCCGAGGGGTCTCGGCTTTACAACTTTGCCGAGCAGCTACTTGGTCAGGGGCAAACACGTTTGCAAACTTCTACAAATTTGATACCCTGGCTGAGGAGGACCTGGAGTTCTCTCATTCGGTGCTGCAGAGTCATCCGCACTCTCCCGCCCGTTTGGGAGCTTTGGTATAATCCCCATGGTCCTTACGGAGTTCCCAGCATCCACTAGGACGTCAGAGAAAATAAGAATTTACTTACCGATAATTCTATTTCTCGTAGTCCGTAGTGGATGCTGGGCGCCCATCCCAAGTGCGGATTGTCTGCAATACTTGTACATAGTTATTGTTAACTAAATCGGGTTATTGTTGTTGTGAGCCATCTATCCAGAGGCTCCTCTGTTATCATGCTGTTAACTGGGTTCAGATCACAAGTTGTACGGTGTGATTGGTGTGGCTGGTATGAGTCTTACCCGGGATTCATAAATCCTTCCTTATTGTGTACGCTCGTCCGGGCACAGTATCCTAACTGAGGCTTGGAGGAGGGTCATAGGGGGAGGAGCCAGTGCACACCAGGTAGTCCTAAAGCTTTACTTTTGTGCCCAGTCTCCTGCGGAGCCGCTATTCCCCATGGTCCTTACGGAGTTCCCAGCATCCACTACGGACTACGAGAAATAGAATTATCGGTAAGTAAATTCTGATTTTTCGGCCCACTAGGCCTAGAAAGAACAAGCCCTCTCACACCTTCTTTAGAGATGGTCGTGCCAAATCCAAAAAGCCTGCTCCCTCAGGTTCCCAGGACCAGAAGCCTGCTCCTGGTACCTCAAAGTCCTGAGAATGACAGTGGCCCGCAAAGCCTGGAGGAAGGTCAGGTGGGAGCAAGACTCCGGCATTTCAGCCACGTCTGGGTGTCGTCTGGCTTGGACCCCTGGATACAGGATATTGTGTCCCGGTGGTACACGCTGGAGTTTCAAACTCTCCCACATCACCGATTCTTCAAATCAGGCTTGCCGGCTTTGCCAGCAGACAGTGCTATTCTACTGGACGCTATTAGAAAATTGTCCGAGGTTATTGTTCCAGTTCCACCTCATCAGTTGACCAAAGGTTACTATTCAAACCTTTTTGTGGTACCAAAGCCGGATTGTTCAGTAAGGCCAATTCTGAACTTGAAAACTTTGAACCCTTATCTCAGGGACTTCAAAATCAAGATAGAGTCTCTGAGGGCAGTAATCTCAGGACTGACCGAGGTGGAGTTCATGGTGTCCCTGGACATCAAGGATGCGTACCACCACATATTTCCATTTGGTCGCCGCATCAGGCGTATCTCAGGTTTGCACTGTTAGACGATCACTATTCGTTTCAGGCACTGCCGTTCAGTCTCTCCACCAAGGGTCTTCACCGAGGTGATGGCAGAGATGATGGTTCTCCTCCGCAAGCAGGGAGTGAACATTATTCCATATCTGGACGATCTGCTGATCACGGCATCGTCCAAGGAGAAGTTGTTAAGATCCATTACTCTCACAACGCATCTGCACAAGGAGCACGGTTGGATTCTGAACCTTCCAAAGTCTCATCTGGAGCTAACATGGAGGCTATCTTTCCTGGGGATGAACCTCAACACGGAGGTGCAGAGGGTGTTTCTACTGGTAAAGAAAGCCTTGGTGATTCAAACCATGTTCTGGGATGTCTTGAAGCCTGCCAGGGTGTCGGTTCATCAGTGCATCCGCCTTCTGGGGAAGATGGTTGCCTCCTTCTAAGCTCTGCAGTACGGAAGGTTTCATGCTCGATCCTTTCAACTGGATCCCTTGGACCAGTGGTCGGGATCTCACCTACACATGCACCAGAGGATACGTCTGTCTCCGAAAGCCAGGATTTCGCTTACCTGGTGGCTACAACTACGCCTTCTGGAGGGCCGAAGGTTCGGAGTTCAGGACTGGATCCTTCTAACCACGGATGCAAGTCTAATAGGTTGGGGAGCAGTTGCTCAAGGGGAGACCTTCCAAGGAAGGTGGTCAAGTCAGGAGTCCTTTCTTCCAATAAACATCCTGGAGCTAAGAACCGTATACAATGGCCTCCAAGCAGCACACCACCTACAGGATCGTGCTGTTCAGGTGCAGTCGGATAACGTGACCACAGTGGCCTACATAAACCGACAAGGCAGAACGAAGAGCAGGGCTGCAATGTCAGAGGTGACAAAAATCCTCCTCTGGGCAGAAAGGCACGCTGTAGCGATGTCAGCAAGCTTCATTCCGGGAGTAGACAACTGGGAAGCGAACTTCCTCAGCAGACACGATCTCCATCCAGGAGAGTGAGGTGTTCGAGGAGGTAACCTGTTGGTGGAGGGTTCCTCACATAGACATGATGGCCTCTCGCCTCAACAAGAAGCTGCGGAGGTACTGTTCCAGGTCGAGGGACCCAAAGGCAGTGGCTATGGACGCACTAGTAACGCCGTGGGTGTTCACGTCAGTGTATGTATTCCCTCCACTTCCTCTAATTCCAAGAGTTCTACAGCTTGTAAAAAGAACAAAGGTTCTGGCAATCCTCATTGCTCCAGACTGGCAAGGAGGGCTTGGTACGCGGATCTGCTGGATCTACTGCTGGAAGATCCAAGGCCCCTACCTCTTCGGGAGGATCTTCTACTGCAGGGGCCGTTCGCTTATCAAGACTTACCACGGCTACATTTGATGGCATGGTGGTTGAGCGCTAGATATTAGCTCGGAAGGGCATGCCGAGCGAGAATATTCCTATTCTGATACAGGCTAGGAAGGGGGTAACGTCTAAACATTACCATCGAATTTGGAAAAAATATGTCTTGGTGCGAATCCCAGAAATTTTCTGCGGTGGAGTTTCAACTTGGACGTTTTCTCCTTTTCCTGCAGGCAGGTGTGGATATGGGCCTGAGATTGGGCTCCATCAAGGTCCAGACCTCAGCTTTGTTCATTTTCTTCCAGAAACAATTGGCTGTCCTCCCTGAGGTTGACCTTTTTTAAAGGGGTTCTGCACATCCAGCCTTCCTTTGTGGCACCAACGGCACCCTGGGCTCTTGATGTGGTGTTATAGTTCCTGCAGTCGGATTGGTTTGAGCCTCTACAGCAGGCTGAAATCAAGTTTCTCACATGGAAGGCGGTAACTTTGTTGGCCTTGGCTTCGGCTCGACGTGTCCGAATTGGGGGCTTTGTCCTGTAAAAGTCCCCATCTGGTCTTCCATGTAGATTGGGCGGAACTCCGTACTCGACAACAGTTCCTTCCTAAGGTTGTGTCAGCTTTTCATATCAACCAACCTATTGTGCCAGTGGCTACTGACTCATCAATTACTTCAAAGGCTGTGGATGTTGTGAGGACTTTGAAGATTTATGTTAAGAGGACGGCACATCACAGAAAATCTGACTCGCTGTTTGTCCTCTATGAACCCAAGAAAATTGGGTGTCCTGTTTCTAAGCAGTCAATTTCCCTCTGGATCAGGTTGACCATCCAGCATGCATATTCTACGGCAGGATTGCCATGTCCAGAATCTGTAAAGGCCCACTCTACTCGTAATGTGTGTTCTTCCTGGGCGGCTGCCCGGTGTGTCTTGGCTGTACAGCTTTGCCGAGCATCTACTTTGTCTGGATCGAACACGTTTGCTAAGTTTTACAGGTTCGATACTTTGGCCTCTGATGACCTCAAGTTTGGTCAAGCAGTTCTGCAGGAGCCTGCGCGCGCTCCCTCCCGTTCTGTGAGCTTTGGTACATCCCCATGGTACTAATATGGTCCCCAGCATACTCTAGGATGTAAGAGAAAATAGGATTTTAATCATCTACCTGTAAATCCTTTTCTCGTAGTCCGTAGAGGATGCTGGGTGCCCGCCCAGCGCTTTTTTATCCTGCAGTGGTTGTCTGGTTCAGTACTGCCTGGTTCCTAGGTAAGTTCTGTGTTCTGTACTGTTTCAGCTGTTGCTGAGTTTTCCGGCATGTTGGCCGGATTTGCCATGTTGTGTGAGCTGGTATGAATCTCGCCACTATCTGTGTATTTCCTTCTCTCGAAGTATGTCGTCTCCTCTGGCACAGTTTCTAGTCTGCTAGGAGGGGCATAGAGGGAGGAGCCAGCCCACACTGTTAAGCTCTTAAAGTGCCAATGGCTCCTGGTGGACCTGTCTATACCACATGGTACTAATATGGTCCCCAGCATCCTCTACGGACTACGATAAAAGGATTTACCGGTAGGTAATTAAAATCCTATTTCTCTGACGTCCTAGTGGATGCTGGGGACTCCGTCAGGACCATGGGGATTAGCGGCTCCGCAGGAGACAGGGCACAAAAGTAAAAGCTTTAGGATCAGGTGGTGTGCACTGGCTCCTCCCCCTATGACCCTCCTCCAAGCCTCAGTTAGGTTTTTGTGCCCGTCCGAGCAGGGTGCAATCTAGGTGGCTCTCCTAAAGAGCTGCTTAGGAAAAGTTTTTTAGGTTTTATTCTCAGTGAGTCCTGCTGGCAACAGGCTCACTGCATCGAGGGACTTAGGGGAGAGAAGTCAACTCACCTGCGTGCAGGATGGATTGGCTTCTTAGGCTACTGGACACCATTAGCTCCAGAGGGATCGAACACAGGCCCAGCCATGGAGTCCGGTCCCGGAGCCGCGCCGCCGACCCCCCTTGCAGATGCTGAAGATTGAAGAGGTCCAGAGACAGGCGGCAGAAGACTTTTCAGTCTTCCTGAGGTAGCGCACAGCACTGCAGCTGTGCGCCATTGTTGTCAGCACACTTCACACAGCGTGTCACTGAGGGTGCAGGGCGCTGAGGGGGGCGCCCTGGCAGCAATGTATAGTACCTTTTTATGGCTAAAAATACATCACATATAGCCCTTGAGGCTATATGGATGTATTTAACCCCTGCCAGATATCACAAACTCCGGAGAAGAAGCCCGCCGAAAAGGGGGCGGGGCCTATTCTCCTCAGCACACAGCGCCATTTTCCCTCACAGAAATGCTGGTGGGAAGGCTCCCATGCTCTCCCCTGCACTGCACTACAGAAACAGGGTTAAAACAGAGAGGGGGGGGCACTGATTTGGCGATATGAATATATATATTAAAATGCTATAAGGGAAAAACACTTATATAAAGGTTGTCCCTGTATAATTATAGCGTTTTTGGTGTGTGCTGGCAAACTCTCCCTCTGTCTCCCCAAAGGGCTAGTGGGGTCCTGTCCTCTATCAGAGCATTCCCTGTGTGTGTGCTGTATGTCGGTACGTGTGTGTCGACATGTATGAGGACGATGTTGGTGAGGAGGCGGAGCAATTGCCTGTAATGGTGATGTCACTCTCTAGGGAGTCGACACCGGAATGGATGGCTTATTTATGGAATTACGTGATAATGTCAACACGCTGCAAGGTCGGTTGACGACATGAGACGGCCGGCAAACAAATTAGTACCTGTCAAGGCGTCTCGAACACCGTCAGGGGCTGTAAAACGCCCATTTTCCTCAGTCGGTCGACAGACACAGACACGGACACTGATTTCAGTGTCGACGGTGAAGAAACAAACGTATTTTCCTTTAGGGCCACACGTTACTTGTTAAGGGCAATGAAGGAGGTGTTACATATTTCTGATACTACAAGTACCACAAAAAAGGGTATTATGTGGGATGTGAAAAAACTACCTGTAGTTTTTCCTGAATCAGATAAATTAAATGAAGTGTGTGATGATGCGTGGGTTTCCCCCGATAGAAAATTATTGGCGGTATACCCTTTCCCGCCAGAAGTTAGGTCGCGTTGGGAAACACCCCTTAGGGTGGATAAGGCGCTCACACGCTTATCAAAACAAGTGGCGGTACCGTCTACAGATAGGGCCGTCCTCAAGGAGCCAGCTGATAGGAGGCTGGAAAATATCCTAAAAAGTATATACACACATACTGGTGTTATACTGTGACCAGCGATCGCCTCAGCCTGGATGTGCAGAGCTGGGGTGGCTTGGTCGGATTCCCTGACTAAAAATATTGATACCCTTGACAGGGACAGTATTTTATTGACTATAGAGCATTTAAAGAATGCATTTCTATATATGCGAGATGCACAGAGGGATATTTGCACTCTGGCATCAAGAGTAAGTGCGATGTCCATATCTGCAAGAAGATGTTTATGGACACGACAGTGGTCAGGTGATGCAGATTCCAAACGGCACAAAGATGTATTGCCGTATAAAGGGGAGGAGTTATTTGGGGTCGGTCCATCGGACCTGGTGGCCACGGCAACTGCTGGAAAATCCACCGTTTTTACCCTAAGTCACATCTCTGCAGAAAAAGACACCGTCTTTTCAGCCTCAGTCCTTTCGTCCCTATAAGAGTCATATCTGCCCAGGGATAGAGGAAAGGGAAGAAGACTGCAGCAGGCAGCCCATTCCCAGGAACAGAAGCCCTCCACCGCTTCTGCCAAGTTCTCAGCATGACGCTGGGACCGTACAGGACCCCTGGATCCTACAAGTAGTATCCCAGGGGTACAGATTGGAATGTCGAGACGTTTCCCCCTCGCAGGTTCCTGAAGTCTGCTTTACCAATGTCTCCCTCCGACAGGGAGGCAGTATTGGAAACAATTCACAAGCTGTATTCCCAGCAGGTGATAATCAAAGTACCCCTCCTACAACAAGGAAAGGGGTATTATTCCACACTATATTGTGGTACTGAAGCCAGAAGGCTAGGTGAGACCTATTCTAAATCTGAAATATTTGAACACTTACAAAGGTTCAAATCAAGATGGAGTCACTCAGAGCAGTGATAGCGAACCAGGAAGAAGGGGACTATATGGTGTCCTGGGACATCAGGGATGCTTACCTCCATGTCCCAAATTTGCCCTTCTCACCAAGGGTACCTCAGGTTCGTGGTACAGAACTGTCACTATCAGTTTCAGACGCTGCCGTTTGGATTGTCCACGGCACCCTGGGTCTTTACCAAGGTAATGGCCGAAATGAGGATTCGTCTTCAAAGAAAATGGACGACCTCCTGATAAGAGCAAGGTCCAGAGAACAGTTGGAGGTCGGAGTAGCACTATCTCAAGTAGTTCTACGACAGCACGGGTGGATTCTAAATATTCCAAAACCGCAGTTGTTTCCGACGACACGTCTGCTGGTCCTAGGGATGATTCTGGACACAGTCCAGAAAAAGGTGTTTCTCCCGGAGGAGAAAGCCAGGGAGTTATCCGAGCTAGTCAGGAACCTCCTAAAACCAGGAAAAGTGTCAGTGCACCATTGCACAAGAGTCCTGGGAAAAATGGTGGCTTATTACGAAGCGATTCCATTCGGCAGATTCCACGCAAGAACTCTTCAGTGGGATCTGCTGGACAAATGGTCCGGATCGCATCTTCAGATGCATCAGCGGATAACCCTATATCCAAGGACAAGGGTGTCTCTCCTGTGGTGGTTACAGAGTGCTCATCTTCTAGAGGGCTGCAGATTCGGCATTCAGGATTGGATGCTGGTGACCACGGAGGCCAGCCTGAGAGGCTGGGGAGCAGTCACACAGGGAAAAAATTTCCAGGGAGTGTGATCAAGTCTGGAGACTTTTCTCCACATAAATATACTGGAGCTAAGGGCAAATTTATAATGCTCTAAGCTTAGCAAGATCTCTGCTTCAAGGTCAGCCGGTATTGATCCAGTGGGACAACATCACGGCAGTCGCCCACGTAAACAGACAGGGCGGCACAAGAAGCAGGAGGGCAATGGCAAAAACTGCAAGGATTTTTCGCTGGGCGGAAAATCATGTGATAGCACTGTCAGCAGTGTTCATTCCGGGAGTGGACAACTGGGAAGCAGACTTCCTCAGCAGGCACGACCTCCACCCGGGAGAGTGGGAACTTCATCGGGAAGTTTTCCACATGATTGTGAACCGTTGGGAAAGACCAAAGGTGGACATGATGGCGTCCCGCCTGAACAAAAAACGGGACAGGTATTGCGCCAGGTCAAGAGACCTTCAGGCAATATCTGTGGACGTCCTGGTAACACCGTGGGTGTACCAGTCGGTGTATGTGTTCCCTCCTCTGCTTCTCATACCCAAGGTATTGAGAATTATAAGACGTAGAGGAGTAAGAACTATACTCGTGGCTCCGGATTGGCCAAGAGGGACTTGGTACCCGGAACTTCAAGAGATGCTCACAGAGGACTCATGGCCTCTGCCGCTAAGAAGGGACTTGCTTCAGCAAGTACCATGTCTGTTCCAAGACTTACCGCGGCTGCGTTTGACGGCATGGCGGTTGAACGCCGGATCCTAAGGGAAAAGGCATTCCGGAAGAGGTCATTCCTACCCTGGTCAAAGCCAGGAAGGAGGTGACCGCACAACGTTATCACCACATGTGACGAAAATATGTTGCGTGGTGTGAGGCCAGGAAGGCCCCACGAAGAAATTTCAACTAGGTCGATTCCTGCATTTCCTGCAAACAGGAGTGTCTATGGGCCTCAAATTGGGGTCCATTAAGGTTCAAATTTCGGCCCTGTCGATTTTCTTCCAGAAAGAATTGGCTTCAGTTCCTGAAGTCCAGAAGTTTGTCAAGGGAGTATTGCATATACAACCCCCTTTTGTGCCTCCAGTGGCACTGTGGGATCTCAACGTAGTTCTGGGATTCCTCAAATCACATTGGTTTAAACCATTCAAATCTGTGGATTTGAAGTATCTCACATGGAAAGTGACCATGCTGTTGGCCCTGGCCTCGGCCAGGCGAGTGTCAAATTGGCGGCTTTTTTCTCACAAAAGCCCATATCTGTTTGTCCATTCGGACAGGGCAGAGCTGCGGACTCGTCCCCAGTTTCTCCCTAAGGTGGTGTCAGTGTTTCACCTGAACCAGCTTATTGTGGTACCTGCGGCTACTAGGGACTTGGAGGACTCCAAGTTGCTAGATGTTGTCAGGGCCCTGAAAATATAGGTTTCCAGGACGGCTGGAGTCAGGAAAACTGACTTGCTGTTATCCTGTATGCACCCAACAAACTGGGTGCTCTTGCTTCTAAGCAGACGATTGCTAGTTGGATGTGTAGTACAATTCAGCTTGCACATTCTGTGGCAGGCCTGCCACAGCCAAAATATGTAAATGCCCATTCCACAAGGAAGGTGGGCTCATCTTGGGCGGCTGCCCGAGGGATCTCGGCTTTACAACTTTGCCGAGCTGCTACTTGGTCAGGGGCACACCCTGACTGAGGAGGACCTGGAGTTCTCTCATTCGGTGCTGCAGAGTCATCCGCACTCTCCCGCCCGTTTGGGAGCTTTGGTATAATCCCCATGGTCCTGACGGAGTCCCCAGCATCCACTAGGACGTCAGAGAAAATAAGATTTTACTTACCGATAAATCTATTTCTCGTAGTCCGTAGTGGATGCTGGGCGCCCATCCCAAGTGCGGATTGTCTGCAATACTTGTACATAGTTATTGTTACAAAAATCGGGTTATTATTGTTGTGAGCCATCTTTTCAGAGGCTCCGCTGTTATCATGCTGTTAACTGGGTTCAGATCACAGGTTGTACAGTGTGATTGGTGTGGCTGGTATGAGTCTTACCCGGGATTCAAAAATCCTTCCTTATTGTGTACGCTCGTCCGGGCACAGTATCCTAACTGAGGCTTGGAGGAGGGTCATAGGGGGAGGAGCCAGTGCACACCACCTGATCCTAAAGCTTTTACTTTTGTGCCCTGTCTCCTGCGGAGCCGCTAATCCCCATGGTCCTGACGGAGTCCCCAGCATCCACTACGGACTACGAGAAATAGATTTATCGGTAAGTAAAATCTTATTTTTTCAACCTCGACAACTATGTAACTATGAGTGTGATTCGTCCTTAGCACTGAAGTGGTTACTTATCTTTGTTTATCTTGCATGAGAATAAGATCATTGAACACTTGAGCCGGCTACACACTAGATGACATGCAAATGACACGATGTCGCTCTCTAATTCCTGGAACTCCTGGTCAAACGAAATTGGGGGTCATTCCGAGTTGATCGCTCGCTGCTGTTTTTCGTAGTGCAGCGATACGTTAAAAAATTGCGAATCTGCATATGCACCGCAATGCGCATGCGCGATGTACGGGTACAACGAGCATCATGGTTTTGCACAGGTTCTAGCGTCACTTTCAGTGGCACTGGCAGTTGCAAGAAGATAGACAGGAAGTGGGAGTTTCTGGGTGTCAACTTGACCGTTTTCTGGGAGTGTTTGGAAAAACACAGGTGCGGCCGGGCGTTTGCTGGATGAGTATCTGACGTCATTACTGTGTCACTCGTCGCAGCAATAATCGCACAGGATAAGTAACTACAGGGCTGGTCTTGTTTTGCACAAAATGTTTGCAGGCGCACTGCTGCACAGGCGTTCGCACTCCTGCAAAGTGAAAATACACTCCCCAGTGGGTGGCGACTATGCGTTTGCATGGCTGCATTTGCAGAAGTTGGACCCTGTCTTTATACTAAACCATACTGCTTGATGATCACTGCATCCTATGTTCTTACCCATATATATGTCTGATATCATATCAACATTTGTGAGTATTAAATCTAATATTGAGTCTTTGCGAGTGGGCTCCTTCACCGATTGTTTGAGAGATGCTCCCTGTAAGGATTTGAGAAATGTGCCACTTATAGTTGAAATTGCAAAAGACCCCTCCCAATTTATATTAGGTAGATTTAAAGTATGTAACTAATGTAATGCAATATTGTCTTCCACTTAGTTGTTCTCTTCTTCAGTTTGCATGTGGTGTTGTCTCCTGTAGGGCTTTTCTAGTGAAAAAACTGATGTCCTGCCTTAAAGTAGGAGAGGTGTATAGGGAAAGGAGGATCAGTTCAGTTAATGAAATGCCTTATGTATGTGCTCAGCCTCTATACCCAATGTAAGCAGTGTCCCCCAGTCCTGCATCAAGAAAGAAAGGGTTTATGGCAAGTATATAAAAAATATTACAATTTTGTTGATCACAAACACCAAACCAACATCACAAACACCAAACCAACCTGTGTCTCTAACATTAAAATCTATCTGCTCTTAAATAAACTGGTTTCCTCTACGCAACTCATACTGATCAGAATGATTGGAGGGTTTTATATTATCCTCATTTCCATCACCTGTAGACAAAAGGCCAGTAACCTGGTGCATCAGAAGATAGCAGATGTGACCAGATTGGTAGCATGTATTATCATCTATGGTTTTTTATTAAACATTAATAGACTGTCTGTATTACATTATGTACTAGTTGTAATGCCCGATGTTACCTTAATTCTAGATTTCTCTAACGTCCTAGTGGATGCTGGGGACTCCGTCAGGACCATGGGGAATAGCGGCTCCGCAGGAGACAGGGCACAAAAGCAAGCTTTTAGGATCACATGGTGTGTACTGGCTCCTCCCCCTATGACCCTCCTCCAAGCCTCAGTTAGGTTTTTGTGCCCGTCCGAGAAGGGTGCAATCTAGGTGGCTCTCTTAAAGAGTTGCTTAGAAAAAGTTTTTAGGTTCTTTATTTTCAGTGAGTCCTGCTGGCAACAGGCTCACTGCATCGAGGGACTTAGGGGAGAGAATTTCAACTCACCTGCGTGCAGGATGGATTGGATTCTTAGGCTACTGGACACCATTAGCTTCAGAGGGAGTCGGAACACAGGTCTCGCCCTGGGGTTCGTCCCGGAGCCGCGCCGCCGACCCCCTTGCAGATGCTGAAGATTGAAGAGGTCCGGAACCAGGCGGCAGAAGACTTTTCAGTCTTCCTCAGGTAGCGCACAGCACTGCAGCTGTGCGCCATTGTCTGTCAGCACACTTCCCACAGCGATCACGGAGGGTGCAGGGCGCGGGGGGGGGGGGGGGCGCCCTGGCAGCAATGTAGAATACCTGTATGGCGAAAAATACATCACATATAGCCCTTGAGGCTATATGGATGTATTTAACCCCTGCCAGACTTCACAATCTCCGGAGAAGAAGCCCGCCGAAAAGGGGGCGGGGCCTATTCTCCTCAGCACACAGCGCCATTTTCCCTCACAGAAAGGCTGAGGGGAAGGCTCCCAGGCTCTCCCCTGCACTGCACTACAGAAACAGGGTTAAAACAGAGAGGGGGGGCACTGATTGGCGATATACATATATATATTAAATGCTATATGGGAGGAACACTTATATAAGGGTTGTCCCTGTATAATTATAGCATTTTGGTGTGTGCTGGCAAACTCTCCCTCTGTCTCCCCAAAGGGCTAGTGGGTCCTGTCCTCTATCAGAGCATTCCCTATGTGTGTGCTGTATGTCGGTACGTGTGTGTCGACATGTATGAGGAAAATGTTGGTGAGGAGGCGGAGCAAATTGCCTGTAATGGTGATGTCACTCTCTAGGGAGTCGACACCGGAATGGATGGCTTACTTATGGAATTACGTGGTAATGTCAACACGCTGCAAGTGGGTTGACGACATGAGACGGCCGGCGAACAAATTAGTACCGGTCCAGGCGTCTCAGACACCGTCAGGGGCTTGTAAAAACGCCCATTTACCTCAGTCGGTCGACATAGACCCAGACACGGACACTGATTTCAGTGTCGACGGTGAAGAAACAAACGTATTTTCCTTTAGGGCCACACGTTAAGGGCAATGAAGGAGGTGTTACATATTTCTGATACTCCAAGTACCACAAAGAAGGGTATTATGTGTGAGGTGAAAAAACTACCTGTAGTTTTTCCTGAATCAGATAAATTAAATGAAGTGTGTGATGATGCGTGGGTTTCCCCCGATAGAAAATTATTGGCGGTATACCCTTTCCCGCCAGAAGTTAAGGCGCATTGGGAAACACCCCTCAGGGTGGATAAGGCGCTCACATGCTTATCAGAAAAATATCCTAAAAAGTATACACACACATGCTGGTGTTATACTGTGACCAGCGATCGCCTCAGCCTGGATGTGCAGAGCTGAGGTGGCTTGGTCGGATTCCCTGACTAAAAATATTGATACCCTTGACAGGGACAGTATTTTATTGACTATAGAGCATTTAAAGGATGCATTTCTATATATACGAGATGCGCAGAGGGATATTTGCACTCTGGCATCAAGAGTAAATGCGATGTCCATATCTGCAAGAAGATGTTTATGGACACGACAGTGGTCAGGGGATGCAGATTCCAAACGGCACAAAGATGTATTGCCGTATAAAAGGGGAGGAGTTATTTGGGGTCGGTCCATGGGACCTGGTGGCCACGGCAACTGCTGGAAGATCCACCGTTTTTTACCCTAAGTCACATCTCTGCAGAAAAAGACACCGTCTTTTCAGCCTCAGTCTTTTCGTCCCTATAAGATATCTGCCCAGGGATAGAGGAAAGGGAAGAAGACTGCAGCAGGCAGCCCATTCCCAGTAACAGAAGCCCTCCACCGCTTCTACTAAGTTCTCAGCATGACGCTGGGACCGTACAGGACCCCTGGATCCTACAAGTAGTATCAAAGGGGCACAGATTGGAATGTCGAGGCGTTTCCCCCCTCGCAGGTTCCTGTAGTCTGCTGTACCAATGTCCCCCTCCGACAGGGAGGCAGTATTGAAAACAATTCACAAGCTGTATTCCCAGCAGGTGATAATAAAATTACCCCTCCTACAACAAGGAAAGGGGTATTGTTCCACACTATAGGGTGGTACTGAAGCCAGAAGGCTAGGTGAGACCGATTCTAAATCTGAAAAATTTGAACACTTACAAGGGTTCAAATCCAGATGGAGTCACTCAGAGCAGTGATAGCGAACTGGGAACAAGGGGACTATATGGTGTCCCGGGACATCAGGGATGCTTACCTCCATGTCCCAAAATTTGCTTTTCTCACCAAGGGTACCTCAGGTTCGTGGTACAGAACTGTCACTATCAGTTTCAGACGATGCCGTTGGAGTGTCCAAGGCACCCCGGGTCTTTACCAAGGTAATGACCGAAATGAGGATTCGTCTTCAAAGAAAATGGACGACCTCCTAATAAGAACAAGGTCCAGAGAACAGTTGGAGGTCGGAGTAGCACTATCTCAAGTAGTTCTACGACAGCACGGGTGGATTCTAAATATTCCAAAACCGCAGTTGTTCCGACGACACGTCTGCTGGTCCTAGGGATGATTCTGGACACAGTCCAGGAAAAGGGTGTTTCTCCCAGAGGAGAAAGCCAGGGAGTTATCCGAGCTAATCGGGATCCTCCTAAAACCAGGAAAAGTGTCAGTGCATCATTGCACAAGAGTCCTGGTAAAAAATGGTGGCTTATTACGAAGCGCTTCCATTCGGCAGATTTCACGCAAGAACTCTTAAGTGGGATCTGCTGGACAAATGGTCCGGATCGCATCTTCAGATGCATCAGCGGATAACCCTATATCCAAGGACAAGGGTGTCTCTCCTGTGGTGATTACAGAGTGCTCATCTTCTAGAGGGCCGCAGATTCGGCATTCAGGATTGGATGCTGGTATCCACGGAGGCCAGCCTGAGAGGCTGGGGAGCAGTCACACAGGGAAAAAATTTCCAGGGAGTGTGATCAAGTCTGGAGAATTCTCTCCACATAAATATACTGGAGCTAAGAGCAAATTTGTAATGCTATAAGCTTAGCAAGGCCTCTGCTTCAAGGTCAGCCGGTATTGATCCAGTGGGATAACATCACGGCAGTCGCCCACGTAAACAGATAGGGCGGCACAAGAAGCAGGAGGGCAGTGGTCAAAACTGCAAGGATTTTTCGCTAGACGGAAAATCATGTGATAGCACTGTCAGCAGTGTTCATTCCGGGAGTGGACGACTGGGAAGCAGACTTCCTCAGCAGGCACGACCTCCACCCGGGAGAGTGGGAACTTCATCGGGAAGTTTTCCGCATGATTGTGAACCGTTGGGAAAGACCAAAGGTGGAAATGATGGCGTCCCGCCCGAACAAAAAACGGGACAGGTATTGCGCCAGGTCACGAGACCTTCAGGCGATAGCTGTGGACGTCCTGGTAACACCGTGGGTGTAACAGTCGGTGTATGTGTTCCCTCTTCTGCTTCTCATAACCAAGGTCTTGAGAATTATAAGACGTAGAGGAGTAAGAACTATACTCGTGGCTCCGGATTGGCCAAGAGGGACTTGGTACCCGGAACTTCAAGAGATGCTCACAGAGGACTAATGGCCTCGGGAGCTAAGATGGGATTTGCTTTCAGCAAGAACCATGTCTGTTCCAAGAGGAACCGTGGCATCTGCCTCTAAGAAAGGACCTGCTCCAGCAGGGACCTTGTCTGTTCCAAGACTTACCGCGACTGCGTTTGACGGCATGGCGGTTGAACGCCGGATCCTAAGGGAAAAGGCATTCCGGAAGAGGTCATACCTACCCTGGTCAAAGCCAGGAAGGAGGTGACCGCACAACGTTATCACCACATGTGGTGAAAATATGTTGCGTGGGTGAGGCCAGGAAGGCCCCACGAAAAAAATTTCAACAGGAGTGTCTATGAGCCTCAAATTGGGGTCCATTAAGGTTCAAGTTTCGGCTCTGTAGATTTTCTTCCAGAAAAAATTGGCTTCAATTCCTGAAGTCCAGACGTTTGTCGAGGGAGTATTGCATATACAGCCCCTTGTGTGCCTCCAGTGGCACCGTGGGATCTCAACGTAGTGTTGGGATTCCTCAAATCATACTGGTTTGAACCGATCAAATCTGTGGATTTGAAATATCTCACATGGAAAGGGACCATGTTGTGGCCCTGGCCTCGGCCAGGCGATTGTCAGAATTGGGGGCTTTGTCTTAAAAAAAAAAAAGCTCATATTTGTTTTTCCATTCGGACAGGGCAGAACTGCGGACTCGTCCCCAGTTTCTTCCTAAGGTGGTGTCAGCGTTTCGCCTGAAACAACATATTGTGGTGCCTGCGGCTACTAGGGACTTGGAGGACTCCAAGTTGCTAGACGTTGTCGGGGCCCTAAAAATAGATAGATATATATATATATATATATTTCCAGGACGGCTGGAGTCAGAAAGTCTGACTTGCTGTTTTATATTGTATGCACCACAAAAGATGGGTGCTCCTGCTTCTAAGCAGACTATTGCTCGTTGGATTTGTAGTACAATTCAGCTTGCACAGTCTGTGGCAGGCCTGCCACAGCCAAAATCTGTCAATGCCCATTCCACAAGGAAGGTGGGCTCATCTTGGGCGGATGCCCGAGGGGGTCTCGGCTTTAAAATTTTGCCGAGCAGCTACGTGGTCAGGGGGGAACACGTTTGTAAAATTCTACAAATTTGATACCCTGGCTGAGGAGGACCTGGAGTTCTCTCATTCGGTGCTGCAGAGTCACCCGCACTCTCCCGCCCGTTTGGGAGCTTTGGTATAATCCCCATGGTCCTGACGGAGTCCCCAGCATCCACTAGGACGTTAGAGAAAATAAGATTTTACTTACCGATAAATCTATTTCTCGTAGTCCGTAGTGGATGCTGGGCGCCCATCCCAAGTGCGGATTGTCTGCATTACTTGTACATAGTTATTGTTACAAAAATCGGGTTATTATTGTTGTGAGCCATCTTTTTTAGAGGCTACTTCATTGTTATCATACTGTTAACTGGGTTCAGATCACAAGTTGTACGGTGTGATTGGTGTGGCTGGTTTGGGTCTTACCCGGGATTCAAGATCCTTCCTTATTGTGTACGCTCGTCCGGGCACAGTACCTAACTGAGGCTTGGAGGAGGGTCATAGGGGGAGGAGCCAGTACACACCATGTGATCCTAAAAGCTTGCTTTTGTGCCCTGTCTCCTGCTGAGCCGCTATTCCCCATGGTCCTGACGGAGTCCCCAGCATCCACTACGGACTACGAGAAATAGATTTATCGGTAAGTAAAATCTTATTATTTTTCTCTCTGTCTCCACCATCCCCCTCTTTCTTTTTATATACTATTTATTTGTAAAAGTGGAGGACAAGATCATACAAACATGCAAAATCAAAGGATAACAATAGACTACAAGTCGATGTACCATGAAATATTGCACAATAAAGTACATACCAAACAATGCAAATGTAGTCATGTCCACTTAGTTTTTAAATTTCTGCTGCAGTGTACACTGGGCTCCACAAGGAATGGACAATGGGGTGTAGAGAAGGATCTTGATCCGAGGCACCAACAGGCTCAAAGCTTTGACTGTTCCCAGAATGCATAGCGCTGCCTCCTATATCACCCCGCCTCCCTGCACAGGATCTCAGTTTTGTAGTTGGTGCTGCAGTATCAGGCATTTTAACAGAGGGGCTGCTCCAGGCAGTCCTAAGAAGAGCTTTTTTTTCTGACGAAAAAAGTGAAGACTTCAGGGCAGCAGCAGTGTTACATGTCAGTGGACATTCACGGCTGCAGCTCCGGCTCTCCGCAGCAGCGCTGTACACTCCCGAGCCCTGGTTGCCGGGTAACTACAGCAGGAGGCTCTGGTGTTCTTCTTGTCAGGCACACACGACGGGGGCTCTCCGGGATCGCGTGGCCGCACTTCGGGAGGTGGTAAGTGGGTCCCGCTTGCGGGACCCGGTCTTGATCGCGATCCGGTGCGGTCAGTGGGAGGCGGGCCGCGCACGCTGGCGGTTGACACTGTGGCAGTACAGGCGATCCCACTAGATCACCAGGGCATGTGACAGGTCAGGTTTTCTCTATAAACCGTTTTATTAGAGCCCGCAGTACCCGGTGGTTTTACCAGCAGGGGGATAGAGCTTGGACCTGAAGCCCCTCCCCCAGGGCGCCATTTTATGCAAATGTTCTTGCCCTGGAGCTGCATATCTGTCTCTCCCTCACTCCCTGGCAGTGTCTGCGACGCCATTATCCCTCAGCTCACTGTTCCTGGGAATGCTTGGACAAATCCTCCTATGTAAATCCGCCTGGTTGTCAGTGCTGTGACTTTACAAGACACTTAAGTATTCTACCTGCCTTTTTTAGTCAGTGTTAGTTAAGAAAGAGTGCACTTAGTCAGGGTTTCCTAGTACAATTACCCTGTGATATACATCCAGTTCTTACTGTGTGCTGTTATATCTATTGTTATTTAGCTGTGTAAGCTAGTGCAGTATTATTGTTAGTAATAACCTCTGAATTGTACAGACTGTGACTATTTGTGTGTGCATTTGATAGCTGAGTGGTGTCCATTTCATGTCTTTCACTCAACCTGCTATCCCTATATTCTATAACCTGAGGGGACTTGGTGCGTCAGGTTTTAACTAATATAGGATTTTCACAAAGATATACTGTATTACGTATTTTTCTCTGTGATTTAGTCACCAATCTCTCCTTTATCTCTGCTGGTGCTGACTACACTGCGCAGGGGTTTGGGCTAGAGGTATTGTGCAGCTGACAAATTGTACTGTGTTACCTGAAACTGCAAGTTTTATCATGTCTGCTTCTGAGGGTAACGGTTCTGAGGCTGAACACACTGCGGTATTGCTGAAGTCACAGATACCTATGAGGAGAATATAGCAGCTTTGGGCTCTGGTTCTGGAGGCTCCTTGCCCCCCAGTGGGATGGGGGCAAATAATGACCTGCCGTGGGCCGCTTTTTCCACGCTTCTGCATACGCTAATTCATAAACTAACACCCCCTATGGGACCCCCAATGCCAGTTCAACCGTTTGTGGTCCCTGCAGCTAACCTGCCGTGGGCGGATTTATCTGCTCAAATAAAGAAGTTGAACCAGTCCCTGACTACTAAAAAGTCTGACCGTCGCTCGCCTACGTCCAAGGGGTCCTCTAAGCGAGCGCTTGCTTGTCTCCTCAAAATCCACTGCTGTCACTGACACCTCGTCGGATGAAGACGGCACTTACACTGACCCCACAGGTTCTGACTCGGATACGGCTGATGGGGAGGGTGGTTAACATGTGGATGTTCCTGATCTTTTGGAGGCTATTAAGTTAATTTTACAGATTACGGATGATCCCGAGCCATCCGTTCCTCCTAAGAAACCAGATAGGTTCAAGCGTCAGAAGGTGATTAAACAAGTTTTACCGCACTCTGACCACCTAATTGATATACGTCCGGAACCCTGGGAAAACACGGGTATGAAGTTTGTGCCTCAAAAGAAGATGCTGGCTCGCTATCCCCTCGCTCCGGAGCTGTCTAAGAATTGGGAAACGCCTCCTCCAGTGGACTCGCATGTGGCTAGGATGGTGGTTTCCTCAGCTCTACCGGTCACCACCGTTGCGTCTCTAAAAGAGCCTACGGATAACAGTGTGGAGGGTTGCCTGAAAGCGATTTACACCCTCACGGGCGCTGCACAAAGGCCCACTATTGCAGCTACTTGGGCTGCAGAGGCCATTGAAGCATGGGCCTTGGAGTTAGATGCTGAAATCTCCTCTGACCATGCTAGACAATGCTTGTCTTATATTGTCACAGCTTCTCGTTATATTAAAGAGGCGGCTACTGATGCCGGTATCCTGGCAGCCAAGGCCTCTACTACATCAGTCCTGATCGCCGGATATTTTGACTGAGATCCTGGTCTGTGGATCTGGACTCTAGAAAAATCCTGGAGGTACTCCCTTTTAAGGGAGATATTCTGTTTGGGGTGGATTTAAATAAGATTGTGGCTGACTTGGCTACTGACAAAACTGCCTGTGTGCTAAGTACTGCTCCTTCTTTGTCGAAGGCTAAAAGTACTTCCTTTTGCCCCTTTCGTCCTTCAGGTAAAGCAAAAGGTCAGGCATACAACAAGCAGGCCGGCACTTCCAAACCTGGTAAGCCCAAGCCCAAAAGAGCCTGGACGGCCCGTCGGCCAGCTTCCAAGACAGATAAGCCTGCCGCATGACGGGGCGGGCCTCCCTCTGGGGGATCCCAGGGTGGGGGGCCGGCTTCTAGGGTATACCCAGGAATGATTGAAGACCACTTCAGATGCCTGGGTACGGGAAATCGTCACTCGAGGTTACGTCATAGCCTTCAAAAACCGCCCCCCTCATCGATTTTGCCAGACAGATGTACCGTTGGACAAAACTAAGGCAAACACTCTACATTCGGTGGTACAGACCCTCCTGGATACAGGAGTCATAGTACAGGTGCCTCTTGCGCAGAGGGGCCGGGGGTACTATTCTCCGCTGTTTCTAGTCCCCAAACCGAATGGGTCCTCCCGGCCCATTCTCTACCTCAAGGCATTGAACAGTTTTGTGAAGGTTTCCAAGTTCCGGATGGAAACCCTTCGCTCTATATAGTTCTGGCCTTGGAACCTGGGGACTTCATGGTCTCCCAGGATATACAGGATGCTTACCTGCATATTCCTATAGCAGTGTCTCATCAGCAATACCTAAGATTTGCGATTGGCAACTGCCATTACCAATTTCGGGCGTTACCTTTCGGTTTAACAACTGCTCCGCGAGTCTTTACAAAAGTCATGGCGGTGATGACGGTGGTACTCCTCCGTCAAGGGGTCAGGATACTGCCGTATTTGGACGACTTGTTAATCCTGGCAAATTCCCCAGAACTCTCCTGCATCATCTAGATGTGACGGTCCAGTTTCTTCAAGCCCACGGGTGGCTCATCAACTGGAAGAAGTTATCCCTGATCCCTGCTCAGAGTATGGTGCATCTGGGAGCACTATTGGACACTCGCAACCAGCGGTTGTTCCTGTCTCAGAAGAAAGTCCTGAAACTTCGGGACAGGATTCGTTGCTTCCTATCTTGTCCGCAAGCGTCGATACATTCGGCGATGCAGGTGCTGGGCCTCGTGGTGTCAGCATTCGACATAGTGGAGTACGCTCAATTTCACTCTCGCCCTCTCCAGAGGCTGCTTCTAGCCAAATGGGACGGCCTGCCTCACTGGATCAGGTCTCAAATGATCTCATTGACTCCGGAGGTCCGTCTGTCGCTGCTCTGTTGGCTCCGGGACCAACAACTGTGCAGGGGCCGTCCGTTCTGGATATCCGACTGGGTCCTGTTGACGACAGATGCCAGTCTAAGAGATAGGGGCGCGGTGCTGGAGCAACACTCCCTTCAGGGGTGGTGGACCAAGGAGGAGTCCCTCCTCTCGATCAATATTTTGGAGTTGCGGGCGGTCTTCAATGCCTTGAACCTAGCCCAGGACTTAATTCAGAACAGCCCTGTTCAAGTACAGTCGGACAACGCCACCACACTGGCTTACATAAATCATCAATGTGGCACTCGAAGCCGCCTAGCAATGAAGGAAGTCTCACGGATTCTACAGTGGGCAGAACGCCATCTACCTGCCATATCGGCAATATTCATTCCGGGAGTCCTGAATTGGGAAGCGGACTTTCTCAGTCAGGACGTGCATGCCGGCGAGTGGGGCCTCCATCCAGAAGTGTTTCAACTCCTAGTGAAAAGGTGCCTTCCAGACGTATATCTGATGGCGTCTCGACACAATCACAAGGTTCCGGTCTTCGGAGCAAGGACAAGGGATCCTCAAGCAGCATTTGTGGATGCGCTGGCGGTACCGTGGAGGTTTCGGCTGCCGTAGGTGTTTCCTCCGGTGTCACTCCTGCCCAGGGTAATTCGGAAGTTCAAGCAAGAAAAAGGAATTCTGCTTCTCATAGCTCCAGCGTGGCCCAGACTGCACTGGTTCTCAGACCAGCAAGGCCTATCGTCAGAGCGTCCAATTCTACTTCCACAATACCCAGACCTCCTCGTTCAGGGGCCCTATGTCTACCAGGACCTAGCCTGGCTGTCTTTGGCGGCGTGGCTCTTGAAGCTTCCGTCTTAAGGGCTAAAGGGTTTTCTGAGGCGGTCATTCAAACTATGTTGCGGGCCCGGAAACCGGCTTCGGCTCGGATTTGCTATAGGGTCTGGCATTCTTACTTTGGTGCGCATCTAATGATTATGACATTTCCAAGTTTAGTATAGCCAAGTTGTTGGCTTTTCTTCAGCAGGGCCTGGACTTAGGCCTGCGTTTGGCCTCCCTCAAGGTTCAAATAGCTGCCTTGTCAGCGTTGTTTCAGAGAAAAATTGCGACCTTACCTGATGTGCATACCTTTACTCAGGGTGTGTTGCGTATCCAACGTCCCTATGTCCCGCCTGTGGCTCCTTGGGACTTGTCGGTTTTGGAGGCGTTACAAGAGTCTCCGTTTGAACCTCTTGGTTCAGCTGATCTTAAGTGGCTTTCCCTTAAGGTGGTGTTTCTGCTGGCTATTGCTTCAGCTAGAGTGTCGGATTTGGGTGCCTTGTCCTGTAGTTCCCCATATATGATATTTCACCGTGACCGGGCGGTTCTTAGGACTCGTCCTGGCGTTCTACCTTAATCAGGAGATTGTAGTTCTTGCACTTGTTTCTCCTGATCTGTCACCCATAGAGCGGTCTTTGGATGTGGTACGGGCTCTCCGTATCTATGTGAAGATAACTGCTCCTATTGGGTAATCTGATTCTCTTTTTGTTGTGTTTTGGGTTTCACAAACGTGGCTGGCCTGCTCACAAGCAAACTCTGGCCAGCTGGATTAGAATGGTGATTGCACATGCTTATGGGAAGGCTGGTCTCTCTGCTCCTGATCACATTAAGGCCTATTATACTCTGTCTGTTGGACCTTCTTGGCCCAACGTGGTGCGACCCTTGAACAATTGTGCAAGGCGTCTTACGTGGTCCTCTGTGAACACGTTCATAAAGTTCTATGCCTTCGATACTAGCGCTTCCCAGGATGCTTCCTTTGGACGCCAGGTTCTTGTGCCCGCTACAGTGCGTCCCCTCCCATAAGGAACTGCTTTAGGACATCCCCCATTGTCCATTGTGGAGCCCAGTGTACCCCGCAACAGAAAATGGGTTTTATGGTAAGAACTTACCTTTGTTAAAATTCTTTCTGCGAGGTACGCTGGGCTCCACAAGGCGCCCACCCTGACGCACTTAGCTTCTTTGGGTTGGTATGGCATTAGCCGCTGACACGTCTCCTGTCGTGAGTATGCGGTGTTGTGGCTACTAACCGTTGTCGTCTCTTCCTGCTACTGCATTGGACTGGTTAACTAAAAACTGAGATCCTGTGCAGGGAGGCGGGGTGATATAGGAGGCGGCGCTATGCATTCTCAGAACAGTCAAAGCTTTGAGCCTGTTGGTGCCTCGGATCAAGATCCTACTCTACACCCCATTGTCCATTCCTTGTGGAGCCCAGTGTACGTCGCAGAAAGAGCTTTAACAAAGGTAAGTTTTTACCTTAATACTCGTTTTTTGCGGGAGAATAACTAACTAAAATCTGCAACATGAAAACTATAGGGGGACCAAAAAGGGGGGGGGGGGGTTTCGGGAAAGGAAAAGAGGTAGTGGGGGGCAATACCGCTACAATCCGCACTAACTAGGATATGGCGGAATAAATGGGATAAAAAGGGCTTTAATCACACAATAGTAGAGGAAATGTACAAATAAGCAAGAACTAAAATTGAAATTTAGAAGGAACCTGGCAGTTATCTATGGAAATGTAGGAACCAAGGGCGCCAAGTATCCAGAAATTAAACTACTGTGTCATGAAGCAAGGTAGTAAGGTATTCCCTAGATGCTATAAACCAAATTTTGTTCACTACATTTTGTAAAGATGGGACTGCAGATTGCTTCCATTGTGTCGCTATAAGTAACCTGGCGGCATTAAAGATAAGAGTGCAGAGTCTACTCGGTCCAGAAACCCCTTCCAATGGTTTACATAACAAGGTATGTAGGGGCTAATAGGAGTGGAAATTTGAATAACTGTCCTCATGATTGTGAAGATGCTAATCATATAAGAGCTAATCACAGAGCAATCCCACCATACATGTAAGAAGGAGCCCATAGATCTACATTGTCTCCAGCATAGATCTGAACTTGATGGAACCTTTCAGGGAACATATACCACCTTGAGTAGACTTTGAAGGTATTTTCCTTAAGGTTTGTGTCAATAGATGCCTTGGCGATCAAGCTCCTGATCTCTGTCCAGTCCTCCAAGAATACTCCCAAGTCTTGTTCCCAGGCCAATTCAAATGGTTCCTTTTGGGGGGGGGGAGGAGTCGACCAGCAGAGAGTATAAAATAGAAATAACACTTCTGAGCCCTGGGTCATAAATACATATTCGTTCACAGGGGAGGCGTTTTCTGAGTTTACCAGACTTGCATGAAGCACAGAGAACTGGTAATCAAAGTCCCTGGTTTCCTGTATATCGTATTGCGCCAGGTCAAGAGACCCTCAGGCAGTAGCGGTAGACGCCCTCGTGACACCGTGGGTGATCCGGTCCATCTATATATTTCCTCTTCCTCTCATATCAAAGGTGTTGAGAATAGTAAGAAGAAAAGGAGTGAGAACAATCCTCGTTGTTCCAGATTGGCCACGACGGACCTGGTATCCAGATCTGCAGGAAATGCTCACGGAAGATCCGTGGCCTCTTCCTCTAAGGCAGAACCTGTTGCAACAGGGTCCCTGTCTGTTCCAAGACTTACCGCGGCTGCGCTTGACGCCATGGCAGTTGAACGCCGGATCCTAGCGGAAAAATGTATTCTGGTGGAGGTTATCCCTACACTGATAAAGGCTAGGAAGGAAGTAACAGCAAAACATTATCACCGTATATGGCGAAGATATGGTTCTTAGTGTGAGGCCAGGAGTACTCCTACGGAAGAATTCCATCTGGGCCGTTTCCTTCACTTCCTACAGACTGGAGAGGATTTGGGCTTTAAATTAGGCTCCATTAAGGTCCAGATTTTGGCCCTATCCATTTTCTTTCAAAAATAATTGGCTTCTCTCCCAGAAGTTCAGACTTTTGTTAAGGGAGTACTGCATATTCAGCCTCCGTTTGTGCCTCCGGTTGCTCCTTGGGACCTTTAATGTGGTCTTGGGCTTCCTAAAGTCACACTGGTTTGAACCGCTGAGAACGGTGGAGTTGAAATATCTCACTTGAAAGGTGGTCATGTTATTAGCCCTGGCTTCGGCTAGCCGAGTGTCGGAATTACCGGCTTTATCACATAAAAGCCCCTATCTGGTTTTCCATATGGATAGAGCGGAATTGCGGACACGTCCTCAGTTCCTGCCAAAAGTGGTTTCATCCTTTCATATGAACCAACCTATTGTGGTGCCTGTGGCTACACGGGACTTGGAGGATTCCCTTGATGTAGTCAGGGCTTTGAAAATTTATGTAGCCAGGACGGCTAGAGTCCGAAAAATAGAAGCACTGTTTGTTCTGTATGCAGCCAACAAGCTTGGCAGCCCTGCTTCAAAGCAGACTCTTGCTCGCTGGATCTGTAACACGATTCAGCAGGCGCATTCTACGGCAGGATTGTCGTTACCTAAATCGATCAAGGCCCATTCCACTAGGAAAGTGGACTCTTCTTGGGCGGCTGCCCGAGGGGTCTCTGCACTACAGCTGTGTTGAGCTGCTACTTGGTCGAGTACAAACACCTTTGCAAAATTCTGTAAGTTTGATACCCTGGCTGTTTGCTCAATCGGTGCTGCAGAGTCATCCGCACTCTCCCGCCCGTTTGGGAGCTTTGGTATAATCCTCATGGTCCTTACGGAGTCCCCAGCATCCTCTAGGACGTTAGAGAAAATAAGATTTTACTTACCGGTAAATCTATTTCTCTTAGTCCGTAGAGGATGCTGGGCGCCCGTCCCAAGTGCGGACTTCTGCAATACTTGTATATAGTTATTGCTTCAATAAGGTTTACGTTATTGTTGCATCGGGCGTGAACTGATGCTATGTTATTGTCATACTGTTTACTGGATTGTTATCACAAGTTATACGGTGTGATTGGTGTGGCTGGTATGAATCTTGCCCTTGGATTAACAAAAGTCCTTTCCTCGTACTGTCCATCTCCTCTGGGCACAGTTCTCTAAATGAGGTCTGGAGGGGGGGCAGAGAGGGAGAAGCCAGTGCACACCAGGAACTAAATTATTTCTTAAAGTGCTCATGTCTCCTGCGGAGCCAGTCTCTCCCCATGGTCCTTACGGAGTCCCCAGCATCCTCTACGGACTACGAGAAATAGATTTACCGGAGAGTAAAATCTTATTTCTCTGACGTCCTAGTGGATGCTGGGACTCCGTAAGGACCATGGGGAATAGCGGCTCCGCAGGAGACAGGGCACAAGAATAAAAGCTTTAGGATCAGGTGGTGTGCACTGGCTCCTCCCCCTATGACCCTCCTCCAAGCCTCAGTTAGATTTTTGTGCCCGAACGAGAAGGGTGCAGGCTAGGTGGCTCTCCTGAGCTGCTTAGAATAAAAGTTTATTTTAGGTTTTTTTATTTTCAGTGAGTCCTGCTGGCAACAGGCTCACTGCATCGTGGGACTAAGGGGAGAAGAAGCGAACTCACCTGCGTGCAGAGTGGATTGGGCTTCTTAGGCTACTGGACATTAGCTCCAGAGGGACGATCACAGGTTCAGCCTGGATGGGTCCCGGAGCCGCGCTGCCGGCCCCCTTACAGAGCCAGAAGAGCGAAGAGGTCCGGTGAAATCGGCGGCAGAAGACGATCCTGTCTTCAGACTAAGGTAGCGCACAGCACCGCAGCTGTGCGCCATTGCTCTCAGCACACTTCACACTCCGGTCACTGAGGGTGCAGGGCGCTGGGGGGGAGCGCCCTGAGACGCAATATAAACAGAGAATACCTTAGGTTGGCAAAACAATACATCACATATAGCTCCTGGGCTATATGGATGTATTTTAACCCCTGCCATTTTTACAGAAAAGAGCGGGAGATAAGGACGTCGTGAAGGGGCGGAGCCTATCTCCTCAGCACACAAGCGCCATTTTCCCTCACAGCTCCGCTGGAAGGACGGCTCCCTGACTCTCCCCTGCAGACCTGCTACAGAATCCGGGTAAAAAAGAGAAGGGGGGGCACTATTGGCAGCTAATAATAATATAAACAGCAGCTATAAGGGAATAACACTTATATAAGGTTATCCCTGTGTATATATATATAGCGCTTGGTGTGTGCTGGCAGACTCTCCCTCTGTCTCTCCAAAGGGCTAGTGGGGTCCTGTCCTCTTTCAGAGCATTCCCGGTGTGTGTGCTGTGTGTCGGTACGTGTGTGTCGACATATATGAGGAGGAAAATGATGTGGAGGCGGAGCAATTGCCTGGGTTAGTGATGTCACCCCCTAGGGAGTCGACACCTGACTGGATGATCGTATTTAAAGAATTACGTGATAATGTCAGCACTTTGCAAAAAACTGTTGACGACATGAGACAGCCGGCAAATCAATTAGTGCCTGTCCAGGCGTCTCAAACACCGTCAGGGGCCCTAAAACGCCCGTTACCTCAGTGGGTCGACACAGACCCAGACACAGATACTGAGTCTAGTGTCGACGGTGAGGAGTCAAACGTAATGTCCAGTAGGGCCACACGTTACATGATCACGGCAATGAAGGAGGCATTGAACATTTCTGACACTACAAGTACCACAAAGAAGGGTATTATGTGGGGTGTGAAAAAACTACCAATAGTTTTTCCTGAGTCAGATGAATTAAATGAGGTGTGTGATAAAGCGTGGGTTTCCCCCGACAAAAAACTGCTAATTTCTAATAAATTATTGGCACTATATCCTTTCCCGTCAGAGGTTAGGACGCGTTGGGAAACACCCCCTAGGGTAGATAAGGCGCTCACACGTTTATCTAAACAAGTAGCGTTACCGTCTCCTGATACGGCCACCCTCAAAGAACCAGCTGATAGAAGGCTGGAAAATATCCTAAAGAGTATATACACACATACTGGTGTTATACTGCGACCAGCAATCGCTTCAGCCTGGATGTGCAGTGCTGGAGTCGCGTGGTCGGATTCCCTGACTGAAAATATTGATACCCTGGATAGGGACAATATATTGTTAACTATAGAGCATTTGAAGGATGCATTACTGTATATGCGTGATGCACAGAGGGATATTTGCACCCTGGCATCAAGAGTAAGTGCTATGTCCATTTCTGCCAGAAGAGCGTTATGGACGCGACAGTGGTCAGGGGATGCGGATTCCAAACGACATATGGAAGTATTGCCGTATAAAGGGGAGGAGTTATTTGGGGCTGGTCTATCGGACCTGGTGGCCACGGCAACGGCTGGAAAGTCCACCTTTTTACCCCAGGTCACTTCACATCAGCAGAAAAAGACACCGTCTTTTCAAACTCAGTCCTTTCGTTCCCATAAGTACAAGCGAGCAAAAGGCCACTCTTTTCTGCCCCGGGGCAGAGGAAGAGGAAAAAGACTGCACCATGCAGCCGCTTCCCAGGAGCAGAAGCCCTCCCCTGCTTCTGCCAAGTCTTCAGCATGACGCTGGGGCTTTACAAGCAGACTCAGACATGGTGCCGTTTTATTAGAGCCCGCAGTACCCGGTGGTTTTACCAGCAGGGGGATAGAGCTTGGACCTCCCCCAGCCCCAGGGCGCCATTTTCTGCAAATGTTCTTGCCCTGGAGCTGCATATCTGTCTCTCCCTCACTCCCTGGCAGTGTCTGCGACGCCATTATCCCTCAGCTCACTGTTCCTGGGAATGCTTGGACAAATCCTCCTATGTAAATCCGCCTGGTTGTCAGTGCTGTGACTTTACAAGACACTTAAGTATTCTACCTGCCTTTTTTAGTCAGTGTTAGTTAAGAAAGAGTGCACTTAGTCAGGGTTTCCTAGTATAATTACCCTGTGATATACATCCAGTTCTTACTGTGTGCTGTTATATCTATTGTTATATAGCTGTGTAAGCTAGTGCAGTATTATTGTTAGTAATAACCTCTGAATTGTACAGACTGTGACTATTTGTGTGTGCATTTGATAGCTGAGTGGTGTCCATTTCATGTCTTTCACTCAACCTGCTATCCCTATATTCTATAACCTGAGGGGACTTGGTGCGTCAGGTTTTAACTAATATAGGATTTTCACAAAGATATACTGTATTACGTATTTTTCTCTGTGATTTAGTCACCAATCTCTCCTTTATCTCTGCTGGTGCTGACTACACTGCGCAGGGGTTTGGGCTAGAGGTATTGTGCTGCTGACAAATTGTACTGTGTTACCTGAAACTGCAAGTTTTATCATGTCTGCTTCTGAGGGTAACGGTTCTGAGGCTGAACACACTGCGGTATTGCTGAAGTCACAGATACCTATGAGGAGAATATAGCAGCTTTGGGCTCTGGTTCTGGAGGCTCCTTGCCCCCCAGTGGGATGGGGGCAAATAATGACCTGCCGTGGGGCGCTTTTTCCACGCTTCTGCATACGCTAATTCATAAACTAACACCCCCTATGGGACCCCCAATGCCAGTTCAACCGTTTGTGGTCCCTGCAGCTAACCTGCCGTGGGTGGATGATTTATCTGCTCAAATAAAGAAGTTGAACCAGTCCCTGACTACTAAAAAGTCTGACCGTCGCTCGCCTACGTCCAAGGGGTCCTCTAAGCGAGCGCTTGCTTGTCTCCTCAAAATCCACTGCTGTCACTGACACCTCGTCGGATGAAGACGGCACTTACACTGACCCCACAGGTTCTGACTCGGATACGGCTGATGGGGAGGGTGGTTAACATGTGGATGTTCCTGATCTTTTGGAGGCTATTAAGTTAATTTTACAGATTACGGATGATCCCGAGCCATCCGTTCCTCCTAAGAAACCAGATAGGTTCAAGCGTCAGAAGGTGATTAAACAAGTTTTACCGCACTCTGACCACCTAATTGATATACGTCCGGAACCCTGGGAAAACACGGGTATGAAGTTTGTGCCTCAAAAGAAGATGCTGGCTCGCTATCCCCTTGCTCCGGAGCTGTCTAAGAATTGGGAAACGCCTCCTCCAGTGGACTCGCATGTGGCTAGGATGGTGGTTTCCTCAGCTCTACCGGTCACCACCGTTGCGTCTCTAAAAGAGCCTACGGATAACAGTGTGGAGGGTTGCCTGAAAGCGATTTACACCCTCACGGGCGCTGCACAAAGGCCCACTATTGCAGCTACTTGGGCTGCAGAGGCCATTGAAGCATGGGCCTTGAAGTTAGATGCTGAAATCTCCTCTGACCATGCTAGACAATGCTTGTCTTATATTGTCACAGCTTCTCGTTATATTAAAGAGGCGGCTACTGATGCCGGTATCCTGGCAGCCAAGGCCTCTACTACATCAGTCCTGATCGCCGGATATTTTGGCTGAGATCCTGGTCTGTGGATCTGGACTCTAGAAAAACCCTGGAGGTACTCCCTTTTAAGGGAGATATTCTGTTTGGGGAGGATTTAAATAAGATTGTGGCTGACTTGGCTACTGACAAAACTGCCTGTGTGCTAAGTACTGCTCCTTCTTTGTCGAAGGCTAAAAGTACTTCCTTTTGCCCCTTTCGTCCTTCAGGTAAAGCAAAAGGTCAGGCATACAACAAGCAGGCCGGCACTTCCAAACCTGGTAAGCCTAAGCCCAAAAGAGCCTGGACGGCCCGTCGGCCAGCTTCCAAGACAGATAAGCCTGCCGCATGACGAGGCGGGCCTCCCTCTGGGGGATCCCAGGGTGGGGGGCCGGCTTCTAGGGTATACCCAGGAATGATTGAAGACCACTTCAGATGCCTGGGTACGGGAAATCGTCACTCGAGGTTACGCCATAGCCTTCAAAAACCGCCCCCCTCATCGATTTTGCCAGACAGATGTACCGTTGGACAAAACTAAGGCAAACACTCTACATTCGGTGGTACAGACCCTCCTGGATACAGGAGTCATAGTACAGGTGCCTCTTGCGCAGAGGGGCCGGGGGTACTATTCTCCGCTGTTTCTAGTCCCCAAACCGAATGGGTCCTCCCGGCCCATTCTCAACCTCAAGGCATTGAACAGTTTTGTGAAGGTTTCCAAGTTCCGGATGGAAACCCTTCGCTCTATATAGTTCTGGCCTTGGAACCTGGGGACTTCATGGTCTCCCAGGATATACAGGATGCTTACCTGCATATTCCTATAGCAGTGTCTCATCAGCAATACCGGAGATTTGCGATTGGCAACTGCCATTACCAATTTCGGGCGTTACCTTTCGGTTTAACAACTGCTCCGCGAGTCTTTACAAAAGTCATGGCGGTGATGACGGTGGTACTCCTCCGTCAAGGGGTCAGGATACTGCCGTATTTGGACGACTTGTTAATCCTGGCAAATTCCCCAGAACTCTCCTGCATCATCTAGATGTGACGGTCCAGTTTCTGCAAGCCCACGGGTGGCTCATCAACTGGAAGAAGTTATCCCTGATCCCTGCTCAGAGTATGGTGCATCTGGGAGCACTATTGGACACTCACAACCAGCGGTTGTTCCTGTCTCAGAAGAAAGTCCTGAAACTTCGGGACAGGATTCGTTGCTTCCTATCTTGTCCGCAAGCGTCGATACATTCGGCGATGCAGGTGCTGGGCCTCGTGGTGTCAGCATTCGACATAGTGGAGTACGCTCAATTTCACTCTCGCCCTCTCCAGAGGCTGCTTCTAGCCAAATGGGACGGCCTGCCTCACTGGATCAGGTCTCAAATGATCTCATTGACTCCGGAGGTCCGTCTGTCGCTGCTCTGTTGGCTCCGGGACCAACAACTGTGCAGGGGCCGTCCGTTCTGGATATCCGACTGGGTCCTGTTGACGACAGATGCCAGTCTAAGAGATAGGGGCGCGGTGCTGGAGCAACACTCCCTTCAGGGGTGGTGGACCAAGGAGGAGTCCCTCCTCTCGATCAATATTTTGGAGTTGCGGGCGGTCTTCAATGCCTTGAACCTAGCCCAGGACTTAATTCAGAACAGCCCTGTTCAAGTACAGTCGGACAACGCCACCACACTGGCTTATATAAATCATCAAGGTGGCACTCGAAGCCGCCTAGCAATGAAGGAAGTCTCACTGATTCTACAGTGGGCAGAACGCCATCTACCTGCCATATCGGCAATATTCATTCCGGGAGTCCTGAATTGGAAAGCGGACTTTCTCAGTCAGGACGTGCATGCCGGCGAGTGGGGCCTCCATCCAGAAGTGTTTCAACTCCTAGTGAAAAGGTGCCTTCCAGACGTATATCTGATGGCGTCTCGACACAATCACAAGGTTCCGGTCTTCGGAGCAAGGACAAGGGATCCTCAAGCAGCATTTGTGGATGCGCTGGCGGTACCGTGGAGGTTTCGGCTGCCGTAGGTGTTTCCTCCGGTGTCACTCCTGCCCAGGGTAATTCGGAAGTTCAAACAAGAAAAAGGAATTCTGCTTCTCATAGCTCCAGCGTGGCCCAGACTGCACTGGTTCTCAGACCAGCAAGGCCTATCGTCAGAGCGTCCAATTCTACTTCCACAATACCCAGACCTCCTCGTTCAGGGGCCCTATGTCTACCAGGACCTAGCCTGGCTGTCTTTGGCGGCGTGGCTCTTGAAGCTTCCGTCTTAAGGGCTAAAGGGTTTTCTGAGGCGGTCATTCAAACTATGTTGCGGGCCCGGAAACCGGCTTCGGCTCGGATTTGCTATAGGGTCTGGCATTCTTACTTTGGTGCGCATCTAATGATTATGACATTTCCAAGTTTAGTATAGCCAAGTTGTTGGCTTTTCTTCAGCAGGGCCTGGACTTAGGCCTGCGTTTGGCCTCCCTCAAGGTTCAAATAGCTGCCTTGTCAGCGTTGTTTCAGAGAAAAATTGCGACCTTACCTGATGTGCATACCTTTACTCAGGGTGTGTTGCGTATCCAACGTCCCTATGTCCCGCCTGTGGCTCCTTGGGACTTGTCGGTTTTGGAGGCGTTACAAGAGTCTCCGTTTGAACCTCTTGGTTCAGCTGATCTTAAGTGGCTTTCCCTTAAGGTGGTGTTTCTGCTGGCTATTGCTTCAGCTAGAGTGTCGGATTTGGGTGCCTTGTCCTGTAGTTCCCCATATCTGATATTTCACCGTGACCGGGCGGTTCTTAGGACTCGTCCTGGCGTTCTACCTTAATCAGGAGATTGTAGTTCTTGCACTTGTTTCTCCTGATCGGTCACCCATAGAGCGGTCTTTGGATGTGGTACGGGCTCTCCGTATCTATGTGAAGATAACTGCTCCTATTAGGTAATCTGATTCTCTTTTTGTTGTGTTTTGGGTTTCACAAACGTGGCTGGCCTGCTCACAAGCAAACTCTGGCCAGCTGGATTAGAATGGTGATTGCACATGCTTATGGGAAGGCTGGTCTCTCTGCTCCTGATCACATTAAGGCCTATTATACTCTGTCTGTTGGACCTTCTTGGGCGGCCCAACGTGGTGCGACCCTTGAACAATTGTGCAAGGCGTCTTACGTGGTCCTCTGTGAACACGTTCATAAAGTTCTATGCCTTCGATACTAGCGCTTCCCAGGATGCTTCCTTTGGACGCCAGGTTCTTGTGCCCGCTACAGTGCGTCCCCTCCCATAAGGAACTGCTTTAGGACATCCCCATTGTCCATTGTGGAGCCCAGTGTACCCCGCAACAGAAAATGGGTTTTATGGTAAGAACTTACCTTTGTTAAAATTCTTTCTGCGAGGTACGCTGGGCTCCACAAGGCGCCCACCCTGACGCACTTAGCTTCTTTGGGTTGGTATGGCATTAGCCGCTGACACGTCTCCTGTCGTGAGTATGCGGTTTTGTGGCTACTAACCGTTGTCGTCTCTTCCTGCTACTGCATTGGACTGGTTAACTAAAAACTGAGATCCTGTGCAGGGAGGCGGGGTGATATAGGAGGCGGCGCTATGCATTCTCAGAACAGTCAAAGCTTTGAGCCTGTTGGTGCCTCGGATCAAGATCCTACTCTACACCCCATTGTCCATTCCTTGTGGAGCCCAGTGTACCTCGCAGAAAGAGCTTTAACAAAGGTAAGTTTTTACCTTAATACTCGTTTTTTGCGGGAGAATAACTAACTAAAATCTGCAACATGAAAACTATAGGGGGACCAAAAAGGGGGGGGGGGGGGGGTGTTTCGGGAAAGGAAAAGAGGTAGTGGGGGGCAATACCGCTACAATCCGCACTAACTAGGATATGGCGGAATAAATGGGATAAAAAGGGCTTTAATCACACAATAGTAGAGGAAATGTACAAATAAGCAAGAACTAAAATTGAAATTTAGAAGGAACCTGGCAGTTATCTATGGAAATGTAGGAACCAAGGGCGCCAAGTATCCAGAAATTAGACTACTGTGTCATGAAGCAAGGTAGTAAGGTATTCCCTAGATGCTATAAACCAAATTTTGTTCACTACATTTTGTAAAGATGGGACTGCAGATTGCTTCCATTGTGTCGCTATAAGTAACCTGGCGGCATTAAAGATAAGAGTGCAGAGTCTACTCGGTCCAGAAACCCCTTCCAATGGTTTACATAACAAGGTATGTAGGGGCTAATAGGAGTGGAAATTTGAATAACTGTCCTCATGATTGTGAAGATGCTAATCATATAAGAGCTAATCACAGAGCAATCCCACCATACATGTAAGAAGGAGCCCATAGATCTACATTGTCTCCAGCATAGATCTGAACTTGATGGAACCTTTCAGGGAACATATACCACCTTGAGTAGACTTTGAAGGTATTTTCCTTAAGGTTTGTGTCAATAGATGCCTTGGCGATCAAGCTCCTGATCTCTGTCCAGTCCTCCAAGAATACTCCCAAGTCTTGTTCCCAGGCCAATTCAAATGGTTCCTTTTGGGGGGGGGGAGGAGTCGACCAGCAGAGAGTATAAAATAGAAATAACACTTCTGAGCCCTGGGTCATAAATACATATTCGTTCACAGGGGAGGCGTTTTCTGAGTTTACCAGACTTGCATGAAGCACAGAGAACTGGTAATCAAAGTCCCTGGTTTCCTGTATATCGTATTGCGCCAGGTCAAGAGACCCTCAGGCAGTAGCGGTAGACGCCCTCGTGACACCGTGGGTGATCCGGTCCATCTATATATTTCCTCCTCTTCCTCTCATATCAAAGGTGTTGAGAATAGTAAGAAGAAAAGGAGTGAGAACAATCCTCGTTGTTCCAGATTGGCCACGACGGACCTGGTATCCAGATCTGCAGGAAATGCTCACGGAAGATCCGTGGCCTCTTCCTCTAAGGCAGAACCTGTTGCAACAGGGTCCCTGTCTGTTCCAAGACTTACCGCGGCTGCGCTTGACGCCATGGCAGTTGAACGCCGGATCCTAGCGGAAAAATGTATTCTGGTGGAGGTTATCCCTACACTGATAAAGGCTAGGAAGGAAGTAACAGCAAAACATTATCACCGTATATGGCGAAGATATGTTTCTTAGTGTGAGGCCAGGAGTACTCCTACGGAAGAATTCCATCTGGGCCGTTTCCTTCACTTCCTACAGACTGGAGAGGATTTGGGCTTTAAATTAGGCTCCATTAAGGTCCAGATTTTGGCCCTATCCATTTTCTTTCAAAAATAATTGGCTTCTCTCCCAGAAGTTCAGACTTTTGTTAAGGGAGTACTGCATATTCAGCCTCCGGTTGCTCCTTGGGACCTTTAATGTGGTCTTGGGCTTCCTAAAGTCACACTGGTTTGAACCGCTGAGAACGGTGGAGTTGAAATATCTCACTTGAAAGGTGGTCATGTTATTAGCCCTGGCTTCGGCTAGCCGAGTGTCGGAATTACCGGCTTTATCACATAAAAGCCCCTATCTGGTTTTCCATATGGATAGAGCGGAATTGCGGACACGTCCTCAGTTCCTGCCAAAAGTGGTTTCATCCTTTCATATGAACCAACCTATTGTGGTGCCTGTGGCTACACGGGACTTGGAGGATTCCCTTGATGTAGTCAGGGCTTTGAAAATTTATGTAGCCAGGACGGCTAGAGTCCGAAAAATAGAAGCACTGTTTGTTCTGTATGCAGCCAACAAGCTTGGCAGCCCTGCTTCAAAGCAGACTCTTGCTCGCTGGATCTGTAACACGATTCAGCAGGCGCATTCTACGGCAGGATTGTCGTTACCTAAATCGATCAAGGCCCATTCCACTAGGAAAGTGGACTCTTCTTGGGCGGCTGCCCGAGGGGTCTCTGCACTACAGCTGTGTTGAGCTGCTACTTGGTCGGGTACAAACACCTTTGCAAAATTCTGTAAGTTTGATACCCTGGCTGTTTGCTCAATCGGTGCTGCAGAGTCATCCGCACTCTCCCGCCCGTTTGGGAGCTTTGGTATAATCCTCATGGTCCTTACGGAGTCCCCAGCATCCTCTAGGACGTTAGAGAAAATAAGATTTTACTTACCGGTAAATCTATTTCTCTTAGTCCGTAGAGGATGCTGGGCGCCCGTCCCAAGTGCGGACTTCTGCAATACTTGTATATAGTTATTGCTTCAATAAGGTTTACGTTATTGTTGCATCGGGCGTGAACTGATGCTATGTTATTGTCATACTGTTTACTGGATTGTTATCACAAGTTATACGGTGTGATTGGTGTGGCTGGTATGAATCTTGCCCTTGGATTAACAAAAGTCCTTTCCTCGTACTGTCCATCTCCACTGGGCACAGTTCTCTAAATGAGGTCTGGAGGGGGGGCAGAGAGGGAGAAGCCAGTGCACACCAGGAACTAAATTATTTCTTAAAGTGCTCATGTCTCCTGTGGAGCCAGTCTCTCCCCATGGTCCTTACGGAGTCCCCAGCATCCTCTACGGACTACGAGAAATAGATTTACCGGAGAGTAAAATCTTATTTCTCTGACGTCCTAGTGGATGCTGGGACTCCGTAAGGACCATGGGGAATAGCGGCTCCGCAGGAGACAGGGCACAAGAATAAAAGCTTTAGGATCAGGTGGTGTGCACTGGCTCCTCCCCCTATGACCCTCCTCCAAGCCTCAGTTAGATTTTTGTGCCCGAACGAGAAGGGTGCAGGCTAGGTGGCTCTCCTGAGCTGCTTAGAATAAAAGTTTATTTTAGGTTTTTTTATTTTCAGTGAGTCCTGCTGGCAACAGGCTCACTGCATCGTGGGACTAAGGGGAGAAGAAGCGAACTCACCTGCGTGCAGAGTGGATTGGGCTTCTTAGGCTACTGGACATTAGCTCCAGAGGGACGATCACAGGTTCAGCCTGGATGGGTCCCGGAGCCGCGCCGCCGGCCCCCTTACAGAGCCAGAAGAGCGAAGAGGTCCAGTGAAATCGGCGGCAGAAGACGGTCCTGTCTTCAGACTAAGGTAGCGCACAGCACCGCAGCTGTGCGCCATTGCTCTCAGCACACTTCACACTCCGGTCACTGAGGGTGCAGGGCGCTGGGGGGGGAGCGCCCTGAGACGCAATATAAACAGAGAATACCTTAGGTTGGCAAAACAATACATCACATATAGCTCCTGGGCTATATGGATGTATTTTAACCCCTGCCATTTTTACAGAAAAGAGCGGGAGATAAGGACGTCGTGAAGGGGCGGAGCCTATCTCCTCAGCACACAAGCGCCATTTTCCCTCACAGCTCCGCTGGAAGGACGGCTCCCTGACTCTCCCCTGCAGACCTGCTACAGAATCAGGGTAAAAAAGAGAAGGGGGGGCACTATTGGCAGCTAATAATAATATAAACAGCAGCTATAAGGGAATAACACTTATATAAGGTTATCCCTGTATATATATATAGCGCTTGGTGTGTGCTGGCAGACTCTCCCTCTGTCTCTCCAAAGGGCTAGTGGGGTCCTGTCCTCTTTCAGAGCATTCCCGGTGTGTGTGCTGTGTGTCGGTACGTGTGTGTCGACATATATGAGGAGGAAAATGATGTGGAGGCGGAGCAATTGCCTGGGTTAGTGATGTCACCCCCTAGGGAGTCGACACCTGACTGGATGATCGTATTTAAAGAATTACGTGATAATGTCAGCACTTTGCAAAAAACTGTTGACGACATGAGACAGCCGGCAAATCAATTAGTGCCTGTCCAGGCGTCTCAGACACCGTCAGGGGCCCTAAAACGCCCGTTACCTCAGTGGGTCGACACAGACCCAGACACAGATACTGAGTCTAGTGTCGACGGTGAGGAGTCAAACGTAATGTCCAGTAGGGCCACACGTTACATGATCACGGCAATGAAGGAGGCATTGAACATTTCTGACACTACAAGTACCACAAACAAGGGTATTATGTGGGGTGTGAAAAAACTACCAATAGTTTTTCCTGAGTCAGATGAATTAAATGAGGTGTGTGATAAAGCGTGGGTTTCCCCCGACAAAAAACTGCTAATTTCTAATAAATTATTGGCACTATATCCTTTCCCGTCAGAGGTTAGGACGCGTTGGGAAACACCCCCTAGGGTAGATAAGGCGCTCGCACGTTTATCTAAACAAGTAGCGTTACCGTCTCCTGATACGGCCACCCTCAAAGAACCAGCTGATAGAAGGCTGGAAAATATCCTAAAGAGTATATACACACATACTGGTGTTATACTGCGACCAGCAATCGCTTCAGCCTGGATGTGCAGTGCTGGAGTCGCGTGGTCGGATTCCCTGACTGAAAATATTGATACCCTGGATAGGGACAATATATTGTTAACTATAGAGCATTTGAAGGATGCATTACTGTATATGCGTGATGCACAGAGGGATATTTGCACCCTGGCATCAAGAGTAAGTGCTATGTCCATTTCTGCCAGAAGAGCGTTATGGACGCGACAGTGGTCAGGGGATGCGGATTCCAAACGACATATGGAAGTATTGCCGTATAAAGGGGAGGAGTTATTTGGGGCTGGTCTATCGGACCTGGTGGCCACGGCAACGGCTGGAAAGTCCACCTTTTTACCCCAGGTCACTTCACATCAGCAGAAAAAGACACCGTCTTTTCAAACTCAGTCCTTTCGTTCCCATAAGTACAAGCGAGCAAAAGGCCACTCTTTTTCTGCCCCGGGGCAGAGGAAGAGGAAAAAGACTGCACCATGCAGCCGCTTCCCAGGAGCAGAAGCCCTCCCCTGCTTCTGCCAAGTCTTCAGCATGACGCTGGGGCTTTACAAGCAGACTCAGACATGGTGGGGGCCCGTCTCAAGAATTTCAACGCGCAGTGGGCTCACTCGCAAGTGGACCCCTGGATTCTACAGGTAGTATCGCAGGGGTACAAACTGGAATTCGAGGCGTTTCCCCCTCGCCGGTTCCTGAAGTCTGCTCTACCAAAGTCTCCCTCCGACAGGGAGGCAGTTTTGGAAGCCATTCACAAGCTGTATTCCCAGCAGGTGATAATCAAGGTACCCCTCCTACAACAGGGAAAGGGGTATTATTCCACGCTGTTTGTGGTACCGAAGCCGGACGGCTCGGTGAGACCAATTTTAAATCTGAAATCCTTGAACACTTACATAAAAAGGTTCAAATTCAAGATGGAGTCACTCAGAGCGGTGATAGCGAACCTGGAAGAAGGGGACTATATGGTGTCTCTGGACATCAAAGATGCTTATCTCCACGTCCCAATCTACCCTTCTCACCAAGGGTACCTCAGGTTTGTAGTACAAAACTGTCATTATCAGTTTCAGACGCTGCCGTTTGGGTTGTCCACGGCACCTCGGGTCTTTACCAAGGTAATGGCCGAAATGATGATTCTTCTTCGAAGAAAAGGCATCTTAATTATCCCTTACTTGGACGATCTCCTGATAAGGGCAAGGTCCAAGGAACAGTTAGAAGTCGGAGTAGCACTATCTCAGGTAGTGTTACGTCAGCACGGGTGGATCCTAAATATTCCAAAATCGCAGCTGATTCCAACGACACGTCTACTGTTCCTAGGAATGATTCTGGACACAGTCCAGAAGAAGGTGTTTCTCCCGGAGGAGAAGGCCAGGGAGTTATCCGAGCTAGTCAGGAACCTCCTAAAACCAGGCCAAGTATCAGTGCACGAGGGTCCTGGGAAAAATGGTGGCTTCTTACGAAGCGATCCCATTCGGAAGATTCCATGCAAGAACGTTTCAGTGGGATCTACTGGAAAAATGGTCCGGATCGCATCTTCAGATGCATCAGCGGATAACCCTGTCGCCAAGGACAAGGGTGTCTCTTCTGTGGTGGCTGCAGAGTGCTCATCTACTAGAGGGCCGCAGATTTGGCATTCAGGATTGGATCCTGGTGACCACGGATGCAAGCCTGAGAGGCTGGGGAGCAGTCACACAAGGAAGAAATTTCCAGGGCTTGTGGTCAAGCATGGAAACATCTCTTCATATAAACATTCTGGAACTAAGGGCCATTTACAATGCCCTAAGTCAAGCGAAACCCCTGCTTCAGGGTCAGGCGGTATTGATACAATCGGACAACATCACGTCAGTCGCCCACGTAAACAGACAGGGCGGCACGAGAAGCAGGAGGGCAATGGCAGAAGCTGCAAGGATTCTTCGCTGGGTGGAAAATCATGTGATAGCACTGTCAGCAGTGTTCATTCCGGGAGTGGACAACTGGGAAGCAGACTTCCTCAGCAGACACGACCTTCACCCGGGAGAGTGGGGACTTCACCCAGAAGTCTTCCACCTGATTGTAAACCGTTGGGAAAAGCCAAAGGTGGACATGATGGCGTCCCGTCTAAACAAAAAACTAGACAGATATTGCGCCAGGTCAAGGGACCCTCAGGCAATAGCGGTGGACGCTCTGGTAACGCCGTGGGTGTACCAGTCAGTGTATGTGTTCCTTCCTCTGCCTCTCATACCAAAAGTACAGAGAATCATAAGAAGGAGAGGAGTAAGAACTATACTCGTGGTTCCGGATTGGCCAAGAAGGACTTGGTACCCGGAACTTCAAGAGATGCTCACGGACGAACCGTGGCCTCTACCTCTAAGAAAGGACCTGCTCCAGCAGGGGCCTTGTCTGTTCCAAGACTTACCGCGGCTGCGTTTGACGGCATGGCGGTTCAACGCCGGATCCTGAAGGAAAAAGGCATTCCAGATGAAGTCATCCCTACCCTGGTCAAGGCCAGGAAGGACGTAACCGCAAAACATTATCACCGCATTTGGCGAAAATATGTTGCGTGGTGTGAGGCCAAGAAGGCCCCTACAGAGGAATTTCAACTGGGTCGTTTCCTCCATTTCCTGCAAACAGGACGGTCTATGGGCCTAAAATTAGGGTCCATTAAGGTTCAAATTTCGGCCCTGTCGATTTTCTTCCAGAAAGAACTGGCTTCAGTGCCTGAAGTTCAGACATTTGTAAAAGGGGTACTGCATATACAGCCTCCTTTTGTGCCTCCAGTGGCACCTTGGGATCTCAATGTTGTGTTGAGTTTCCTAAAGTCACATTGGTTTGAACCACTTACCACTGTGGACTTAAAATATCTCACATGGAAGGTGACGATGCTGTTAGCCCTGGCTTCAGCCAGGCGTGTGTCAGAATTGGCGGCTTTATCATATAAAAGCCCTTACTTAATTTTTCATTCTGACAGGGCAGAATTGAGGACTCGTCCTCAATTTCTACCTAAGGTAGTTTCTGCATTTCACATGAACCAATCTATTGTGGTACCTGCGGCTACTAGGGACTTGGAGGACTCTAAGTTGCTTGACGTTGTCAGGGCCCTGAAAATATATGTTTCCAGGAGGGCTGGAGTCAGAAAATCTGACTCGCTGTTTATCCTGTATGCACCCAACAAACTGGGTGCTCCTGCTTCTAAGCAGACGATTGCTCGTTGGATTTGTAGTACAATTCAGCTTGCACATTCTGTGGCAGGCCTGCCACAGCCAAAATCGGTAAAAGCCCATTCCACAAGGAAAGTGGGCTCATCTTGGGCGGCTGCCCGAGGGGTCTCGGCTTTACAACTTTGCCGAGCAGCTACTTGGTCAGGGGCAAACACGTTTGCTAAATTCTACAAATTTGATACCCTGGCTGAGGAGGACCTGGAGTTCTCTCATTCGGTGCTGCAGAGTCATCCGCACTCTCCCGCCCGTTTGGGAGCTTTGGTATAATCCCCATGGTCCTTACGGAGTCCCAGCATCCACTAGGACGTCAGAGAAAATAAGATTTTACTTACCGATAAATCTATTTCTCGTAGTCCGTAGTGGATGCTAGGCGCCCATCCCAAGTGCGGATTGTCTGCAATACTTGTACATAGTTATTGTTACAAAAATCGGGTTATTATTGTTGTGAGCCATCTTTTCAGAGGCTCCGCTGTTATCATGCTGTTAACTGGGTTCAGATCACAGGTTGTACAGTGTGATTGGTGTGGCTGGTATGAGTCTTACCCGGGATTCAATATCCTTCCTTATTATGTACGCTCGTCCGGGCACAGTATCCTAACTGAGGCTTGGAGGAGGGTCATAGGGGGAGGAGCCAGTGCACACCACCTGATCCTAAAGCTTTTATTCTTGTGCCCTGTCTCCTGCGGAGCCGCTATTCCCCATGGTCCTTACGGAGTCCCAGCATCCACTACGGACTACGAGAAATAGATTTATCGGTAAGTAAAATCTTATTTTTTCCAAAATAAACTCGATAACAATAACTATATCCTGCAGGTAAGCAGAATAAAATTACAAGGTAACTTAGTGTAAGGAAAGCAAACAAGACCGTACCCCTTCAGTATCATGTATCCTGGCCGTTGGAGACAGTGGGTATAACACAAAAATAGAACATAAACCTAATAGCAATGTAGGCTGTAATTGCTAGTAGGAATGAAAGTCGAAAACAACCCCGTACTGGGTGTAACGTATACTGAGCTGAAGAGCAACAGTAAAAGAACACAGTGTCTCAGATTGCCTGCTTATAGTCCATATTTAAAATCTAGATGGACTACCAGAGGAGGGGCAAACCGTGGCCGCAGAAAGCTGGAGTATATGGAGCAAGTCTTTCCCTTCCTTAGGGTCTCTCACCGACACTGGGCGTCTGTTCACATAGACTAATAAGCGGAATCCCCACTTGTACTTGTATCCATTGTCACAAAATTGTCGTGGTGTCTCGCATTTCCCAGCGCTTAATGATGGTGGAAAGAGCTAAAACCTGGAAGATCTGTATGTGAGATCCCTCGAACCATACAGTATGCGCAGCATCACTCTGCTAGAGGCGGACACCTGTTCTTTGGTCTTGAAGAGGAATTTCATTACCACATCTCTGGGGGGGTTCAGCATCTCTGTGTTTCAGTTGTAGGGCTTTGTGAGTCCATTCAATGTAACATAGTTGATCTTTGAGTGCAAGGACAAGCATCTGAAATAAACAAAGTAGGTACGGTTCCAAGTCCTGGGGAACAACCGACTCCCGGGCATTCTGAATGCGAAGATTACATCTCATTTCCCTATTTTCAAGATCTTCGGTTTTATCACAGAGAAATTCTAAATGATAGAGTTAAGAAATGTGCTGAGAGGTTTCCAGCAGGCCCTTAGAGTTGGATTCCACTGCAGCTGTGCGGCTGGACAGAGAGGCCAAGTCACTGCGTAAGTCGGCAAACAATTGCTGGAAATTTGAGGTGAGGGTTTTATTCAAATCCACCATCATGGCTTGAATGTTTTTAGTCGCAAAAGAATCGCCAATAAGAGTTTGACCGGACGGTTCCGTACGAAAGTCCTCACCACCTCGCGTCCCGTCCAGTCACAGAATGGATATTTAGGTTACAGAACCTGGCCAATTAGGGGATTCCCGCTTACCATCAGTAACCGCCTATTACTGACTCCACCCACTGCACAATGGGTGGGTACTATGCTGGCACCACCATACTCCTCCCTGCCTGGAACTACGGTTCTGCTCTGTATGCGTCGACACATTGTTTTACCACTCCTGTGTGGTGTTGACGAATCCAAAGTAGTTGCTTGCTCAAGCACGGCACGGTAGCAGACGGAGATTAGAAACGCTGGGTGTACCCAAAACAGCCGGAAAATTGAGCTATTTTTGGCAAAACTCTGCAGGTCACAAGATGAAGCGGTCGTCTTGAGGCAAATTATATTTCTCATACGTCCTAGAGGATGCTGGGGTCCACTTCATGACCATGGGGTATAGACTGTTCCGCAGGAGCCATAGGCACTCTTAAGACTTTTCAATAGGTGTGAACTGCCTCCTCCCTCTATGCCCCTCCTCCAGACCTTAGTTTTAGAAATGTGCCCAGGCAGACTGGATGCATTCTGAGAAGCTCTACTTAGTTTCTCTGAAAAGACTTATGTTACGTTTTTTATTTTCAGGGAGAACTGCTGGCAACAGACTCCCTGCTTCGTGGGACTGAGGGGGCAGAAGTAGGAACCAACTTCCTGAAGAGTTTCACGGCTCTGCTTCTGGCTGACAGGACACCATTAGCTCCTGAAGGGTACTGAACGCTAGCTGTGCCTAGATGCTCACTCCCACAGCACGCCGTCACCCCCTCACAGAGCCAGAAGTCAGAAGACAGGTGAGTATGAGAAGATAGATCTTCTAGCAACTAAAGTGACGGCTGAGGTACGGCGCGGCTGGTGGGAGTGCAGCGCGCCATTGCTGCCCACACACACACAGCACTGCAGGGTGCAGAGGGGGGGGGGGGGGGGACGCCCTGGGCAGCAATTATACCTAAAACTGGTGAAAAGGGGGCATAACATGCCGCTGGCACAGCCCTACCCCCGCCAGTATAAATATAAACATACATTGCTGAGTGAAAACGCGCCATTGCGGGGGCGGAGCTTCTTCCTCAGGCAGCCAGCACACTGCTCAGTGCCATTTTCTCTCTCTCTCCTCAGGCTGCAGAAACGACGCTGGTCCTCTCCACTTCTGACTACAAGTACAGGGTGAAATTAAAGGGGGGGCACAAAGTGTTTGTGGTGCATTAAAAGTGTGAATTACTGTAAAAGCGCGGTTTGTCTGTGGGCATTCTGTGTTCACAGACATTACATACTGGTGCTGGGGTTGTGAACTGGCTGCTCCTATACTGTGTCCCTCTGACAGATTTTACTATGGGTCTGTCCCCTTATAAGTCCCAGTGTGTCTGTGAGTGTGTGTAGTACACGTGTGTAAGACATGTCTGAGGCAGGGAGTTCCTCCCCGGAGGAAGGCATTTTAGGGACACAGAGTTGTAAATGTGGTGGCGCTGCCGGCACACCAAGAGCCTGCATGGGTGAAAGAAGTACATGACAGTATGCATCTTATTAACAGGAGGTTAGATAAGTCTGAATCTGGAGAAAATCTGTGGAAGATGGGATTTTTCTGGACTCAGTTCTTCCATCTGCAGGCGGCCCCTCTGGGTCACATAAGAGACCATTTGCGAATATTGTGAATACTGATACCGACACGGACTCTGATTCTTGTGTCGACGATAGTGACTCCAGAGAAATAGATCATAAATTGGCAAAAAAATATACAATATATGATTGTGGCTATAAGGGACGTGTTGGATGTTACAGAAGCCACGCCTGTACCTCAGGAGAAGGCTTATTTATGTAAGGAAAATAAATACAAAGTCACGTTCCCTCCTTCCCACGAGCTAAATACTCTCTTTGAAGGGATGTGGGTGAATCCTGAGAAGAAATTTCGTATTCCTAAGAGGATTCAGATAGCTTACCCTTTCCCAGCAGAGGACAGGAAAAAATGTGAATCACACCCTGTTAGACAGTGCACTTTCCAGGTTGACAAAGAAGGTAATTCTCCCTGCACCTGGCACGGCTTCACTAAAAGAGCCGGCTGACCGTAAGATGGAAACTACATTGAAATCCATTTATGTTGCCAATGGTACACTGCTCAGACCCACTATTGCCTGCGCGTGGGTGAGTCGCGCTATTGAAAAATGGTCTGGCAGTGTGTCATCAGAAATTGACACGATTGATTAAAGATGAGATTCCTTAAGTTAGGGTATATCAAAGACGCTGCCACCTACATGCTAGAAGCAATGAAAGATATTGGACTCTTGAGTTCACAAGCCGCTACCATGGCAGTATCGGCTAGGCGGGCATTGTGGATTCGCCAGTGGAACGCGGATGCAGATTCCAAAAGAAACATGAGGCTCTCCCATATAAAGGTGAGGCCTTATTTGGCGATGGTCTGGATGTGTTAGTCTCGGCGGCTACCGCAGGTAAGTCGACGTTTTGACACCTGCACCGGCAAAAAAGACCTATCACACACACATGCAGTCCTTTCGGCCCAATACAAAAAAAATGAAAGGTTCCCCCTTCTTTGCAGGAAGGGGAAAGAAGCCCACAGCGGCTCCAGGTTCAAAGGAGCAGAAGTCTACCCCTACTTCTGGCAAAACTTCAGCATGACGTTGGGGCTCCCTTGCGGGAGGCCGCTCGGGTGAGGACACGTCTGAAACTGTTCAGCCAAAGTTGGATCCCTGGGTATTGAAAATAGTAGCACAGGGTTACAAGCTGGAGTTTCAAGATGTTGCCCCATGCCGATTTTTCAAATCAACCTTGCCAGCTTCTCTTCAAGAAAGAGAAACAGTAACAGCGGTAATCCAAAAATTATGTCAGGATCAGGTCATAGTCCTGGTACCTTTGCCACAACAAGGGGAGAGAGTTTATTCAAGCCTCTTCGTAGTTCCGAAGCCAGACGGCTCGGTCAGACCGATCCTAAACCTAAAAAATTTGAATCTCTGCTTGAAACGGTTCAAGTTCAAGATGGAATCACTCCGGGCACGGATTTCCAGTCGGGAGGAGGGGGACTACATGGTGTCGGTAGACATCAAGGATGCTTACCTGCATGTTCCCATTTATCCCACTCACTAGGCCTATCTGAGATTTGCGGTTCAGGATTGCCATTACCAGTTCCAGACGGAGATGATGGTCATCCTTCGTAAAAAAGGAGTCAATATAATTCCTTATCTGGACGATCTCCGGACAAAGGCGAGATCCAGGGAACAGTTGTTTCAAAACATCACACTCTCTCCCTGTCTATACTCCCAACAACACGGTTGGATCATAAATTATCCAAAGTCACAATTGGAATCGACAACAAGATTGTCTTTTCTCGGGATGATTCTGGACACGGAAGTTCAGAGAGTATTTCTTCCGGTGGAAAAGGCTCTGTAAATCCAGAAAATGGTAAAACAGATATTGAAACCATCCAGTGTGTCGATCCATCAGTGCATTCGGTTGTTGGGGAAGAGGGTGGCGGCCTACGAGGCCATACAGTTTGGCAGGTTCCATGCCAGAGTATCCCTATAGGACCTGTTGAACAAGTGGTCGGGATCCCACCTTCACATGGACCGGAAGATAGTCCTGTCAACAAGAGCCAGGAATTCTCTCCTGTGGTGACTACACAGTCCGAATCTACTAGAGCAGGGCTCGCCAAACCGGTCCTCGAGATCTACCAACAGTTCACATTTTCCAGATCACCTAGCTGGTGCACAGGTGTAGTCATTACTAATTAAGATGTGCTGCATTCATTCCTAACTGACAATTCTACAGATCTCCAGGAGGCCTGGAAAACATGCACTGTTGGTAGATCTCGAGGACCGGTTTGGCCAGCCCTGTACTAGAGGGATGCAGGTTTGGGATTCAGGACTGGGTCCTGGTAACCACGGATGCAAATCTCCGAGGCTGGGGAGCTGTCACTCAGGGGGAAAACTTCCAAGGAAAATGGTCAAGTCAGGTAGCCTGCCTTCACATAAACGTGCTGGAATTGAGAGCCATTTACTACGGCCTTCAACAAGCGGTACATCTTCTTCAAGATCATCTAGTGCAGATCCTGTCGGATAATATAACAGCAGCCAAGTACATAAACAGGCAGGGCGGAACGAAAAGCAGAGCGGCAATTGCGGAGGTGACGAAGATCCTCCTCTGGGCTGAAAGACAGGCAAGAGCTCTGTCAGCAATTTTCATTCCGGGAGTGGACAACTGGGAAGCAGACTTCCTCAGCAGACACGATCTCCATCCAGGAGAGTGGGGCCTCCACCAAGAAGTCTTCGCAGAGGTGATAAGTCTTTGGGGAGTTCCTCAAGTAGACATGATGGCATCTCGTCGCAACAAGAAGCTTCAGAAATATTGTTCCAGGTCGAGAGACCCTCAAGCAATAGCAGTGGATGCGCTAGTGACCCAGTGGGTATTCCGGTCAGTGTATGTCTTCCCTCCACTTCCGCTGATACCAAAAGTTCTCAGGATCCTAAGAAGAACAAGGGTTCAAGCAATCTTTATTGCCCCAGACTGGCCAATGAGGGTTTGGTTCCCAGATCTTCAGGAGTTGCTCATAGAAGATCCTCGGCCTCTTCCTCTTCGCGAGGACCTGCTGCAGCAGGGGCCGTTCATGTCTCAGGACTTACCGCGGCTACGTTTGATGGCATGGCTGTTGAGCGCCGGATCCTAGGCCGTAAGGGTATTCCGAAAGAAGTCATTCCCACACCTATTCAGGCCAGGAAAGGAGTAACGTTGAAACCACCGTATTTGGAGAAAATGTGTCTTGGTGTGAATCCAAGAAGGCTCCTACGGAAGAGTTTCACTTGGGACGTTTTCTCCATTTTCTGCAGGCTGGTGTGGAGGCGGGCCTCTGATTGGGGTTAGTTAAGTTCCAGATTTCGGCCTTGTCAGTGTTCTTCCAAAAACAATTGGCCTCTCTTCCAGAGGTTCAGACCTTCGTGAAAGGGGTTCTGCACATCCAGCCTCCATTTGTGCCTCCAGTGGCACCATGGGACCTTAATGTGATGCAGTTCCTTCAATCGGATTGGTTTGAGCCTCTGAGAGATAGCGTTGAAGTTTCTCACTTGGAAAGTGGTGGTGCTTTTGGCATCCGTACGGCGGGTGTCTGAATTGGGGGCCTTGTCTCACAAGAGCCCTTACCTGATCTTCCATAAAGATAGGGCAGAGTTGAGGACTCATCAACATTTTCTTCCGAAGGTGGTTTCATCTTTCCACATAAACCAACCTATTGTGGTGCCAGTAGTTACTGACACGTTCACTGCATCAAAGTCTCTAGATGTGGTTTAAGTATTGAAAAATGTCGCTACAACGGCACAAATTCGGAAAACAGAATCTTTGTCCTGTATGCTCCCAACAAGATTGGCTGTCCTGCTTCCATGGATGAGGTACGTTTCAGCAAGCTCATACCACGGCTGAATTGCCGTTACCGATGTCGGTGAAGGCCCATTCCACTAGGAAGGTGGGCTCATCCTGGGCGGCTGCCCGGGGGGTCTCGGCATTACAACTTTGCCGAGCAGCTACTTGGTCAGGGTCAAACACATTTGCAAAAGTCTACAAGTTTGAGACCTTGACCGATGAAGACCTCAAGTTCGGTCAATCGGTGCTGCAGGGTCATCCGTACTTTACCTGCAGTTGTAATTATACACAAGTTGTGTTATGTTAGTTTCAGCTTGTTGCTGCAATTGGTTAATGCCTGTTGGCATGTGTTATGTTGATTGCCATGTGTGCGGCATGGTTGAGGTGTGAGCTGGTATGTATCTCACCACTAGTATTAAAGTAAAGCCTTTCCTTGAATTGTCCGTCTCCCTGGGCACAGTTCCTATCATTGAGGTCTGGAGGAGGGGCAAAGAGGGAGGAGACAGTTCACACCCATTGAAAAGTCTTAAGAGTGCTCATGGCTCCTGCGGAACTGTCTATAGCCCATGGTCATGAAGTGGACACCAGCATCCTTTACGGACTATGAGAAAAGGATTTACCGGTAGGAATTAAAATCCTGTTTTATTTGCAATGGTTATAAAAAGAACTCTTCCCTATTGCTAGAGGAAACGGCATATAGCAAGATGTTCACAGCAGAATGAAAATGGTATAATGCACTGAGGCTCACAGACCTTTTTATACAGTAAAAGCACACTGCATCTCCCCCTGAGTCCTTTCCATCCAATCAGGATATCTTACAAAATATAAATAAATTACATTTTAAAAGGATATCAGTGCTTGAAGCAATTTCATTCTTCCTGTCACACAAAGTTTGGTGTCATTTAAACTCCATCCTTTACCACATGGTAGTTTTCACTTCGCCCTTGATACATTTATCACATAGCTTCAAAATATGGTTTGTATTTTATTTCTCAAACAAATGTTCCTGATCCCTTTCCTGCGTATACCATTCAGGATTTGTATATCAATCAAAAATAAATACAGGTTACAAACCCATACCAATCCTTACCATTTTACATATGGAATAAGGAAACCCCTCCTTTATTAACGCCTTTGTCTAAAGAACTCACACTCATAGCACATTATCTGCTGTTTACTGTCCAACATCAAAAGGTTTTGTTATTCACCAGATCTGCTGGGAGATAATGAATTAATTTATGTATTTATTGGCAGTTATTTATATAGCGCACACACATTCCGCAGCACTTTACAGAGAATATTTGGTCATTCACATCAGTCTCTGCCCCAGTAGAGCTTACAATCTATATTCCCTATTACATGTACACACAGACACATTCACACTACGGTAACTTTTGTTGGGAATCCATTAACCTACCAGTATATTTTTGGATTGCGGGAGGAAACCCACGCAAGTTCGGGGAGAATATACAAACCGCACAGTTAGGGCCATGGTGGGAATTGAACCCATGACCTCAGTGCTGTGAGGTAGTAATGCTAACCATTACACCATCCATACTGCCCCATGAGATGACAATTAGCATCCCATTTCCTAGTCACAGAAGATAGGGGATCCTTATTCAGATTATATATATATATATATATATATATATATATATATTATATTAAGGTGTCCTGATGACATAAAGCGCCGCTTGTTTCACCTGTTACCAGTCTCCTGAGTGCCGCCATACTTTTCCTTCAACATACACACGGACCGTAGTGTTTGATGGGAGGGCACCAGAGCACCTTTACATTAAGCTGTCCATTTGGGAGTGCCGGACGAATCACGTATATATATATATATATATATATATGCATTGTTTCCCTTCTAAACTACATGTGAGCACATCGTAAATATAAATACATTTAAACATGCAATCCTACAACTGCACAGAGCACTACATATGAAATGTTAGACTATATCATTTAAAAATTGGGTCCAAGTGCCCATTGACCTTTACAATGTCGCCAGGCACTGAGGGTTAATCCCTTTAGTGCCACCATTAACCATGTGACTGACTGGTTCTCCGGGCCACAGAGAGTCTGCCGGACAGGCGGGCGGCGAGTCAGAGGGGTGATATGACGTCGTCCTGGAAAGGTGTTGCTTAATTCCCTGTCGGAATTCTTTTGTTTTACCCTTTATTGTTTTTGGACATAGTGAGTCGTGATCAAGAAAGTCATAGTAAATAAGGGGCAATATCAGAGCATAACTAACTGGGGTGTACCCCACATGTTGAAAAACCCTTCCGTTGACAGGAGCTTTAGGCGATATGAGAAAAGTAGTAGGATAGGAAGCATGCACTGCGACTTATGCCGGGAAACAGCCTTAATGTGCAATCTTCTGCCCACTAATGCCCCTTACTTATGGGTGAGCCAACTGTATGCTAGCGTGCGGAAAGGTGCAGACAGTCGCAATAAGTAATCCTGGATTGCAAACACAAAGGCCGGCAGTGGTTAGTGTCACAGGGGTCCTGGGGTGAATTGCCGTGTGGTGACTGATAACAGGTATTAGTACACAGCAGGCATACATGGCAAAAAACAGGAATGTGTGCAGGGGGATGTGAGCTCACAGCTGCTCACACAGTAGGACCATGCAGGCTTACCAGGTATCAAGGTTGGAGAGTACTGGAAATGTCGGATATAGCCCCCTGTCTGCCGTATGCAGGAAGTCTGGATGCTGCAGCATGTTATCTGGGACAACCAGCGCTCTGAGGTCTCTGTTCACTGGCCGCCAGGAGCTCCTGTCGCTTGAGCCACCACCCGCAGCCATCCAGAGCAGGGAGAGGCACGGCTGCATCCACCCGAAGCTCCGGCGCTGCACACGATGGCTCCTCAGATCTGCTGTGGCCTGGCGACACACAGGGCACACCAGGCGCTCCCTGCACCAGGTGGAGAAGAGAGGGACCCGTACCTAGTAAGTTTATAGGAACCGTGACAGCAGGGCTCCCACAGCGGGTGTGATGGAGGACCTTAGTCTGCGGCTTCCAGCAGGAGGTGGGCCGCAACCTGCATTGGCACCTAGATTGCCCCCCCCCCCCCCCGGCTCCGCAACCAGACCTTCGGGGGTGACTTTGTGTAGGGTAGCACCTCAAATGACCCTGGGGATTGGTGCAACAGATAAGGGGTTATATAAAGCTAGCAGCAGGGCGCTCACTGATCCCACGTCCATACTCTTTGCTAACCAGGCCATGCCCTTCCCCCTCTTTCTTTTTATCTCTTGCTCCTCTCTTCCACCTTTTCTCTCTCTTCTCTATACTGCACATCTGACTGGAAATGGGGTCCCAAAAATTTGTAGACATAGAGTAATAAAAAATAATGCTCAGTTACTATGTCGTATTAAAACATTGCTCGCTAATTATACTCACAAGTTCACTCCCGTGGGCAGCAAACAAAGGAGTATTAATTCCAAACCAATGTGGCTTAACAAAAAGATTAAGGCGCTAATGGCCAGCAAGTGGAGTGCATTCAAAAAGTGTAAATCGGACGGCAAGGCGGAGTCATTCCAGTACTATAAGGATTGTAACAAAATATGCAAAAAAGGAATCTAGAGTGTCTAAAATAGAAACTGAATAGCTAATAGCAATGGAAAGTTAATCAAACCCCAAAAAGTTTTTTAAATACATTAACAGCAAAAGATTAAAGAAAGAGAGTATAGGTCCTCTAAAAGGCAATATGGGTGTCCTAATCAAAGATAACAGGGGCATAGGCCAAAAATTAAAGGGGTTTTTCTCATCGGTATTCACAAGAGAGGATCAGATGGCGGGATTGGTGCATAACCTCAACAATGATAATGTCCCACTGCTTAATGCTTATTTAAGTGAGGAAATAGTCTGTGTCCGATTAAAAAAAAAAAAAAATCACCCAAGGGTTCTCATGGAGCTACACTCCGAATTGTCAAGACCCCTATATTTTATTTTCAATGACTCGCTTACATCAGGCATGGTCCCCAAAGACAGGCGTATAGCGGAAGTAGTGCCGATATTTAAAAAGGGAAATAAATCTGAACTGGGCAATTTATAGACCAGTAAGTCTTGCATCCATAATGGGGAAATTACTGGAGGGTATTCTAAGGAATAGTATACAGGAGTTCCTTGAAACCAATAAGGTTATTAATAGGAAACAACACGGATTTGTGAAGAATAGATCATGCCAAACTAACTTAATAGGCTTTTGTGAAACAGTTAGTGCAAACCTAGATCACGGTAAAAAGGTTGATGTAATCTTTTAGACTTTGCTGAAGCTTTCGATAGAGTCCCTCACAAAGGACTTATCTACAAATTACGAGAAATCGGGCTTGGGAACAAAATACGCACTTGGGTCAGCAATTGGTTGGACAAAAGGAAGCAGCGTGTGGTGGTAAAAGGAACATTTTCAAATTGGACTAAGGTACTAAGTGCTGTGCCACAAGGGTCTTTACTTGGACCACTATTGTTCAACATCTTTATAAATGATCTAGCAGTAGGTCTGTAGAGTACAGTGTCAATTTTTGCTTACGACACCCAATTGTGTAAGGTTATAAATTCGGAGGTGGATGCTAAGTCTCTTCAGAATTACTTATTTAAACTGGAAGCTTGAGTAGCAAAATGGAGAATGAGGTTCAATATAGACAAATGTAAGGTCATGCACTTTGGTAGCAAGAACAGAAACACTACATAGTAAATGGGGAAAAACTAGGGCATTCTGCACTGTAAAAAGATTTAGGTGTCCGCATAGATAACAAACTTAACAGTAGTGTCCAAAGTAGGTATGCAGCAAAAAAGTCAAACAAGGTATTTAGCATGCATAAAGCGGGGAATCGATGCTCCCATTATATAAAGTGAGGCCACATCTTGATTACTGTGCACAATTTTGGTACCATACTACAAAAAAAAAAGATATCCTGGAACTAGAAAAGCTTCAGAGACAAGCAACCAAATTAATTAAAGGGATGGAGACTCTAGAATATGAGGAAAGGCTTGCTAGGCTAGGCATGTTCACATTGTAAAGGTGGAGATTAAGATGGGACATGATTAACATTTACATATATATAAGGGGTCAATACACATAGCTAGCAGGGGATTTTGTTTTTGGCAAGATCATCACAAAGGACGCGTGGTCACCTGCTTAGGTTAAGAGATTTCGCACACAGACGGAAAGGTTTCTTCACAGTAAGGACAATACATATTTGGAATTCCTTGCCTGAGAGAGTAGTAATGGCGGGTTCGGCCATTGCTTTTAAGAATGGGCTAGATATTTTCCTAATGGATAAGGGTATACAGGGTTATGGTGGGTAAATCCTGCACTATAGTACTAATAAAAAATATAAACCGGCTACACATCCACCCCAGTTACAATTAGTCTAAAATAAAAATGAACAAAAAAATAAATAGTACAGTGTAGGAGAACACCAACAAGTTGAACTTGATAAAAAAAAAATCCTTTTTTTGACCTCAGCAATTATGTTACTATTAGCTATGGTATATAAATAAACATCAAGTTACTTATACAATATAACATTTCTACCAAAAAAAAAATTAGGTTTGTGCCAGTAAGCTTCAGGCTTTTAAGTGTTAACATACTTTATTTTTTTTGCAGGTGAATTGTGAAAGGGACATTGTTCTTTGATCAAGCCAACTATATACAATTTCTCCTTAAGCCATTGGAGGGTTCACAAAAGCTTTATTTGGAGGATAGGAGAAACCTTTCATAACAAAGTTATTACTCATTGAAGAAATGAAACGCAAAAGAGAGAAAACACTTCAGTGCTCGGAGTGTGACTTACGCTTTGCAGCTAAAACACATCTTCTCATACATCAGAGGATTCACACAGGAGAGAAACCATATCTGTGCTCTGTGTGTGACATACGCTTTACACGTAAATCACAGCTTGACATACATCAGTGGAGTCACACAGGAGAGAAACCATTTAAATGTTCTGAGTGTAGCAAGTGTTTTTCCCGGAAATGTAGTCTTGTTATGCATCAGATGATTCACACAGGAGAGAAACCATTTAAATGCTCTGAATGCAGCAAGTGTTACAACAGAAAGGAAGAACTTGTTATACATCAGATGATTCACACGGGAGAGACACCATTTAAATGCTCAGAATGCAGCAAGTGTTATACCAGAAAGCGACAACTTGTTATACATCAGTGGAGTCACACAGGAGAGAAAGCATTTACATGCTCTGAATGCGGCAAATGTTTTTCCCATAAGTCACATCTTGATAGTCATCAAAGAAGTCACACAGGAGAGAAACCATTTAAATGCTCTGAATGTAGCAAATGCTTTTCTGAGAAGCAACAACTTGCTGTACATCAGAGGAGTCACACAGGAGAAAAATCATTTACATGCTCTGAATGCAGTAAGTGTTTTTCCCAGAAGTACCAGCGTGATAGACACCAGATGATTCACACAGGAGAGAAACCATTTACATGCTCTGAATGCAGCAAGCGTTTTATCAGTAAGCAACAACTTATTAGCCATCGGAGAAGTCACACAAGAGAGAAACCATTTACATGTTCTGAATGTGGGAAGTGTTTTTCGGAGAAGTCAAATCTTGTTCGACATCAGAGGAGTCACACAGGAGAGAAGCCATTTAAATGTTCTGAGTGCAGCAAGTGTTATACCCTTAAAGAGAATCTAGTTAGACATCAGAAGAGTCACACAGGAGATAAACGATTAACATGTTCTGAGTGCAGCAAATGTTTTACCAAGAAGAAAGCGCTTATTACTCACATGAGGAGTCACTCTAAGGGTTTGAATATGGCAAGTGTTTCATAAGTAAACTTGTATCATGACAATTGGTGTGATTCTGAGATGGGAGCATAGAATGAGAAAGCAGGTAACTTTGCACCTGGACAAACCATGTTGCGATACAAGGGGTGCAAATACATTTATTTACTTTTTTTTTTTGTTTTGCTGTTCTCTATGCTCTGAATTACCCCCAATATGCGCTAGAGAAAGACCATTTTTATTTTCTTACAGTGACACTTTTTTTTATAGAAGCTCATGCAAGTGCTGGTAATAGTAGAGGAAAGCGCTTTCTGTCCAGTAGAGTGTTCCAGCAGCTCCTCTCAGTACTGGGATTCTCGGACTGGCAGAGCTATGATTACTGGATATTTCTATAGGAACTCTGTATGCTTCTCTGTTTCACCCTATGGGTTATATTTACTAAGCTGCCAATTCTCAGTGATTAACCCCTGCTGGATATTAAAGGGCCGTAGTAATACACACAAAATCAGACTTGCTTTGCTTGTATTTCTATTGGTCTTTTAAATCCAGCACTCAAGGTATTTAGAATTGGTGGCTTTGAAAAAAAGAATATCTATACCTCTACAAGTCTCTTATAAATGTACCTGCTTATTTATTCCCTAATAAATGTATTCTGTTAGGAATACTATGTACTATTTAGTAAAATGGTGCAAGTAAACTCTTTTTTGCCTATATACTTTAGCAGCCAATTAAATTATAACATTTAATATGCTGGCAGTAGACCGCTAATAGCTCATATCAGGTTGCTACGCGTTACAGCACCTAGTTTATTTTAACTTCATGTTATTAAAGAAGTCCCAAGGAGGGCACATTGTTTGGCAAGATTACTAATATAGTCTCATCATAATTAAAATTTACTAGCACAGTAAAAGTATTCATAGTCTGTAATTGTTTCTAAAGTTTAGAAGATAGAACCAGGGGAGATAATTAGCGAGTCGGGTAGTTGGGAAAGATCACTTATTTTCATAAGGCAAATTTATTTTCGTTGTCTTTTTTTTTTTTTTAAATAAGTCTTTTTATTGATTCTGACAATTCTAAGAATTTGTGTACAATGTTATATTTGATAAAACGATAACTTAAGAAATAAAATTCACAAAAAAAAATCCAAAAGACATAAATTGTGCAGGAACGCAGTGCAGACTAGGAGACCCCCAATAAGGCTATAGGAGTGTCATGCACTTTTAGGGGTCCCTAAGGACTGAGTTAGGGAAACACTGCTTTAAAGAGCGAGAAAGGAGGTATTCCTGTCTTAATCCATAACTGCAGTATGGTCTTTCTGGCTGCTGCATGCAGAACAAGTAGGAGTTTTTGACTCCCAGGCAACACCTGCTGGATCTGAGGCAAGATCCCCGAAAATCACCCGATGCTCTAGACCAGGGCTGGCCGAACCGGTCCTCGAGATCTACCAACAGTTCATGTTTTCCAGGCCTCCTTGAGATCTGTAGAATTGTCAGTTAGTAATGAATGCAGCACATCTCAATTAGTAATGACTACACCTGTGCACCAGCTAGGTGGTCTGGAAATTGTGAACTGTTTGTAGATCTCGAGGACTGGTTTGGCCAGCCCTGCTCTAGAGCAATCCTGTGAATCCGAAGTAAAAAGGCTCTAACTAGAGGACAAGACCATAAACAGTGGTACAGGCCTGCATTATCCTCCCCTCAGCGAAGACATCTGTGGGAAGAAAAACCCATTAAAAAATCCAGGATTTGGGCTAACGTATGTCCTATAATAAACATTTAAAAATAGCTCTGTATAAGAGCTTGTGGGGAGGTTACAGGAGCCAGCAAAGACTCTGAGCGACTTGTCAGTTGTTACTGAGACAGTTACATCACAAAGATAGAGAACTGTCCATAAGGGTTCATTACGATATGCCGGCGGTCAGGCTCCCGGCGACCAGCATACCGGCGCCGGGAGCCCGACCGCCGGCTTACCGACAGTGTGGCGAGCGCAAATGAGCCCCTTGCGGGCTCTCTGCTCTCACCACGCTACGGGCACCACGCTATTTTATTCTCCCTCCAGGAGGGTAGTGGACCCCCACGAGGGAGAATAAGTGTCGGTATGCCGGCTGTCGGGATCCCATCAGTGGGCATACTGAAGACCACCCGTCCATAATGGGTGCACCATTTTAAAATATACCTTTTATTATATCCATTTAAAATACTTTCTCTAACGTCCTAGTGGATGCTGGGGACTCCGTCAGGACCATGGGGATTAGCGGCTCCGCAGGAGACAGGGCACAAAAATAAAGCTTTAGGATCAGGTGGTGTGCACTGGCTCCTCCCCCTATGACCCTCCTCCAAGCCTCAGTTAGGTTTTTGTGCCCGTCCGAGCAGGGTGCAATCTAGGTGGCTCTCCTAAAGAGCAGCTTAGAAAAAGTTTTTAGGTTTTTTATTTTCAGTGAGTCCTGCTGGCAACAGGCTCACTGCATCGAGGGACTTAGGGGAGAGAAGTGAACTCACCTGCGTGCAGGATGGATTGGCTTCTTAGGCTACTGGACACCATTAGCTCCAGAGGGAGTCGGAACACAGGTCTCACCCTGGGGTTCGTCCCGGAGCCGCGCCGCCGACCCCCCTTGCAGATGCCGAAGATGGAAGAGGTCCAGAAGCAGGCGGCAGAAGACTTTTCAGTCTTCCTGAGGTAGCGCACAGCACTGCAGCTGTGCGCCATTGTTGTCAGCACACTTCACACAGCGGTCACGGAGGGTGCAGGGCGCTGGGGGGGCGCCCTGGGCAGCAATGTATAATACCTTTTTTATGGCTAAAAATACATCACATATAGCCCCTGGGGGCTATATGGATGTATTTAACCCCTGCCAGGTCTCAGAAAAACGGGAGAAGAAGCCCACCGAAAAGGGGGCGGGGCCTATTCTCCTCAGCACACAGCGCCATTTTCCCTCACAGAAATGCTGGTGGGAAGGCTCCCAGGCTCTCCCCTGCACTGCACTACAGAAACAGGGTTAAAACAGAGAGGGGGGGCACTGATTTGGCGATATGACTACATATATTAAAATGCTATAAGGGAAAAGCACTTATATAAAGGTTGTCCCTGTATAATTATAGCGTTTTTGGTGTGTGCTGGCAAACTCTCCCTCTGTCTCCCCAAAGGGCTAGTGGGTCCTGTCCTCTATCAGAGCATTCCCTGTGTGTGTGCTGTGTGTCGGTACGTGTGTGTCGACATGTATGAGGACGATGTTGGGAGGCGGAGCAAATTGCCTGTAATGGTGATGTCACTCTCTAGGGAGTCGACACCGGAATAGATGGCTTATTTAAGGAATTACGTGATAATGTCAACACGCTGCAAGTCGATTGACGACATGAGACGGCCGGCAAACATATTAGTATCTGTCCAGGCGTCTAGAACACCGTCAGGGACGTTATAATGCCCATTTTACCTCAGTCGGTCGACACAGACACGGACACTGACTCCAGTGTCGACGGTGAAGAAACAAACGTATTTTCCTTTAGGGCCACACGTTACTTGTTAAGGGCAATGAAGGAGGTGTTACATATTTCTGATACTACAAGTACCACAAAAAAGGGTATTATGTGGGGTGTGGAAAAACTACCTATAGTTTTTCCTGAATCAGATAAATTAAATGAAGTGTGTGATGAGGCGCGGGGTTCCCCCGATAGAAAATGATTGGCGGTATACCCTTTCCCGCCAGAAGTTAGGGCGCGTTGGGAAACACCCCTTAGGGTGGATAAGGCGCTCACGCTTATCAAAACAAGTGGCGGTACCGTCTCCAGATACGGCCGCCCTCAAGGAGCCAGCTGATAGGAGGCTGGAAAATATCCTAAAAAGTATATACACACATACTGGTGTTATACTGCGACCAGCGATCGCCTCAGCCTGGATGTGCAGCGCGGGGGTGGCTTGGTCGGATTCCCTGACTGAAAATATTGATACCCTTGACAGGGACAGTATTTATTTACTATAGAGCATTTAAAAAATGCATTTCTATATATGCGAGATGCACAGAGGGATATTTGCACTCTGGCATCAAGAGTAAGTGCGATGTCCATATCTGCCAATAAGATGTTTATGGACACGACAGTGGTCAGGTGATGCAGATTCCAAACGGCACAAAGATGTATTGCCGTATAAAGGGGAGGAGTTATTTGGGGTCGGTCCATCGGACCTGGTGGCCACGGCAACTGCTGGGAAATCCACCGTTTTTACCCTAAGTCACATCTATGCAGAAAAAGACACCGTCTTTTCAGCCTCAGTCCTTTCGTCCCCATAAGCATATCTGCCCAGGGATAGAGGAAAGGGAAGAAGACTGCAGCAGGCAGCCCATTCCCAGGAACAGAAGCCTTCCACCGCTTCTGCCAAGTTCTCAGCATGACGCTGGAGCCGTACAGGACCCCTGGATCCTACAAGTAGTATCCCAGGGGTACAGATTGGAAAGTCGAGACGTTTCCCCTCGCAGGTTCCTGAAGTCTGCTTTACCAACGTCTCCCTCCGACAGGGAGCCAGTATTGGAAACAATTCACAAGCTGTATTCCCAGCAGGTGATAATCAAAGTACCCCTCCTACAACAAGGAAAGGGGTATTATTCCACACTATATTGTGGTACTGAAACCAGAAGGCTCGGTGAGACCTATTCTAAATCTGAAATATTTGAACACTTACAAAGGTTCAAATCAAGATGGAGTCACTCAGAGCAGTGATAGCAAACCAGGAAGAAGGGGACTATATGGTGTCCCGGGACATCAGGGATGCTTACCTCCATGTCCAAATTTGCCCTTCTCACCAAGCGTATCTCAGGTTCGTGGTACAGAACTGTCACTATCAGTTTCAGACGCTGCCGTTTGGATTGTCCACGGCACTCCGGGTCTTTACCAAGGTAATGCCCGAAATGATGATTCTTCTTCGAAGAAAATGGACGACCTCCTGATAAGAGCAAGGTCCAGAGAACAGTTGGAGGTCGGAGTGGCACTATCTCAAGTAGTTCTACGACAGCACGGGTGGATTCTAAATATTCCAAAACCGCAGTTGTTTCCGACGACACGTCTGCTGTTCCTAGGGATGATTCTGGACACAGTCCAGAAAAAGGTGTTTCTCCCGGAGGAGAAAGCCAGGGAGTTATCCGAGCTAGTCAGGAACCTCCTAAAACCAGGAAAAGTGTCAGTGCATCATTGCACAAGAGTCCTGGGAAAAATGGTGGCTTATTACGAAGCGATTCCATTCGGCAGATTCCACGCAAGAACTTTTCAGTGGTATCTGCTGGACAAATGGTCCGGATCGCATCTTCAGATGCATCGGCGGATAACCCTATCTCTAAGGACAAGGGTGTCTCTCCTGTGGTGGTTACAGAGTGCTCATCTTCTAGAGGGCCGCAGATTCGGCATTCAGGATTGGATGCTGGTGACCACGGAGGCCAGCCTGAGAGGCTGGGGAGCAGTCACACAGGGAAAAAATTTCCAGGGAGTGTGATCAAGTCTGGAGACTTTTCTCCACATAAATATACTGGAGCTAAGGGCAATTTACAATGCTCTAAGCTTAGCAAGACCTCTGCTTCAAGGTCAGCCGGTATTGATCCAGTGGGACAACATCACGGCAGTCGCCCACGTAAACAGACAGGGCGGCACAAGAAGCAGGAGGGCAATGGCAAAAACTGCAAGGATTTTTCGCTGGGCGGAAAATCATGTGATAGCACTGTCAGCAGTGTTCATTCCGGGAGTGGACAACTGGGAAGTAGACTTCCTCAGCAGGCACGACCTCCACCCGGGAGAGTGGGGACTTCATTGGGAAGTTTTCCACATGATTGTGAACCGTTGGGAAAGACCAAAGGTGTACATGATGGCGTCCAGCCTGAACAAAAAACTGGACAGGTATTGCGCCAGTTCAAGAGACTTTCAGGCAATAGCTGTGGACGTTCTGGTAACACCGTGGGCGTACCAGTCGGTGTATGTGTTTCCTCCTCTGCTTCTCATACCCAAGGTATTGAGAATTATAAGACGTAGAGGAGTAAGAACTGTACTCGTGGCTCCGGATTGGCCAAGAAGGACTTGGTACCCGGAACTTCAAGAGATACTCACAGAGGACTCATGACCTCTGCCGCTAAGAAGGGACTTGCTTCAGCACGTACCATGTCTGTTCCAAGACTTACCGCGGCTGCGTTTGACGGCATGGCGGTTGAACGCCGGATCCTAAGGGAAAAAGGCATTCCGGAAGAGGTCTTTCCTACCATGGTCAAAGCCAGGAAGGACGTGACCGCACAACATTATCACCACATGTGGCGAAAATATGTTGCGTGGTGTGAGGCCAGGAAGGCTCCACGAAGAAATTTCAACTCGGTCGATTCCTGCATTTCCTGAAAACAGGAGTGTCTATGGGCCTCAGATTGGGGTCCATTAAGGTTCAAATTTCGGCCCTGTCGATTTTCTTCCAGAAAAAATTGGCTTCAGTTCCTGAAGTCCAGAAGTTTGTCAAGGGAGTACTGCATATACAACCCCCTTTTGTGCCTCCAGTGGCACTGTGGGATCTCAACGTAGTGCTGGGATTCCTCAAATCACATTGGTTTAAACCGCTCAAATCTGTGGATTTGAAATATCTCACATGGAAAGTGACCATGATGTTGGCCCTGGCCTCGGCCAGGCGAGTGTCAGAATTGGCGGCTTTGTCTCAAAAGCCCATATCTGATTGTCCATTCGGACAGGGCAGAGCTGCGGACTCGTCCCCAGTTTCTCCCTAAGGTGGTGTCAGCGTTTCACCTGAACCAGCTTATTGTGGTACCTGCGGCTACTAGGGACTTGGAGGACTCCAAGTTGCTAGATGTTGTCAGGGCCCTGAAAATATCGGTTTCCAGGACGGCTGGAGTCAGGAAAACTGACTTGCTGTTATCCTGTATGCACCCAACAAACTGGGTGCTCTTGCTTCTAAGCAGACGATTGCTAGTTGGATGTGTAGTACAATTCAGCTTGCACATTATGTGGCATGCCTGCCACAGCCAAAATATGTAAATGCCCATTCCACAAGGAAGGTGGGCTCATCCTGGGCGGCTGCCCGAGGGGTCTCGGCATTACAACTCTGCCGAGCAACTACGTGGTCGGGGGGAGAACACGTTTGTAAAATTCTACAAATTTGATACCCTGGCTAAAGAGGACCTGGAGTTCTCTCATTCGGTGCTACAGAGTCATCCGCAGTCTCCCGCCCGTTTGGGAGCTTTGGTATAATCCCCATGGTCCTGACGGAGTCCCCAGCATCCACTAGGATGTTAGAGAAAATTATATTTTACTTACCGATAAATCTATTTCTCGTAGTCCGTAGTGGATGCTGGGCGCCCATCCCAAGTGCGGATTGTCTGCAATACTTGTACATAGTTATTGGTACAAAAAAATCGGGTTGTTATTGTTGTGAGCCATCTGTTCAGAGGCTCCTACGTTGTCATACTGTTAACTGGGTTCAGATCACAAGTTGTACGGTGTGATTGGTGTGGCTGGTATGAGTCTTACCCGGGATTCAAAATCCTTCCTTATTGTGTACGCTCGTCCGGGCACAGTATCCTAACTGAGGCTTGGAGGAGGGTCATAGGGGGAGGAGCCAGTGCACACCACCTGATCCTAAAGCTTTATTTTTGTGCCCTGTCTCCTGCGGAGCCGCTAATCCCCATGGTCCTGACGGAGTCCCCAGCATCCACTACGGACTACGAGAAATAGATTTATCGGTAAGTAAAATCTTATTATTAAATGTATAGCTAGTCGGAAATATATAAAAATATTTAAAAAAAATGTGAAAAGTGATTTTTTTTTTCTGAAACTACTCTCATCTTTCATTCTGTCATAAAAGTATTTTAATAATTTACAATTTTCCCACTACATAAATGGAACAGTGTGTGAAATCTTATTACACTGGGTGTTCCATTGATCTACGTCTAAATAATTTCAAAAGGTAAAATATTACTTATATCTCCATTGGTAAATGTTGAAATTCATGCTGGTAATAAAAATCATGTCTCACTAACATCAAGGTCTACGTTCACATTTATATTCCCTCATTTATCCTAGGTGGTCTTATGTCTCCATTGACCTACAGTACATTGGGGTTTCTGCACAGTGTAGTTGGGACACCATATACATAGCAGGTAATAAATATTATGTAATTGGTAAACTCATTTGCCGATCGCAAGAAGATGGACAGGAAGAAGGCGTTTTGGGGTGTCAACTGACCATTTTCAGGGAGTGGTTGGAAAATCGCAGGCGTGTCCAAGCGTTTACAGGACGGGTGTTTGACGTCAATTATGGGACTGGACAGGCTGAAGTGATTGCAGTGGCTGAGTAAGTTCAGACCTACTCAGAAACAGCACAAACTGTTTTTGTACCGCTCAGCTGCACAGGCGTTCGCACACTTGCAAAGCTAAAATACACTCTCCTGTGGGCGGTGACTATGCGTTCGCATGGCTGCTAAATACAGTGAGTGATCAACTCGGAATGACCCCCTAGGTTACACCAGCACCAAGAAGATAGACTGTTTTAAACCCAACATTATGAAAGAAGACTACCGCATTAAACAACATATCACATGCACTAGCACAGGAGTTATCTATTTGATTGAATTCCCCTCTAAACTTCAGTATGTGGGGAGGACAACCCAGAAATTAATAATTAGGATTTCAGAACATATCGGGAACATTAGAAAAGGGATTGAGATACACAATCTTTCCCACTTCAAAATACAACATAAACAACCCAATGGGCATAACATTTTCAGGCATCCAAAAAATGATCAAAGAACTGGAGAGGAGGAGATATTGAAAAGATCATCAACAGAGAAGAACTGAGATGGATCTTCACACTGAAAACCTTCAAACGGCAAGGAATGAATATAGATAATGAAGTCACAACAGTTAATTATGGAATAAAAACTGTGAACCAGACTTTTCCCCAATATGGTAACAACTACCAAACAACCTCAGAATCTATACCAAAATTATTGGAGAAAAGAGGTGTACCAGACGTTACCTTAAATATGGCAACAACTGCTAACCAACCTCAGAATCTATACCAATAATACCAACAATTTGTTATACCAAACACCCCTCCATACTGCAAAAATACAAATTCTGCTATTACACACTAGGCACCACAGCATGTATACACACTAAGATTCCCACCATACGTTATCCCCAACTCAAACAAAATTGAGGATATAGGAATTATCTATGGAAAGTGTAAATACACGGTACCATTAGAATAGGGACATACTACACTGCTCAAAAAAATAAAGGGAACACTAAAATAACACATCCTAGATCTGAACGAATGAAATATTCTTATTAAATACTTTGTTCTTTACATAGTTAAATGTGCTGACAACAAATCACGCAAAAATTATCAATGGAAATCAAATTTATTAACACATGGAGGTCTGGATTTGGAGTTACACTCAAAATTAAAGTGGAAAAACACACTACAGGCTGATCCAACTTTGATGTAATGTCCTTAAAACAAGTCAAAATGAGGCTCAGTAGTGTGTGTGGCCTCCATGTGCCTGTATGACCTCCCTACAACCCACACAAGTGGCTCAGGTTGTGCAGCTCATCCAGGATGGCACATCAATGCGACCTGTGGCAAGAAGGTTTGCTGTGTCTGTTAGCGTAGTGTCCAGAGCATGGAGGCACTACCAGGAGACAGGCCAGTACATCAGGAGACGTGGAGAAGGCCATAGGAGGGCAACAAGTTCTTTTGGTTTCCAATATCCTCTCTATGCTGATGACACTCAAATCTATCTTTCCTCTTCAGACCTCTCCCCTGCTCTCCTCACTCGTATCTCCAACTGTCTCTCTGCTACCTCTTCCTGGATGTCCCAGCGTTTTCTTAAACTTAACATGTCTAAGAACGAGCTGATCATCTTCCCTCCCGCATAACCTCACCTCCTACAATCTCTATCTATTGATGGCACTACTATCTCCTCTAACCCCCAAGTGCGCTGTCTTGGAGTAATCCTTGACTCGTCCCTCTCCTTCAAACCACACATTTAGCAGCTCTCACAAACCTGCCGTTTTCATCTAAAAAATATTTCCAGGATCAGACCCTTTCTGACCCAGGATGCTACTAAGACTCATCCACTCATTGGTCATCTCCAGACTGGACTACTGTAATCTCCTAACTGGCATTCCTGACAAATACCTCTCTCCACTCCAATCTATACTCAATGCTACTGCCCGGCTCATCTTCCTCACCAACTGCACTATGCCCACCTCTCCTCTCTTACTAGACCTTCACTGGCTCCCCTTCCCTTTCAGAAACCATTTCAAGCTTCTCACACTTGCTTACAAAGCCCTCACCCACTCCTCTCCCATCTACATCTCTGATCTTATCTCCCTTTACACTCCCACCCATCCTCTTCGCTCTGCTAATGCACGTCGACTCTCCTGCCTACGGATTACTTCCTCCCACTCCTACCTCCAAGATTTTTCACGTGCTGCACCACTTCTCTGGAATTCCCTACCTCTCCCCCTCAGACTCTCCACAAAACTTCAAACGGGCTGTCAAGACCCACTTCTTTACCAAATCCAGCAAAATCACATCCTAAACCTCTTCCACGCTCTCTGTGTACCCCATCTGTCTCACCCCTGTCTGTCTACCCTCCCCTTTAAAATGTAAGCTCTCACAAGCAGGGCTCTCTTCCCTCATGTGCTTATCCTTTTCTTACTTTAATAATATTCAACTGCACCAAATCCAGCAGTCTTCTGCCACCTGATACTTATTCCAGTGTCATCTGCTGATGTAGCTATGTTTATTTACCCTGTACTTGTCCTATATTGTCAACTGTAAGTTGCTGTTTTCCTGCTTGATTATTTGTTTATGTACTCTGTAATTGGGCACTGCGGAATCCTTGTGGTGCCATATAAATAAAGGATAATAATATTAATAACAACCCAGCAGCAGGACCGCTACCTCTGCCTTTTTGCAAGGAGGAACAGGAGGAGCACTGCCAGAGCCCTGCAAAATGACCACCAGCAAGCCACAAATGTGCACGTGTCTACTCAAACGATCAGAAACAGACTCCATGAGGGTGGTATGAGGGCCCGACGTCCACAGGTGGGGGTTGTGCTTACAGCCCAAGACCGTGCAGGACGTTTGGCATTTGCCAGAGAACAGCAAGATTGGCAAATTCGCCACTGGCACCCTGTGCTCTTCACAGATGAAAGCAGGTTCTCACTGAGCACATGTGACAGAGTCTGGAGACGTCAAGGAGAACGTTCTGCCTGCAACATCCTCCAGCATGACTGGTTTGGCAGTGGGTAAGTAATGGTGTGGGGTAGCATTTCTTTGGGGGTCCGCACAGCCCTCCATGTGCTCGCCAGAGGTAGCCTGACTGCCATTAGCTACCAAGATGAGATCCTCAGACCCCTTGTGAGACCATATGCTGGTGCGGTTGGCCCTGGGTTCCTCCTAATGCAAGACAATGCTAGACCTCATGTGGCTGGAGTGTGTCAGCAGCTCCTGCAAGACGAAGGCATTGATGCTATGGACTGGCCCGCCCGTTCCCCAGACCTGAATCCAATTGAGCACATCTGGGACATCATGTCTCGCTCCATCCACCAACGCCATGTTGCACCACAGACTGTCCAGGAGTTGGTGGATGCTTTAGTCCAGGTCTGGGAGGAGATCCCTCAGGAGACTATCCGCCACCTCATCAGGAGCATGCCCAGGCGTTGTAGGGAGGTCATACAGTCACGTGGAGGCCACACACACTACTGAGCCTCATTTTGACTTGTTTTAAGGACATTACATCAAAGTTAGATCAGCCTGTAGTGTGTTTTTCCACTTTAATTTTGAGTGTGACTCCAAGTCCAGACCTCCATGGGTTAATAAATTTGATTTCCATTGATAGTTTTTGTGTGATTTTGTTGTCAGCACATTCAACTATGTAAAGAACACAGGGGCAGATGTATTAACCTGGAGAAGGCATAAGGAAGTGATAAACCAGTGATATGTGCAAGGTGTTAAAGGCACCAGCCAATCAGCTCCAATATGTAAATTAACAGTTAGGATCTGATTGGCTGGTGCCTTTATCACCTTGCACATATCACTGGTTTATCACTTCCTTATGCCTTCTCCAGGTTAATACATCTGCCCCAAAGTATTTAATAAGAATATTTCATTTGTTCAGATCTAGGATGTGTTATTTTAGTGTTTCCTTCATTTTTTTGAGCTATATATATATATATACACACACACACACACACATATATATAATTTGTAAACCTATATGTCTGCTACCTACAATTCAACCAATTCTCCACTGCTATAACATCCTGATAAATACCCTCACATTTATTTAAACCTGAACAATTGTGTATACAGCTTTAAGAGCTGCTTTACAGTATGAGACATCCGTGTGGGCGCCCACTGATGACATCACCCTAACACACATATACTTGACCACATCTGAGATGGCACCATTTGAACTCCCTGAAGAATGCTAGGAGGCTGATACGTATTGGAGGACACTCAGCAACACATCATTGTATGATTACTTGTGCGTACCACTGTTGTCCCAGAAGAAACCCTCCCACCACAGCCTAAGACTTCCCTCCGTCTGGCAGAGTTGAGTTGACGGATTCAGCGTGATCTTGCGAGAGCGTTGATCCCGGAAGTCGTGCGGCCACCGGCAGTCCCCTCTGCTACCAGCCAGTGTGCAGACTTGCACACTGGCAAGAACAGGAACTAAATAAGGACACACAGAGATCTGCACCCGCAGAAATCACCAGAAGGGTAAGTTTTGTGGATCTTGGGACTATGGGACAATGACTCCCCAGAGCACAATACCGCACCCTACTATATTCTACTTACTACATTCCAATGTATTTCTATTAAGCACTGAGAACCCTTTTCTTTCAGAGATCTGTATATGGCCATTTTTGAGACATTTGGTCTTCACCACCAGCACCACAAACTAACGCTTACCTTGCGTACATTGTAACCTAATTGCAGCCTGCAGCAACATCCTTATCACTATTCAGGACAACTGTAACTAATATTTAATACAGTATAGCCTGTATCCATCATTTGTATACTGACTTTGTTGTTCTTAACCAATGTAAAGCATTGCATGCCTGTTGTTGATACACACAAAAATGTTGAGCACTGTGGGGTAAATTTACTAAGGTCCCGATTTTGACCGAGATGCCGTTTTTTCTTCAAAGTGTCATCTCGGTCATTTACTAAACTCAAATCACGGCAGAGATGAGGGCATTCGTATTTTTTTGCAAGTAGTTGTAAAAAAATACGAATGATTACACCATCGGTCAAAATACGCCAGCAAATTAGTAGAACTCGGTCATTTACTAAAAAGTGCAAATCTCCAAAGAGGAAAACACTGCCGTGAAAAATTACAAATCGCAAAAAAGTGCTAAAAAAAAGCAGACCTGCTTTTTTGAGCCGTGATTGCATAGGCATGCAGGGATCCATGAGATCCGTGCATGTCTATCAGTGGGAAGGGGTGGGAAAGTGCTTATTTTCTCAAAAAAAAAATGCGTGGGGTCCCCCCTCCTAAGCATAACCAGCCTCGGGCTCTTTGAGCCGATCCTGGTTGCAAAAATATGGGGGGAAAAATGACAGGGGTTCCCCCATATTTAAGCAACCAGCATCGGGCTCTGCGCCTGGTCCTGGTACCAAAAATACGGGGGACAAAAAGAGTAGGGGTCCCCCGTATTTTTAAAACCAGCACCGGGCTCCACTAGCTGGACAGATAATGCCACAGCCGGGGGTCACTTTTATATAGTGCCCTGCGGCCGTTGCATCAAAAATCCAACTAGTCACCCCTGGCCGGGGTACCCTGGGGGAGTGGGGACCCCTTCAATCAAGGGGTCCCCCCCCCAGCCACCCAAGGGCCAGGGGTGAAGCCCGAGGCTGTCCCCCCCATCCAATGGGCTGCGGATGGGGGGGCTGATAGCCTTTTGTGTAAATGAAAAGGTATTGTTTTTAGTAGCAGTACTACAAGTCCCAGCAAGCCTCCCCCGCATGCTGGTACTTGGAGAACCACAAGTACCAGCATGCGGCGGAAAAACGGGCCCGCTGGTACCTGTAGTACTACTACTAAAAAAATAGCCAAATAAACACAAGACACACACACCTTGAAAGTACAATTTTATTACATACATACACACAAACATACATACATACTTACCTATGGCCCCACGCAGGTCGGTCCTCTTGTCCAGTAGAATCCAAGGGTACCTGTTGAATAAATTATACTCACGAGATCCAGGGGCCCAGGGTCCTCGTCGTATCCAAGTGTAATCCACGTACTTGCATAAAAAAACAAAACGCTGACCCGAGCCACGAACAGAAAGGGGACCCATGTTTGCACATGGGTCACCTTTCCCCGAATGCCAGAAACCCACTTTGACTTCTGTCTAAGTGGGTTTCTTCAGCCAATCAGGGAGCGCCACATTGTAGCACTCTCCTGATCAGCTGTGTGCTCCTGTCCTCACTGACAGGCGGCACACGGCAGTGTTACAATGTAGCGCCTATGCGCTACATTGTAACCAATGCTGGGAACTTTCTGCTCAGCGGTGACGTCACTTTAGGTCAACCGCAGGGCAGAAAGTTCCCAGCATTGGTTACAATGGAGCGCATAGGTGCTACATTGTAACACTGCCGTGTGCCGCCTGTCACTCAGTACAGGAGCACACAGCCGATCAGGAGAGTGCTACAACGTGGCGCTCCCTGATTGGCTGAAGAAACCCACTTAGACAGAAGTCAAAGTGGGTTTCTGGCATTCGGGGAAAGGTGACCCATGTGCAAACATGGGTCCCCTTTCTGTTCGTGGCTCGTGTATGCGGTTTGTTATTTTTTTCAAGTACGTGGATTAAACATGGATGCCCCGAGGACCCTGGGACCTTGGATCTGGTGAGTAGAATTTTTTCAACAGGTACACCATGGATTCTACTGGACAAGAGGACCGACCTGCGTGTGAACATAAGGTAAGTATGTATGTATGTATGTTTGTGTGTATGTATGTAATAAAATTATACTTTCAAGGTGTGTGTGTCTTGTATTTTTTTGGGTATTTTTTTAGTAGTAGTACTACAGGTACCAGCGGGCCCGTTTTTCCGCTGCATGCTGGTACTTGTGGTTCTCCAAGTACCAGCATGCGGGGGAGGCTTGCTGGGACTTGTAGTACTGCTACTAAAAACAATATCTTTTCATTTACACAAAAGGCTATCAGCCCCCCCATCCGCAGCCCATTGGATGGGGGGGGACAGCCTCGGGCTTCACCCCTGGCCCTTGGGTGGCTGGGGGGGGGGACCCCTTGATTGAAGGGGTCCCCACTCCCCCAGGGTACCCCGGCCAGGGGTGACTAGTTGGATTTTTGATGCCACGGCCGCAGGGCACTATATAAAAGTGACCCCCGGCTGTGGCATTATCTGTCCAGATAGTGGAGCCCGGTGCTGGTTTTAAAAATACGGGGGACCCCTACTCTTTTTGTCCCCCGTATTTTTGGGACCAGGACCAGGCGCAGAGCCCGATGCTGGTTGCTAAAATATGGGGGAACCCCTGTCATTTCCCCCCCCATATTTTTGCAACCAGGATCGGCTCAAAGAGCCCGAGGCTGGTTATGCTTAGGAGGGGGGACCCCACGCAATTTTTTTTTTAGATTTTACAGTGTTTAATTTAAAAAAAAAAAAAATGAACCCCAGCACGGATCACACAGATCCGGCCGAGATTAATTGTAAAAAAGTCGGCAGTGTTTTGCTAATCACTGCCGTAAAAAAACACAAAAAAAAAACGAATGACATCGACATCGGAACAAAAGAAAAACCCGAATACGACAGCTTAGTAAATTAGTCGTAATCAATTCAAAAAGTTGCAGTTTTAGACTTTCGATGTCATTCGTGATTGAACTTTGACCTTTTCCCGAAAATTACGAATGTTAGTAAATTTACCCCTGTGACTGATATAATAAAAGTTTTAGTATTTACTATTCACATTTGCATATCAAGCACTGACCCATATTTGATTGTACAGTCAATCTATTGTTATAGTTTGGCATAAGTATCTGGAGCCATGCTGACTGCAGTGCATCCCACAGCTGCTGGAGAGTGCGTGGCACTGGATCCATAGAGCGAACACAACAATTGAGGTGGTTCCACAGATGCTCAGTTGGGTTTAAGTCCGGGATATTAGGGGGCCAGGGAAGTACTTGGAAGTCTTGCTCGTAATCGGAGAAGGCAACCCTTCAACAATTAGCAGAAGTCTAATTCCGATCCAGTTGTGCAAATTGAAGCCTTTTCCACTGATGACCTATGTTAGCATAGGCGCAGTGACCAGCTGTTTGCTTTAGAGCCCTATACGCAGCAGGGTTAGCTGCACTGTCCTTTTAGACACGTCTGCTAGCCCCAGGTTCATTATGACGGTGAGCTGCTCCACTGTAGCGTGTTAAACGGCCCTCACACACTTTCATAGCTGATGTTCACCTCACATCAATGGCACATGGTACTCTGCAGTTTCCACATTGGTTATTCACAATGGTGCTATTTGTCCAGTCATGATACACCTTCACCATGGCAGCACACAATCAGTTCACACACTGCGCCGTTTCATGAATTCTGCCACCCATCGTCCGAAAGCCGATAATCAGCCCTTTTTGCAACTCTGATAAATCGCCCCTTTTACCCATCACTGCAATGAGTCATATGTGTGCAGATGGACTATCACACACCTTATATACCCATCAAGTCAGCACCCGACACGTGATGTATTCATGGGCCACACGCTGCCAACTTAAAATGCAGGAGCTTGTCATAATAATGTGACTCAACTGTATATAACAACCTATTTTGATACATATATTGCTCTCCAAATAATTTTTATTAAGTTTTAATCAGTGTTTGTAACTAGAATGTATCTAAATAGTTTCCAGTAAATTAGCTAGATTTCTGCCAGAAGAAACAATGTAACAAACTACACACAAATAATTACATTTGTTCATAGAGACTCAATGGCAGCCATTACAATGGGATAGCATCCCTTTTATAGTTTAGACAGGATGTTTTCTAGGGACTACCGACCTGCTGGGATACAGCCTCGCTCCTCCTCTTCCTCTGTGTCTTTCGAGGCTCCATTCAACGGTCCTTAGAAAACTCTTTAATGGGAGGGATATATATAGGTTACCATGGGTCTTTATGAAGAAATGGAATTATTGGTGAGTATAATTAACTACTTTCTTCTAGGATTCTGCATCGAAGACATTACAATGGGATATTCCAAAGCAGAACAGAGGGATTCAAATAAAATAGACAACAGATACAGGGTGGAATTCAAATGTTTGAAAAGTCGGTTGGGTGTCTGTTTTTTCCTGTCTATTAGATAGGAAAAAACAGACTCCCAACTGACTTTTCAAACATTTGAATCTCCCCCAAAGTATGTTGATGCTTATTCTGCAAGCGCTTCTTGCAGTACCTGCCCTCCAAAGTGGGCAAGTATTATGTTCATAGCATAATGGTTTGCAAACTTATGTATTGAAGACCAAGTATCTGCCTCACAGATTTCTCTCAACGATGTCTGAGTCTTCCTAGCCCATGTTGCCACTGCCCTTGTCGAGTGTGCCTTCATTACATCTGAAACCTTCAGACCTTCCTTCTTGTACACAAAGATGATCAATTCCCTAATCCATCTTGCCATGCTCTGTTTCAATGGTCTAGAACCATTTCTAATTCCTTCAGGGATGACAAATGTTTAGATTTCCTGATATTTTAATTCTGTCAATATACAGAGAGATTGCTCTGATGAGATCCAGTGTATTAGCAGGATGTGGTTTAGTAAAGACGCACAGGATTATTTAATCAGTAAGATACTAGTTGTTTCTGGGGAAACCGGCACTTAAAGGTGAAAAGAAAATCCTGATATTTATTACTTAAGTACCTGTGTGAGAAATTTCAGGGATAAATGATTGAGATGGTCCGTGGTGCTCCCTTGGGATGATAACTAAAGGGTCGTACTGACGGGAGATTTCCCCAGAGATGTGTGCTGAGCGGTCTAGCACAGACCGCTCAGCACACCTCTCTCCCCCAGGTCAGCACAGCGTGGTGTTGAGTGAGGGGAGGGGAGGGAACACGGGGGGCTGGCACTGCCAATAGCCATGCATCGCTGTCGCTGGCACCCCTATACACGGAGCGATGTTCAGCTAATTTCTAAGCAGTCTAGTCCGATTGCTTCGAAATTAGCTGAACATCGCTCCATGTGTACACCCCTTACGTTGAAAGAGAAACAAATAAAAAGAAAGAACCCTGGTTGGGAGCACTCTAAGCACAGAGACAATGGCTGTAATAACTTAGAGATATTAATTAATAAATGAAGAAATATAGGTTCAAATAAAAATGTGATCACTGAAAATTTTGTAGAAAAATTCTACTTTATAACAAGCGTCTGTGCAAGGATATATTTGGGTTTATTTAGCAGATTGGTCCTCCTTTCATGTGGGACACAAACCCCTAAAATACTTGGTATGCCCAGGTGGTCCCCCACCAAGTACTGACCAGGCTCAACATTGTATTGCTTCCAGGATCGGAAGAGATTGGGCATACACAGCGAGGTATGGTTGTGGGGGGGAGAGTGAGCAAGAGTCACTGAGATACCAGTTCCACAATTGTAACCCTATATATGAAGACAGATTGTCCAAAACAGCTGGATCAATATTTAAGATTGATTTCCATATAAAAAATTACCTTCATCGATTATATAATAACCCATAAAATACAAGTCTGTGAGATTTGAATCATTGGTCACAGACTTGATTCATAATTGAAGGATCACTAAAAATCTATAAATATTTGTCTTGTTGAATTTCAATTAATATAGACAGAGACAATACAAAGTATCTCAAAATTATGAGAGGTATGAGGCACCAGTGTCTCAATGTGAGTGTTCAACAATATAAAGCGCTTTTGATAACTGAGATGTATGGTGCTATAAAAAAAGTTTGAACTTTTACATAGTGATTATCAATTTTAGATTGATTGAGAAACAGGTGGTTATTTTTAATATAAAGGTGTATCATAGATTTCTCAAATGGAATGAAAGAAAATACGTAAAAAGTGTCATGGATTTGGGGGATACCTCCCTTCTGCTGTTCTCTCATCTTGCCAGTTGGTATTGGACGATGAATGAGAGAGGGTAGAGCCCCAACTTCACCAGAAAAAAAGATGGAAAAGGTATCAAGCTTTTGGGGTTTATATCAGTTATCCCCTGATTCCAATTAATATGCAGTGCAGGAGAAAGGAATCGATTACAGCCCATCATGCGGTACACTCGTGAAAGGAAAAAGAGAGTGGCTACAAATTAAATAGTCTATTTTGTTACTGCTTTTGCATAAAATGCCTGGGAAAAGATATACCAAAATTAACGTTAGACTGTGGTGCTTGTTTAACAAGGCTGTGTACTGCTATTTAAATAAAACTAAGTTATCCATTTGTATGCAGTGTGAAGATTGTCAATTAAGTGCATTTAGGAACATTCTCTTGTACATTCCACAGAGAAAACTTTCCCAAAGAGAAGAATAAACATAAATGTAACATTTGTGTTATAAATAGCAATTATTATCACGCATAACCAAACAATGAAAGGTAAAAAGCACAAAACCATCTATAAGGCATTAGCGCAGGGGTGGGGAACCTTTGTCCCTCAAGCTGTTGTTGAACTTCACATACCAGCATGCCTTGCTACAGTTTTGCTATTTGGACATGCTAAAACTGTTGCAGGGCATGCTGGGAAGTATAGTTCAACAACAGCTGGAGTACTGAAGGTCCCCCATCCCTGCATAACAGACAAAAAAAGGAGTGTTATGGTAGACTTACCATGGTTAACACTCTTTCTGCAAGATCTATTGGTTCCACAGGAAGACATCGGGGTGTAGAGTGGATCTTGGTCCAGAGGCACCAACAGGCTAAAGCTTTAGGCTGTCCCAGGATGCGTTAACTAGTCCACTGCAGGAGCAGGCATGAGAGAAGACAGATGTTAGTCACATAGAACCACATTTTCACGACAGGAGAAGGTACCAGCGGCTAATGCCATACAATCCCATAGAAGATAGGTGCGTCAGGGTAAGTGCCCTGTGGAACTATTGTACCTTGCAGAAAGTGTTAACCATGGTAAGTCTACCATAACATTCCTTTTCTGAAGCAAGATACATTGATTTCAACAGAAAAGCATCTGGGATGTCTTAAAGCAGTTCCTCAAAGAAGTTGACACGCCTTAGAGAGTATGAGAACCCGGCGTCCACAGGAACCATCCTGGGAGGCGGTAGTATCAAAGGCATAGAACAATTGTTCTGCGGATGCGCCACGGCAGGCCACCCAAGAAGGTTCAACAGACCGAGTAGAATGGGCTTTAATAGCAGCAGGAGCTGAGAGATCAGCCTGCGCATAAAGTTGTGCAATCACCATTCTAATCTATATGGCCAAGTTTTGCTTATTTGCAGGCCAGCAACATTTGTGGAAACCAAACAGGACACAAATGGGTATATGACCTCCTGATAGAGGCAGTCCTCTACACATATATATGGAGAGCCTGTACCACATCCAAAGTCTGCTCTATGGAGGACATTTCTGAATGGATAACGGCCGGGATCTCAATTTCTTGGTTAAGGTGAAAAGATGACACCACCTTAGGTAAATAACCCGGTCAAGTTCTAAGAACTGCCCGGTCATGGTGAAATATCAGAAGGGGTGGACGACAGGACAAAGTGCCATAAGTCTGACACCCTTCTTGCAGAGGCAATAGCCAGCAAGAAAAGGACTTTGGTCGTGAGCCATTTCAGGTCCACTGACTCAAGAAGTACAAATGGAGACTCTTGCAGGGCATTCAGCACAACAGACAGATCCCATGGAGCCACAGGAGGGACATAGTGAGGCTGAATCCGAAGAACACCATGAGTGAAAGTATGAACATCGGTTATAGATGCAATTTTTCTCTGAAACCATACCAACACGGCAGATATATGAACCTTAAGGGAGGCCAGACTAAGACCTAGGTCAAGGACTCGTTGTGAAAAGCCAGGATTCTGGACATTCTGAATTGAAATGTATCATATTTCTTATCAGCACAGCAGGTGAAGTAAGAATTCCAGACCCTGTAATAAATCTGGGCAGATGCTGGTCTGCGGGATTTCAACATATTCTGGATAACTGCCTCGGAAAATCCTTTGGTCCTCAGGAGTCATGCTTCAAGAGCCACGCCATCAAAGCCAGTCTGGCCAGGTGTGGGTAGAGACAAGGGCCATGTACGAGAAGGTCTGGGTGGTGAGGAAGTAGAAGGGAATTCTCTGTTGACAGACACTGCATGTCTGAGAAACCAATGCCCTTCGAGCCCATGCTGGAGCTGCTAGAAGTAGTATTCCTCCTTGTTTGAACTTCCGTAGCACCCTGGGCAGGAATGACACTGGAGGGGACATGTAGGGCAGCCGAAAGATCCATGGAAACACCAATGTGTCCATGAATGCTGCTTGCAGATCCCTATTCCTTGATCCGAAGACCAGAACCTTGTGTCGAGACGCCATCAGGTCTACATCTGGTAGGCCCCACTGGTCCACTAGGAGTTGAAAGACTTCCGGATGAAGACTCCACACTCTGGCGTGCACGTCCTGGCGACTGAGGAAGTCAGCTTCCCAGTTTAGGACACCCGGAATGAACACTGCCGATATGGCTGGCAGATGGCGTTCCGCCCAACGAAGGATTTTTGACACTTCCATCATTGCCATGCAGCTTTGAGTGCCATCTTGATGGTTTATGTATGACACCGTGGTGGCGTTGTATGACCGTTCTGGAACAGGCCTGTTCTGTACCAGACGTAGGGTGAGAGCATTGAACACCGCCCTCAAGTCTAGAATGTTTATTGGGAGGAGTGATTCCTCCTTAGTCCAGCAACCCTGAAACTAGTATTGGTCCAACACCGCACCCCATCCCCTTAAACTGGCGTCCGTTGTCAGCAGGACCCAGTCGGGGATCCAGAAGGGACGGCCCCTGCTTAATCACTAGTCCTGTAGCCATCAAGTCAGCGACAGATGAACCTCCGGAGTTAAAGTGATCATCTGAGATCTGATCTGATGAGGCTGGCCATCCCATTTGGAAAGGATTAACCTATGTAGTGGGCAGGAATGAGCGTACTATACCATGTCGAATGTCAACACCATTAGGCCAAGTACTTGCATCGCTGAGTGTATCGACACTCTGGGGTGACAAAGGAAGCATGTTATCCTGTCCTGAAGCTTCAGGACCTTTTCTGAAAACAGAAACAGCCGTTGACTGTGTGTGTCCAGAAATGCCCCCAGGTGCACCATGCTCTGAGCTGGGACCAGCGAGGACTTCTTCCAATTGATAAGCCACCCGTGGGCTTGCAGGAAGGTTACAGTCAGTTGCAGATGACTGAGGAGGACATCTTGGGAATTTGCCAGAATCAGCAGGTCGTCCAGATATGGCAGGATTCTGATCCCCTATAAACAGAGATGGGCCGTCATCATGGCCATGACCTTGGTGAAGATCCGAGGAGCTGTGGCCAGTCCAAATGGTAGAGCCTCTAATAGATAATGTTGGTTGCCAATAACTAACCGCAGAAACTGCTGGTGAGACATGACAATAGGTTTATGGAGGTATGCATCCTGAATATCAGGGATACCATATAGTCTCCAGGTTCCATAGCCAGTACTATTGAGCGCAGTGTTTCCATACAAACCCTGGACACTCTGACAAACTTGTTCAGGTATTTGAGGTTGAGTATAGGCCGGAATAACCCATTTGGTTTTGGGACTAGAAACAGGGTTGAGTAATAACCTCTGCCTCTGGGACTGAGGTACCGGCACAACTCCTGTACTAACTGACAATTGTTTGCAAAGCTTGTGCCTTTAACGAATCCGAATGTAGAATCGTGGTGCAAAACTGGCGAGGCGGGCGTCTCTTGAAAGAGACAGTGTACCCATGAGAGACAACTTCCAGCATCCATGCATCTGAAAGGGTCTTTAACCAGACCTGGGCGAACTGTAGAAGTCTGCCTCCCACACTGGGGTCCTCCAGGGGGAGGCCCGCCCCATTATGCAGCAGGCTTGTCCTATTTAGAAGCAGGCTGATGGGCTACCCAGGATTGTTTGGTCTTGGGCGTTATGGTTTTGGAAGCATGAGATTGTCTCGGGTATGAATGACTTTTGCTTTTCCTTGAGGCTGAAAGGAATGAAAAGTGGTACCTTTAGCCTTCTGTGCAGAAGTATTAGAATTTTGGAGAAAAGCAGTCTTACCAGCTGCTAACTCATACACAATTTTATTCAGGTATTCCCCAAACAAAATGTCCCCAGTGAAGGGGAGTACCTCCAAGGTCTTTTTGGAGTCTAGGTCCACTTTCCATGACCTCATCACAGAATACGGCGAGGCAGGACAGATGTGGTCAGCGGCTTGGTTGCCAACACACCCGCTTCAGAGTATGCCTCCTGAATGTAATAGGCAGCAGTGGTAATATGGGACAGGTATTGTCTGGTACTGTCAGAAATATCCTCTGGCATCTCTTCCTCTAATGCCTGAACCTACGCTTGAATACTTTATGCAGTCCAAGAGGCAGCAATAGTGGGCCAATGCACAGCCCCTGTAAGGAAGTAAATAGATTTCAGGCATCCCTCCACACGCTTATCTGTCGGCTCCTTCAGTGAGGTGACAGGCAAAGTGGACGTCACCACAAGTTGGGTAATGTGAGAATCCACCGGTGGTGAATTTTCCCACTTGCTACATAACTCTGCAGGGACAGGATAGCGAGCCAAGGCCAGTTTAAGCAGAGGGAGTTTCTTCCCTGGAGTAGACCAGGGTTCCCGTCTGATGTCCAATAAATGGTCAAAATGGGGTATCAGAGTTTTAACCACCTTCTGCTATTTAAACACATCAGTTTTCTTTGCCACAGTAGTGGAATTTCATCATCAGAGATTTGTAGGATTTGTTTAATAGCAACATTTAAGGCAGGGACATCAATCTGCAAGGGATAATCATCATCAGTAACACCAGAATCAGTGTCTGACAGGACTGTATGCTCCCTCTCCTCTCCAGATGAAACAGGTATATGGACTGTGAGGAGGAAGTAGCCTGCTTAGATGACCCAGAGACACGGGAGTGACCTGGAGTGCATTTCTGTCTAACCAAATACTGATTTCATTGTTGCAGCTGGTTAGATAAATTTTTTGCCCAAGGCGGATTAACCATAGGAACAATATGTGTCTGTAGTGGCACAGGTGGTCCCTTAGGGGATGTAAGTCATTTTACTTGAGTACCCAGTAGGTTTGTGAACACAGCCCAGGTGTCAAGGGGACTGGGTTTTGTGAATCCGGAATTGTGGCGTGCGGTATGGTATCAGTGACTTTAGGCAGGATTAGCCGAGCAGGTTGAATGAAAGTCTTTTAATAGAGCTTTAAAGGAGGTTCCACAGGTGCCCTAGCTGTTTACTTGTTTGGAGCAGTTGCGTTGGCAGGATCTGTACGTCTGTGGATGAACGTCTGGCGGAAACCCGGATAGGAAGACTGTAGACTGGGGTAACTGAGACTCGCTGAGAGGGATGGTGACTCGGAGAGGTCAGCATACGAGGATAAATAACCGGGTGTAGATCCAGCAATCCAGGTGAGAACTCAGGGAACAGGATGCTTTAGAAGCAATGCTGTGGAGCACAGGGAACTAGCACACACAAGGCTGTGTGAGAGACGTTGCACTGGCAATTTGCTTACCCAGAAATCCCTAGATTTATACCTGCAGACTGTTTCCCATTGGTTTTGCAAACCTTGCAGGTGACTGAGTGTTTTAGATTAGTTGACCCTTCCAAGGCGGCGACGCTCATCCCGGACCTTTTGTTTGCTGCTGCCTCTGAGCCCTCTCCTCCCAGACATGCCTGCAAGTTGTGCCCATCGCCAGCAGGCCGCACCCCCACCGGAGAGACCGCGCCAGAGCATCCGGACAGGTAAGTACCGCTGGTCCTGGAACCCGATCCGCTGGACCGTGACACCAGGATAGATCCTGAGTAGCAGGAGCTGTGGACTGACTAGGAGGTGTATGACACATAGTACATAGACCATCATACAAAACTCCCCTTCTGGTAATTCCTTAGAGCATGCTCTGCAAGATGCAGGAGCTTCCACTGATTTACTGCCCATTCTGTTAGTCATTAATCCACAACTGAGCGTAGCAGCAAATTTGTTAGCAGATGGGCAAAGCCATGTGCACTGCAGGGAGGGGAGCAGATATAACATGTGCAGAGAGAGATAGATTTGGGTGGGTTATATTGTTTCTGTGCAGTGTAAATACTGGCTGCTTTATTTTTTACACTGCAATTTAGATTTCAGTTTTAACACGCCCCATACAAATCTAACTTTCTGCACGTTATATCTGCCCCCCTGCAGTGCACATGGGTGGTCATTCCGAGTTGTTCGCTCGCAAGAAGCTTTTAGCAGCTTTGCACACGCAAAAGCCGCCGCCTACTGGGAGTGAATCTTAGCTTATCAAAATTGCGAACGAAAGATTCGCAATAGTGCGAAAAGACTTCTGTGTGCAGTTTCCGAGTAGCTCCATAATTACTCTTCCAGTGCGATCAGTTCAGTGCTTGTCGTTCCTGGTTTGACGTCACAAACACACCCAGCGTTCGCCCAGACACTCCTCCGTTTCTCCAGCCACTCCCGCGTTTTTCCCAGAAACGGCAGCGTTTTTTCCCACACTCCCATAAAACGACCAGTTTCCGCCCAGAACACTTCCTGTCAATCACACTCCGATCTCCAGAACGAAGAAAAAATCTCGTAATGCCGTGAGTAAAATACCAATCTTCATAGCAAATTTACTTGGCGCAGTCGCACTGCGGACATTGCGCATGCGCATTAGCGACTAATCGCTCCGTTGCGAAAAAAAATAACGAGCGATCAACTCGGAATGACCACCATGGTTTTGCCCATCTGCTAACAAATTTGCTGCTACGATCCGGTCTGAATTAGGCCCTATGTAAAAATGCAACAACAAAGCGACTAAGTATGATAAAGCCAGACAAAGTACAATACCTGCGAATAAATCCGGTATTATGTAGAGTACACCGTAGAATATGCGTATTGGATAAATACTGTGACGCATTATATTAGCGGACCCAGATGCACCTAGCCTCTTACGATACAGAATATAGGCCCTCATTCTGACCTGATCGCTAGCAGGCTACTTCTAGCACTGCTGCGATCAGGGGAGTTTGTGCAGTTTCTGCACATCTCAGGACTTACCTGTTGCGATCATTCAGGACGGTGCTGACTTCAGGATTCCTCCCTCGAAACGGCTGAGCACGCTTGCGTTCGGATGGACACTACCTGAAAATGGTCAGTTGACGCCTCCGGCCGGCCTCTTCCTGTCAATCTTCTTGCGGTCATGGGTGCGATCGCTTTATTCATTAGTTCTGGCATGGCGCATGCGCAGTTCAGACCCAATCGAACCACTGCGAAAAATGGCAGCGTACGATCAGGTCAGAATGACCCCCATAGTGACCAATATATCTGGGAAACACTGAGAGTGAAACCACACAGCAGATATAGGCATAGATACAGTCACAGGCAATGCAGAAATTATTATAACAATAAGGCTGCACTGGACTAAAAAAAAAAATATATATATATATATATATATATATATATATATATACACTGCTCAAAAAAATAAAGGGAACACTAAAATAACACATCCTAGATCTGAATTAATTAAATATTCTTATTAAATACTTTGCTCTTTACATAGTTGATGTGCTGACAACAAAATCACACAAAAATGATCAATGGAAATCAAATTTATTAACCCATGGAGGTCTGGATTTGGAATTACTCAAAATTAAAGTGGAAAAACACACTACAGGCTGATCCAACTTTGATGTAATGTCCTGAAAACAAGTCAAAATGAGGCTCAGTAGTGTGTTTGGCCTCCACGTGCCTGTATGACCTCCCTACAACGACTGGGCATGCTCCTGATGAGGTGGCGGATGGTCTCCTGAGGGATCTCCTCCCAGACCTGGACTAAAGCATCCGCCAATTCCTGGACAGTCTGTGGTGCAACGTGGCGTTTGTGGATGGAGCGAGACATGATGTCTTAGATGTGCTCAATTAGATTCAGGTCTGGGGAACGGGCGGGCCAGTCCATAGCATCAATGCCTTCGTCTTGCAGGAACTGCTGACACACTCCAGCCACATGAGGTCTAGCATTGTCTTGCATTAGGAGGAACCCAGGGCCAACCGCACCAGCATATGGTCTCACAAGGGGTCTGAGGATCTCATCTTGGTAGCTAATGGCAGTCAGGCTACCTCTGGCAAGCACATGGAGGGCTGTGCGGCCCCCCAAAGAAATGCCACCCCACACCATTACTGACCCACTGCCAAACCGGTCATGCTGGAGAATGTTGCAGGCAGCAGAACGTTCTCCTTGGCATCTCCAGACTCTGTCACGTCTGTCACATGTGCTCAGTGAGAACATGCTTTCATCTGTGAAGAGCACAGGGCGCCAGTGGCGAATTTGCCAATCTTGGTGTTCTCTGGCAAATGCCAAACGTCCTGCACGGTGTTGGGCTGTAAGCACAACCCCGACCTGTGGACATCGGGCCCTCATACCACCCTCATTGAGTCTGTTTCTGATCGTTTGAGTAGACACATGCACAATTGTGGCTTGCTGGAGGTCATTTTTGCAGGGCTCTGGCAGTGCTTCTCCTGTTCCTCCTTGCACAAAGGCGGAGTAGCGGTCCTGCTGCTGGGTTGTTTCCCTCCTACAGCCTCCTCCACGTCTCCTGATGTACTGGCCTGTCTCCTGGTAGTGCCTCCATGCTCTGGACACTACGCTGACAGACACAGCAAACCTTATTGTCACAGCTCACATTGATGTGCCATCCTGGATGAGCAGCACTACCTGAGCCACTTGTGTGGGTTGTAGACTCCGTCTCATGCTACCACTAGAGTGAAAGCACCGCCAGCTTTCAAAAGTGACCAAAACATCAGCCAGAAAGCATAGGAGCTGAGAAGTGGTCTGTGGTCACCACCTGCAGAACAACGCCTTTATTGGGGGTTGTGAGGATACTGGGTTCCAAATCACTCAGTCATGGTGGTAGATGAAAAACCAACAGTGGTTTATTGAACAGAATGAGTTATAAACAGCTCAGCACACTTCTGTGATCCAATTCTACATGACAATTCACTCCTGGAACTCCTGACAGAACATTACTTCTTAGCCAGTCTCCTGCCACTCTCTCTCTGACCTTCTCTCTCAGATCTCTCTCACCTCCCCTGTTTGCTATTATCAAAACCTTTGTCTTTCCTACCATAAGGCGACACCCCCAGAACAGTTTCAGAGCAAACCTGCTTTCACATGCCCAGGCATGTCCCCTAGGCCACAATAGATGTTAACTAAATTAACCTTACTTAATCTGATTGTGTGGCCTGGAATCCATTGTGTGGGGAAGAATGAGGGGGTTGTATGGCCTGACATCTGATACTGGCTGTATCTACCCAACAGCAAACACACAGGTTATCTGAGCAGTCACATGGGGGGAACATTATTTTACAAACTATAACACAATAACCAATACATTCATATATATACATCGAAAACATAACTGTACCCTTGTAACAATAACATCATACAATATAATACAATATTGCCTAGTACATAGCCAAATACAGATCAACAATCAGTGTAGTCCATGGGTAAGACCAGGGCTAGGGAAGTAGCTGCATGTCTTTTACCACTGTGTGACACAACGCGCCAGCTGTGTTGTCACAGGGGTGTCTTGCTAATTGCCTATAATTTCCAACTGCTGTCTATTCCATTTGCACAACAGCATGTGAAATTGATTGTCAATCAATGTTGCTTCCTAAGTGGACAGTTTGATTTCACAGAAGCGTGATTGACTTGGAGGTACATTGTGTTGTTTAAGTGTTCCCTTTATTTTTTTGAGCAGTATATATACATAACACAGCACAGTCCTGGACTGGAGGTATATATTAGAATACTCGTACAATATATTCTATAACAGGTACACTCTTTCTTAACTAATGTCTGTATAAAGACATGTAGAATATTCAAGTGTTTGTAAAGTCACAGCGCTGTATACATCTTGAACATGTAGTAATATGGCTACGCTACATAGACGATGTGTTTATGATCTGGGATGGCACAGAGGGGGAACTTCACATGTTTTTGGAGACTCTAAACAGAAATGATGTCAACATAAAACTAACAATGGAATCAGATAAACAGGAAATCTCCTTTCTTGACTTAAAAATCTACAGAGATGAAAACAACAAACTCTCCACTAAACTGCATCGGAAGGATACTGCCACGAACAGTATACTACACAATTCAAGTTCTCATTTTCCCCCAACAATAACTAATATACCGAAGGGAGAATTCCTCAGATTGAAAAGAAATTGTTCGGACACACTTGTGTTTAATAAAGAAAGCGAAAAATTGGTGGCACGCCTTCGTGAACGAGGGTATAGCCACAGATTAATTAAAAAAGCTAAGAATTCAGTCCTTGGAATAAACAGGAATACACTTATCTTTAAAGAAAAATCAAAAACTGAGTCCAAGGAGGAAATGAGGTTTGTGGGAGACTTTTGTAAGGAGTGGAGGCAATTGAAGGATGCTATTCAAAAACATTGGCACGTTCTCCTCTCTAGACCCTGATTTGGCCCTAAATTTGGGAGCTAGAGTGGCGATGAGTTAGAGGAGGTCCCCAAATATAAGGGACCAATTAGTCCAAAGTCATTTCTCAAGAAAACCATCAAGTTTACCCATAGCCAGGGGCTCATTTCCCTGTGGATCATGTCGAGCATGTGATTATATTATACCTACACAGGAAGTGCAGGATAAATATGGCAACACATGCAGAATTTTGGATTTCTTTAATTGCAGAACAACAAATATTGTTTACTGCATATCGTGTACTTGTGGGAAATTATATGTGGGAGTCACCACTCGCATGTTCAAGATAAGGATTCTTGAACATGCAGGAACTATTCGCAATGCAGCGAAAGATATCGGGAATTTCAAACAGATAACATCAGTAGCAAGACACTTCCACAAACATCACAAAGACAGTTCACATAAAATGAAAGCCTTTGGCCTTGAAAAAAATAAATTGGGTATCAGAGGAGGTGATGCCATGCATGAGCTCCTAAAAAAGGAAAGCGAATGGACATTTAGGTTGGGAAGCATGGCACCGAATGGAATGAACGAACATATTAACTATACAGTGTTTTTGCAATAGCATGATCATTAATCCCAATTTTTCACAATCCCTATAGGGCATGCAGTATAGACACAGTAAACATACAAAAAAATTCATTCTTTTATGTTTCCCTTTCAGAATATAATCTACAAAATACACATATGTTTAATATATCAATAATTTTTTCCTTACTTAATCACATAAACAATTCACTAAAGAACTTATCTCCAATTAGTAACAACGACAGACTGTGGGTATCGTAAGGGTTTTTAGGGTATTTTAGGTTTAATAATAGTCAATAGTCACTGGTTCTCATTAGGGACTTCCTGGTTTCTGTCTAAATCCTCTATTTTTGCTTATTCAATGCTGTCTTTTTGTTTTGGATTTAGTTTATATTTTTAAGCATTCACTTCACAGTTATGGACTATAATTGGTCCTCATCTATCACACAGTTAACTTTATATAAGCAATAGCTAATAAAACACACACAATCTGAACTGAATGAGTTCTAGCACGTACCACAGTGTTTATTATTATAATCTGTGGTATTCACACACTATTTAATCATAATCTCACAAAAAGCACTTTCATACTTACCCATAGGACGTAATTGGCTAGATTAACACTCATTTACATAAAAAAAATCCTTTTTTTATTTATTTTTTCTATATTATTATATATAAGGACTTAGTATTTGTAAGGGTTTTGAGAGGATGTTTTTTTTCCATAATAGGATGGAATTGTCATAACAGATAATATTTGACACATCAGTATTAAAACTTAGTATATGTGTGATCTGCATGCCGGGTTAAAATCTTTCCTTCTCTTCTTTAAGTTATTTTTTTCTATTTTAAGAACATCTCCGTATATCTTATTATTTTTTAGGTGGGGGCGATAATTGCATTTTGTATAGGAGAGTAGAGTCTGTATAGGTATTGCAGCACAGACATTTGTTACAAGCAATGTATCTTAAGGACTTTTCTCCCTTTTTTACATATATCGTAATGTTATTTATTTATTTATTTATTAACAGTTTCTTATATAGCGCAGCAAATTCCGTTGCGCTTTACAATTTGAAATAACAATAACAAACTGGGTGATAACAGTCATAGAGGTAGGAAGGCCCTGCTCGCAAGCTTACAATCTATAGTTCCAAGAGATATGCTCTCCCTCCCATATATGGACTCATGATTTTTATTTCAGTTGTCTTCCCCTCTCTCGCTATAAAAGTAAAGTTTGTTAATCCAAGTAGTAACTACATTTGGAATACACTTTTATATGTATTAATTTTTATAATTTAAAAAGTGAACATTTTGGTGTTGATTGACATCTAATATGGCTTTCTAATTGTTCCTTTATTTCTGGGTAAATCCCCCCCTCCCCTTCCCCCCCCCCCTTTTTTTTCCAGCCCCCAAGTTATTTAATTTAATTTTACTTTCCTGGTCATATCTAGCTGACTGGGAGTATCCGCAATTGTTTCTACAAATTCTATTTACTTACTAACGACTATTATCTCCAGAGTTTCACTCAGCTAATTGAAAGAAATACAAATGCATTGTAACCAATTACATAGAATGCAAAACAGCGGATTGACCTGGGGGATTTTAAATACTGGATACATAGGGGTATATTTACTAAGCTCCCGATTTTGACCGAGATGCCGTTTTTTCTTCAAAGTGTCCTCTCGGTAATTTACTAAACTCAAATCACGGCAGTGATGAGGGCATTCGTATTTTTTTGGAAGTCCAAGAAAAAAATTACGAATGAATACACCATCGGTCAAAACGCGGCTGTTTAAGTATGAATCTCGGTCATTTACTAAGAAGTGCAAAGCAAAAAAAAATAAAACACTGCCGTGAAAAATTACAACTCGTAAAAAAGTGCTATAAAAAAACAGACCTGCTTTTTGATCCGTGATTGGATAGTCATGCACAGATCCATGAGATCCGTGCATGTATATCACTGGGAAGGGGTGGGAAAGTGGTTATTTTCAAAAAAAAAATTGCGTGGGGTCCCCCCACCTAAGCATAACCAGCCTCGGGCTCTTTGAGCCGACCCTGGTTGCAGAAATATGGGGAAAAAATTGACAGGGGTTCCCCCATATTTAAGCAACCAGCATCGGGCTCTGCGCCTGGCCCTGGTTCCAAAAATACGGGGGACAAAAAGAGTAGGGGTCCCCCGTATTTTAAAAACCAGCACCGGGCTCCACTAGATGGACAGATAATGCCACAGCCGGGGGTCACTTTTATATAGTGCCCTGCGGCCGTGGCACCAGGCGCAGAGCCCGATGCTGGTTGCTTAAATATGGGGGAACCCCTGTCAATTTTATCCCCATATTTCTGCAACCAGGGTCGGCTCAAAGAGCCCGAGGCTAGTAATGCTTAGGAGGGGGGACCCCACGCAATTTTTTTTACCGTTTTACAGTGTTTATTTAAAAAAAAAAAAATTTAACCCCAGCACGGATCACACAGATCCGGCCGAGATTCATTTTGAAAAAGTCGGCAGTGTTTTGCTAATCACTGCCGTAAAAAAGTAAAAAAAAACACGAATGACATCGACATCGGAACAAATGAAAATGCAGAATACGACAGCTTAGTAAATTAGTCGTAATAAATTCAAAAAGTTGCAATTTTACACTTTCGATGTCATTCGTGATTGAACTTTGACCTTTTTCCGAAAATTACGAATGTTAGTAAATATACCCCATAGGATCAACGTCAGGCTGGTGATCAAGCACGGTTGTGAAACGTACGTACAGCTGGGACGTGGTGTTCCACAGTCACAGCTCCTCACTGCAGGAGGACGCTGTGTAAGACGGCATGTGAAACCACCAAACCACCAAATTGGATCCAGCAAAACAGCCGTGGTGAGCGGCAGTGGAAAATCCTTTTCAGACGCATCCACAGGAGAAGCTGTACAGGACAGCAGGCTAAATCGTTATTAAGGAGCCAGCAATACAGTCACTGCAGGGGGCAGAGGTAACCGCATCCAGGAACAGATTGATGGGAGAAGGTGCACGGTGTCAGAGACTCCCCTTGTAAATGCGGTAATTATATACAAACATCGCTGTCTCAAACAGAGGAGGCATGTTAATAGCCTTTCTCTAGTAAATAGTTAATTGCAGTACCATTCTGAGGCGTAAAAAAACTGCAATATCTAGAGGCATGCTAAAATGACTATGATAAGTATGATAATATACTGCTGATAAATTAAAGACTTTTGATTAAAATATTAATCAAACCGCAGGGTGCGGCGTAATATACACCCCCTATTCGTTCATGCAGTGACTGTCTCTTATCTCACAGAACAATTCTCAAACTATACAAAATAATTTTTTGATACTTTTTTGAGTTTTGATTGTTACCATAGTATCAATTGTTATCAACTTCAATTCAGAAGAGACTCATTTGGAACAATAAAAAATTGAATATAAACAGCAGCAGTCTAGCTGCAGGGAGCGGTGTGAGATTTGCATCTAGCTCAATTACCCTTGGACTATATATTTTGCATGAAAAAGACATCCCCCCCTATTTTTTATGCCATG